>NC_091122.1:187730218-188082718 GCF_040183065.1 Periplaneta americana | reverse complement strand
TTAAAATAATTTGCAATAGATTTGGGATCCTCTACTTTATAATCCTTGGTTTTAATGCAAAACTAATTTCTTTCTTAGGATATCTGCAAGTTTAAATTGTTTAATTTCCCCAATACGTTTAATTGCATTATCTGAATTTTCTACTTTTCTATTCAAATATATTCTATTTCCCTCTTTCGCAATTTTTAGAGTATTTACACTGTACTTCTTGCAGTATTTAAGAACATTAGGATCTTTACATTGCAACTCATTACATATAGATTCTTCTTTTTATACACAAGATTTTTTGTCCCTGCGTTATCTACATGTTTTCACTTTTCAATTTTTTCACAACATTGAGTGGAGAACATCCACTGAAGTGATTATGATATTAACTTGAAAATTCAATACATTTACTCTTAATATCAGTAGTACCAGTATCATTTTTTTTCCAAGATTCATTTTATAGACATAAATGTAAATAATCACTACATACAGCATTTATGATCCTTTCTTAGTTTTCAAATTAATATTTCGACGAATTGTAGGATCTAGTTGACACCTGGGAAGTTCTCGCCAGGGATCAGAACTTATTCCACAATCTCGTGACATCCATGCCAGATCGTCTTACATATGTGATAGAAGCTGATAGCATGTGGACAAGATTTTAAGTTAACAGGTCTCTTTTTGTTTTTTATGATTTCTGTTTGAGGAAGAATTCTTTTAACTTCCAAGTAGGATTTATTTTTTTCTCGAGGTTCAGCCCACTTGTAAGACCCAGAAATTGGAATATATTATTCCATATTTTTCGACATATTAGACAGTCGAGATACTCTGAACAAATTAATTACACCTCTATTAAATAAAGTTTTACCCGGGATCGAACACGACACGTTTCTGTTATACAGTGGAACAGACACGCTACTATATGAGCTACCGAGACAGGACAGTGACAGCTGCAGTCCAGAATGTAGATCCCTTAGCAGGCATTTCCCATTCGGTACAGTGAAGCAATGATATTTTGTGACTCGGGCTATGTTGTCAACCTATCCTTCCTGGCCTTAAATGGCATTCTTTGTGATCCTTATTCTGGTCCTTGTCCTTCTTGTCGTCCTTGTAACAATTCCTGTACTAATTTGTACCATTTACGTCGATATCGAGTGTACCGCGCTGTAGAACTTTAAATTCAACGACCAAGATTCGTCTCATTCCTTTTAAGGGTAACTGTACATCATGTAATTTAATTTATATTCGAATATTTTTTACCCCTTTACCCCTGTACGCCAGTTTATATCACAATGTTTTTTTTTAAATGACTTGACAAATTGTATCTCAAAAATTAAGTACATATTAATTATATTATATCTTATTTTCGCTACAACAATGATGACAATATATAAATTCGCAATAAGTCACTTTTTAATAAATAATAATATTGTGGGATAATTATATTTTAGAAATTAAGACATTGTTCTTTCCACAATGCTTAACTCATTGGCAACATGATTATATAGTTACAATCTCGCAGGTAACACATTTTCGGGAACAACAAAATTTAGGGAGACCTATACTTTAGAGTTAATACAATTTTATTTTCACTGGGCTTACGTACTTTCACATACTACCATTAGTAACATTACAATAATATCATTGAGTTGCTTTTTGGTATGTGTAAAATGCTTTGTTTTCCACTCCTTTGCATAAATATATGTATATAATTTATGTATAGGTGTGCCCACTCGAGAGCAAGCTGCTTATTTGGCAATGTGAAAAACACGGAGTTGAGCAACTGTCCCTAAGCTTTATTTTAATACGGCCATTACAAATGCTAGTCCCACTGAAATTATATTGCAGTTGCTTAAATTCGAAAGGCAAGTTAGTAGGTATCATAGGAATATGTGAAGTAAAAACATCTTCTCCTTTTGTTTTACCAGTTAGTATAGTCACTTATATTTTTTTTTTTTTTTCACGCACCAATTCCTGTTCCATTGCATAATTTTGGCATGGAAATATTTTTACATAGTTCCGGTACTATTGGTTATTCAAAATTGAGTAGGCTATTAAATTATGTGCTTTCAAAGAATTCACGAATTCAGTTGGTTAAAATACAGCCTGCTCACTATCTACAACTCTTTATTTAAAATAAAATACCACTATTCACTATAGTTTCTCTCTGTATCCACTGATGCTTATTTAGAATAAAAATACCACTATTCACTATAGTTTATCACTGTATCCACCGATATTTATTTCGAATAAAATACCACTATTCACTATACTTTCTCACTGTATCCAATCATGTTTATTTCGAATAAAATACCACTTTTCACTATAGTTTATCACTGTATCCACTCATGTTTATTTCGAATAAAATACCACTATTCACTATAGTTTCTCACTGTATCCACTCATGTTTATTTCGAATAAAATACCACTATTCACTATAGTTTATCACTGTATCCACTCATGTTTATTTAGAATAAAATACCACTATTCACTATAGTTTCTCACTGTATCCACTGATCTTTATTTCGAATATAATAGTACTATTCACTATAGTTTCTCACTGTATCCACTGATGCTTATTTAGAATGAAAAGGCACTATTCACAATATCTTCTCACTCTATACTGATGCTTATTTGCAATCAAATAGCATTAATCACTATAGTTTCTCACTGTATCCACTGATCTTTATTTCGAATAAAATAGCACTATTCACTGGTGTTTCTCACTGTATCCACTGTTGCATATTTAAATTCAAATAGCAATATTCACGATAACATCTCACTGTATCACTGATGCTTATGTAGAATCTACTAATACATTAATAAGATATTAGATAGGCTCCAAAACTAGAAACGATTAGGATTTTACAGCTTGGAGAGCACAGCAGCCTACTTTTTTTAACTTGGAACACTTGCAATGGGTTTCATTCTTATCTTTCAGTGCCTGCTTTTCATTTTGGACCTTACACTATTTATTAATGAATATGTTGGCCAATACCTTGCTGCACTTCATTGCTAATAACCCATACTCCTTGTTAAAGTTTCAACTTTCCTAGGAAAACTTATAAATGTGGGGCTTAGAACAATAAGCAGGTAAGTGACAGTAACATAGTTTTGAGGAAATTGCAGTTAAAGTTCTACATGCAATGGAATATTATATACTAGCTTGGTGAAATGATGCCCATATAGCAGCACTGCTCAGTGTGATCACTTCCCTGATTTTTTCCCAAAGGAACATCCTTTTGGGCTATCACAACACGCACTTACCTCATTTTTTTAATAATGTCACTTACCTGCTTTTTGTTCTAAGCCCCTCAAATGAATATGGACATGAAAATGGAAATTTAGGCTATCTTCTCTGATAACGAAATAACAACGAACTTGTTTGGTGGGGTTAAATGTTCACAGTGGATGCTTCTTGTCCACTTACAGTATATCTTAAATCTTTATCTTTCGCAAAAAAACAATACATGTACAGTTGTCAAAAAAAAAAAAAAAAAAAAAAAAAAAAGTGGCCACACTCGTGAACAGCGAATATTTTCTAAGTCCAATTCGGGTCACAGCGATGTTACACGATGCATGTGATTTTAGAAGCAGTTCTGGAACTATGAAATCATTCCATATCTGCGCCTTGTGGACCAGCGGTAGAGTGTTCGCTTAATGATTTGAAGGTTGTGAGTTCCGGCCTTGTTCAACTTTTCATTTTATTTTTAGTTGTTCTTTAACGATAGGTATAAATACATTATTCAAATTATCATTTACGAGGGGGATCCAGGAAATAACGACCGTTTGCGCATACCCGCCGCGCAGCTGACTCCCCTTCCTTGTTTGAAAGTCAACTGGCTTCCTTAACATGTGTTGTCATAATGTTGTGAGTACTGGTTGCAACAAGTCGCCATTGTGCATTTTCTGTTACTTCAAAATGAACGACGTGATTGATAATCCCGCCGACTGTGAGGTAAGGAGTGTGATTCGATTTTTGAATGCCCGACATTTGAAACCTGCAGAAATTTACCGGCAATTGAAAGAAGTGTATGGTGATACTGTAATGAATGAAAGAAATGTGCGAAATGTTCAACAATGGGCAAACAAATGTCCACAACGAAACTCGACCCGAACGCCCATCACTCATCACAGAAGACCTGAAGACTAAAGTGAATGACAGAATCTTGCAAGACAGGCGCACATCACTCGACGAATTGCATATTGCCTTTCCTGACATTTCTCGTTCTTTGCTTGGTGAAATTGTGTCGCAACATCTTGGCTACCACAAAATCTGTGCACGATGGGTTCCTCCGCAACTGAGTGACCAACACAAAACTCAGAGAATGGCCTCAGCATTGACATTCTTGATGCGATATCACACAGATGGAGATGCCTTTCTTGATCAAATTGTGACTGGTCATGAGACCTGGGTGTCTCACTACACCCCAGAGACCAAGCGCCAATCACGTCAGTGGCATCATCCCTAATCACCCAAGAAACCGAGAATATTCAAACAGACTCTCTCAACACAAAAAGTCATGGCTACTGTCTTTTGGGATGACAAAGGTGTTCTTTTGCTGTATTTCATGCCAAAAGGCACTACGATCAATGTAAATCGTTATTGTGAGACTTTACGAAAACTACGGCGAGCCATCCAAAACAAGAGCCAAGGAATGCTTTTGAGAGGAGTTGTGCTTCTTCACGACAACGCCCGCCCGCACACTGCTGCTTCAACTCGAGAATTGCTGGATCAATTCGGTTGGGAAATCTTTTATCATCCGCCCTATAATCCAGACCTTGCTCCTAGCGATTTTCACCTTTTCACTAGGCTGAAAGACTTTCTGGGTGGTACGCGTTTTGGAAGTGATGAAGAGTTGAAGAAGACAGTGAACACTTCGCTTAATGAACTGGCGGCAGAGGAGTATAACACAGGATTTCTAAAGCTAGTGAACAGATACGACAAATGTTTAAATGTAGGCGGTAATTATGTAGAGAAGTAAAGGAAGCTTCAGTTATGTAACAGACTTTGTTTTTTCAAATAAATATATTTTTTTTTTATTATTACAACAAAACGGTCGTTATTTCCTGGATCCCCCTCGTATATTCTGTTATCGTTCTTTATCTATATTAATAATATTCAAGTTATTTATATTTTTTCGTTGCTTTAGCGATATATATAATATTCAAGTTATAATTTGTTATATTGTTATCGTTCTTTAGCGACGTGAATAATATTCAAATTATCATTTGTATAATATTATCGTTCGTTAGCGATATAAATAATATTCAAATTATCATTTGTATTCTGTTATCGTTCGTTAGCAATATAAGTAATATAAATTTAATGTTAGGTTTAGAACAATACAGCTGCCTAATATGAGTGTTAGTTTTTTCTTCTTATACTGTTATATTATTACATTACACTATCCTATAACATAACAAATTGGAAAGGTGTCACGAGCCTGATACATTGACATTTCAATTCCGAATTTCGCGACGTCCGACGTTCCTACGTTCTTCCGACTGAGCTATGTCATTTACCTGGTATTAACATAATTCAGCGCATTGTCAGAAACACTACAACTTAACAGGGACGTATTTTGCGGACTACCAGGGCTACCGGCAGTAGCCCAAGGAAATTACAAAAGAAAAAGTTTATAATATAACATAATGTAATAATTTTGTATTATTAGTTTTACCACATTAATTAAAATTAAGATAATCGTTACATTTTTATGCGCTCTCTGCTCTCGAAAAGAAACAAGTTGTCAAGGCGGCATCGCTGGAGAAACCGCTGCTACTAGGGGTAGCCTGTGACCGTTCCGCTAACGCTGTTCTGTCGCACAACTGCCCATCCCCCTCTCCCTTCTGTTTCCATTGTGCAGTGTAGGCCGGGTGAGTTGCCGCTCTCATGATCGGTTTCTTCGCAGGCACGAGGCAACAATACGCTTAGTACGCTAGCTCATCAATGTGATTGCGTTCTTGCAGTGCAGTATTTTAAATTTGTGATTTGTTCGAGTGTATAAGAGTTATATTAATTGTTCATTATTAAGTTTTTAATTTCCCAATTAAGTGATATTGTGAAAAATATGGCTGAACAAGTTCCTGAGAGGTTTGTGTTGAAAATGACTGTGTACTAGAAGGTTTATTAAAAGTGCCTTTTAACCGTCGTACATACAACGAGAAAGTTGTAATTGTGAAAATGGAAAGACCAACTCCTGAGTTAAATTTGTCCATGGACGTAAAAGAAAAACAGCGTGAATACACACGCCATTTCACTTCAACATCATATGGTAAGTGGAATTGGTTGTGTGGTAGTTCTAAACTATTTTGCTGGCCATGTTTGTTATTTAGACCGGGAAACTAATGTGTGGTCAAAAGAGGGGTTTCCTAATATGAACTCCCTTCGAACGGCAATCGTAAAACACGACAAATCAAAAGCTCATATTTGTAGTAGCACGAACTTTGCAAACTTTGGGAAGACAAGAATTGATTTACAGCTAGATAAGCAAAAAGCTCTACACATCAATCAACACAATGATCTTGTGAAAAAAAATCGGGAGATTTTACTGCGTCTTATTAACGCAGTCTGCTTTCTAGGAAAACAAGAAATTGGCTTTTCGGGGTCATAATGAGCGTGTGGAATCAAACAATAGAGGAAATTATATTGAATATTTAAGTTCCTTAAGTGAATTTGACCATTTACTGGCCAATCATCTTGAGAGTTCAACAGTATTTCGTGGTACTTCTTCTGCAATTCAGAATGACTTAATATTTGCTATAAGTGGGGTTATGATAAAGAACATAAAATCTGAAATAGAAGAAACACCTTTTGTGGCCATTGTTGTTGATGAAACAAGTGACTGCTCTAATCAGAGTCAATTGTCCACTGTTTTAAGATACGTCGACAGTACTGCCAATGTTCAAGAACAGTTTATAGGATTCACAAATGTCAGTTCGGACAAAATTGCTGCTGCTTTGTTTCAGCATGTGGAAGGGGGTTATAGCAGAATACAATGTCGGCAATAACTTAATTGCACAGACATACGATGGTGCTTCATTTATGGCGGGAAATATTAATGGCTTAAAAACAAGTTCTAGAAATGTATCCTCAAGCACTATTTGTCCATTGTTACGGCCATGTTCTCAATTTAGTTTTGCAACAAACTACTTCATTCCAGAATGCCGCATTTTTTCAAAACACTGTCGGGTTTAGCTACATTTTTCTCATCATCTCCTAAAAGATCAGAAAAACTCACGGAATTTATGAAACAGAAACTCACAAAAGTAGCACCAACTAGATTGAATTTTACATCTCGGCTTGTAAATACAGTGAAGGAATACAGAGAACAACTGACTGCTTTTTTGAAAATATCATTTGTGATGACTCTGAAGAAAACTGGGATGATGATGTAATTGTGCAGGCTCAAGGATATTTGTATTTTTTTCACACAGTTTCAGAATATATTTCTTCTTGAAGTCTATGCTAGTGTGTTCGCACATACAGATGTGCTCTACAATATTCTTCAGACAAAAAGTCTAGACATAGCATACTGCTTGCAAGAAGTATCAAAGTTAAAAAATACTATATCCGAGTTCAGACGTAGTGGGTTTCCATCCATATGGAGTAATATGGAAAATGAAAATTCTTCAGCCAATACAATGGAACCATCATTAAAGCGAAGAAAAGGAGATGAACTGAAATACAGGCAGCTGTACTACAGCATACTAGATCGTATGCCCATGGAAATTACTAACAGATTTTCTGATTGTGGAAAGCTTCAGTTCACACATCTTCTAAATTCTCAAAAATTTTCTGCTTATAGAGAAAACTTCCCAAATGAGGCACTACACAAATTATTTCAGTCCTATAACAGTCACTTTGATCAAGCGCGTTTGAAAAATGAATTAAGTGTAATATATTCAGCAGAAATCTTTGATTTATCGAACAAACCTATCCATGAAATATTATCTGCCATATATGAAAACCAGCTGAACCAAGTTATTCCTGAAGTCCTTAAATTGGAAACTTTAATTGTGACAATACCAGCTACGTCAGCAACAGTAGAAAGAACATTTTTCTGCGTTGAAGAGAATAAAATCCTACTGTAGATCAACTCATACACAAGAACGTTTATCCGGCTTGGCACTGATGTCCATTGAAAAGTCATTTCTACAGAAACTTCACAAGCGGCCCAACTGTAATTTCAATGACGAAGTCATCAAAGTATTTTCGTCCCAATCAAGACGTCTGGAATTCACATATAAATAAGTAAGGAATTTTATTATAGGGATTTTAAAATATATTTTGCGTAATAATAGGGTCAGTGGTAGCACAGACCCTTAAACCAGTATACGCCACTGCAACTTAACATTCATTTCAATTATATTCTGAATATTTAATAATGATATAAAAAGATTACGTTTGTGGCAATAATATTTATAGTTGTAATACCAATTGCAACAGCAGCAGTGTTAACAGCAGCAATGATTAAGGATGTATTGCGCGGAGAGTTCAATACAGATTTCTCGAAAACAAATTATGACACTGAGGTCGAGATTATATATATTCTTCTTAACTCTGTTGACTTCATGTTTGAAAATGATACAGTTATTAATAAGACTAACAAGTATTTATATTATTATTTCCTAATTGAAGAATATATATTTTTAGTATAATGAATGTTTTGCTGTTATTTTAAGACCTAGGTAGACGCTAATTCTCTGAGGAAACCACGACGCCATTTCTGCCTGTGACTGACTGACAAGACTCCACAAAGAGGTGCAGGAACAAATGAAAGTATAATACGTGCTGTGGTTCATCTTGGTTTTTCGGCATCCGAGGCAGGTAGGCATTTCAACGTTTCAGAAAGGACAGCCCGGAGATGGGTGCAAAATTATCAACGCTCGGCAATTTTTGGCCGGAAAGCTGGGAGTGGTAGAACGAAAATTTCAACACAACAGGATGCCAGATTAGTGGCTGAGCTTGAAAGGAATCCCTGTATACCGCTGCTATTTTGAAGGCAGTTGTTAATTTCCCTGCCCACGACCAGACCGTGAGAAATCGTTTAAGGGCCGCCAATTTGAGATCTCGACGTGCCATTCCTAGGGAAGTTCCTAAGGAAGAGCATATAGAGGAGCATTTAGTCTTTGCAGTAGGAAATGGTGATCGTGATTGGAAAAGAGTAATCTTTTCTATGAAGTCTCCTTTTCTACTGCAAAGGAAGGACCCACTCTTGTATATCGTCCTCCTGGTACCCGATTCGACCACAGATACGCTGCTATGCGTGCCCGCAGTGGTAGAGTATGTGTCATGTTGGAATTCTTCAGTTTCAGCAGGATAATCATCCAGTCCACACATCTCAATTGATTCGGGACTGGTTTGCAAGGAGACAGGATATTGAATTGATAGACTGGCCTTGTCGCTCTCCAAACTTGAACCCTTTAGAGAATATGTGTCAAGTAAAGAAGCATATGCGGAAAAATTGGCACAATCCCCCTCCAAGAATCCCTGATGATTTGTGGAAACTCGTCCATGGTCCCTGGGATGCCATGGCTGAGAACAGTTGTATTTGAAAACACTAGTCGATTCCATGCCCACTCAACTGCAAGATGTGATCGAGATGGGAGGAAGATGGACTAAATACTGAATCGTGGCTTTTTTTTTTTTAAGGCAGATGCCTGTGTTTTGTTTATGCCACGAAAGATATTTCTGTTGAGAATATAATCTTTCTTTCAGTGGCGGCTCCTGCATATTTCTTTAGAGGAGGAAAGAAATTAACGGCACTAAATGACAACTTCTTGAATAAAACATGGTACAAATTAGCCTACATGCATACATGTAAGACCAGGTAGTGTTGGGGTTGGCCTTCCCTTCTGTATAGCAATAATCTGTTCTTGTAAACTGAGTTCCCTAAATTGTTCAAAATATATTATGATTTCACTTCCATTCATTGTTGAATAATTGCACAAATTAACAATTACAAGGAAATTCACAACCTCGTAGCATTTTTCGAGCACACTACAGCATCACACGTGTTGGAAGAGACTAGCTAATTCGTAACGAGAACCATTTTACGGAAATGGGAATGGGAAATAATCTGAGGAAAGCACCCACCCACGTGGCCTGTGTTGCCACATGTACATTTTACAAGTTCGGTATCACATACTTTTGAAGAATGTCAGTTCTTGTAAAGTCATACTGTCATTATTGTTCAAAGCTGCCGGTGGCCGATTAATTTTTTATGTTAAAAATAATGTAGTTTGGAGTACCTAATTTCAGTTTCAAGTATATTTGTACAAAACTGACAACTTGGCTGTTGCCCTGTCTAGTAAACAATGAATATAAGTGAATTTCAGGGGCCAACTACGTAAACTACTTCCTCTTTGTTTTACATAAACCCGACTAACTTTCAAATATCCACGAAAGTTTCAAACCATGAATAGTAGCCTATATAAAGTGCAATGAAAATATTTTTTATTTATAATTTTAAAAAAGTTAACATGGTGTCTTTCATAGCGTTGCGTTAAAACTGTTTTTGTTGTCTCTCCTCCTAGATGTGTTATAGTCCGGTTGAATGCAACATCGTTAGGTGGCAGCGGTAGCGAGCTTGCTGCACAACCAGTCGGTTTCTATTTCCCGCCCATGACTGATTCAGAGGAGGATCTCCTCCCTCTCCGTTCATTTACTTGCCTTAAAACTCAGCTTCCTCCTCTGGCCGCTAGTGCACTGTTGTCTATGTGTGTTAACTGCAGTAGAGGAGGAATGGAGTGCCTTTCCTCGCATCTTTCTCACAGTTTTCTACAGCACATGAGTGCACATCGTTTAAAACTCAATCAACCGAGTTTTTCTTATAGCTGTGAACTTAAAAATTATCGAATCTTCCTCGAATTTCAAGGCACATTTTATTTGGTATTTACTTTCAAAAGAAAATGTGAGGACATTCCTCCCTTCCCTCTCCCGAGGAACCGCCACTGCTTTCTTTCCATTTGCAGCCATAATGTCATAAAAAAAACAGAAACAATTATATTTCCTCTCTCTCCTAAACAAAACAAAAAGAGCATTAGGTTGTGTTCGAACGCACGACCTTACCAACACTTGCCAAAAACGCTACCATTACGCTACAGATTAACACGCAAAATCTTTCATTCTGACTGTAGATATCAGGCCACGTGGTCCAACAACATGTAACATCACCTGTCTCCGAATTGTAGCGGAGATACCCGAAGGGAACTTTGTGTCTAGAGAGCGGCCACTTTTTCTTTTGACAACTGTACCAACGGACTTTCTTAATGATAATTCCATTTACAATCTGGGACATCAAGTAAACATGCCTCCACAATTATTGCGATACCTGCTACACTGTCAAACATGTCTAATCACTTCCACTTCCAGTAGCAGTTCCAGTATTGTTTAGAAGGTCCTGCTATCACCATCCTGTCAAGATCTGTTAACCTTAGCGAATAAAAAATATTTTGCACTGTAAAAGCACAAACCCTTATTTGTATGTAAGACTGCTAGAAAACGATATGTGAAAAAATCTGTAATAACTGAAGAAAAATATTTTTATGGACCCAAAAGTGAAAAAAATTAACTACCCAAAAAATTAAATTATGGAACAAAAATATTGACATTACAACTCTATTTCGTTGTCTCTTATCTGGCAGAATATAATTTTTGAACATAGAGTTTTTAACTTATTAAGTTTGCAAAAACGAATAAGACATGTAGATAACGCATTTTCCAAATACATGGTGATACTTTAAACCTTGATTATTACTAGAGGTAATTCTTATTCACAACAATGATAAATGCATTTGGTTAAAACTCATAACTGCCATGTCACGCTTGAACAATTACATCTCTCTGGTCAATTGTGGAGTCCTCCATACCTGAACTTGTTGAAAGTCTGTGTGGTCCAGGGGTAGGTGTGCAGCTACAGCATGCAATCCTCCGTGACAGAGGCATGGCTATTTACGCAGAGCACAGCCTGCGGGTTCGATGCGGAGGCCAGCCCCCAGTGACGCAGCAACCACTTCAGACAAATGCACCTCATGTTCCCCAGGTAGAAGCTCTGAAGCTTGCTTCAGCATTCTGGATGGCTTGCAGCAGTCGTCTTCCTCCTGCTAGGGCAACGGATATACGTAAGGGTCTAGGCTCCAGAGAATATACTAAACCCAATGTAGGAGTCAATGGGCTCTAATAAATAAACGGAAGAAAGACATCTATAAACTCCAGTTTGACTGAACATAGTGGGCTGCGAGTTCATAAGGGCTCTTTCAACAAAGTGACTAGAATAATAATGTCCTGCGAGATGTCTTTAATACTGTTAATTGCATCTTATCCATACATTTCAAGCATGGAAGAGTCTTTGCATAAGATGTATACATTAGGTACATCTATTAATTTTGAAAATGAGTTAAGCGATGATAGTTCAGATTCTGAACCAACAGCTGTAATGGTTATGTTTCTTAGTCCGAATTATCTATGATTTCAATACTATGTCTACTTCATTGTAATTCGTATCCTTAATTGGTATTTATTATTTCAATTCACTAATTTATAATTGTATCACTCTACTATTTCAAGATTTGCTGAAACTAGCGTTCAGCGACTTCCGCCGATTTTGGAACAGACACCGACGCACTTGAACTCCCAATATAGAAAACAAAAAGTCACACTCAATCGCTTTCACCTTCATCTTGACGGGATAATAAAAGCCTAAACTAACTTAACCTAAGTGCGTTGGTGTCTATTCCAAAATCGGCGGAAGTCGCTCAACGCTTGTTTAACCCAAGATTTTACTTTAGCCCCAACCTCTACCATTACTTACATATTAAAAACTAACCTTTTTGCTTCACACAATTGAACTTCGGCAATTCTGACATCCATCGTTATTGTCTATTTCAATAAACAGATGCATTAGTCCCTCTAGCCACTGCCATCGTGATCTAGACCAGGCCGTAATGCAGGATGTGTGACGTCACTCGATGGGTCGGGCTTTTCTATTTGAGTATACAGAGCTGAGTGAAATATATTACTTTAATGCGTGTCGGTGCTCAATTTTATTTAGTGTAATGTGTGTATAAGATACGCTCACTTCTTATTGCATAATATGTTGCAGAAATAATTACAAAACTGTGTTATTTTAATGTGAACGGAGTTTTACATGTTAACATAACCTGTTTGCATCAACATTTTAAGTTTGGAATGGAAGCTATTTTGAGATTTAATAAAGAAGAATTATTTATATTGTGATTTTAATTTAGCACATCTATCTTCCTTACTTGTGGGTAGAAAAATTTACCACAGTCCCTCCTATGAAATTAGTGTAGGTATGTACGGTTGTGTGTTACTTCATCAGGTAGGTTAGATAAATAGAATTAAATACGGCCCAGTATAGTAGGGAACAAATAAATAAAACAATTAAATTGTTATTCAATGTAATGTGTGCATAAGTTCCATTTATTTGTTGTATAATGTGGCAGGATTATAAAACCGTGTTATTTTTATGTGAAGAGAATTCAGCATGTTAACATAACCTATTTGCGTCAACATTTTAAGTTGAGAACGAAAGCTTTGAGATTTAATAAAGAAGAATATATTTAGGATAAACTTCAGAACACGGTTATCTTCCTTACTTAACGGTAGAAAATTCACCACACTCCCTCCTATGAAATGTACATACGGTTATATTACTTACTAGCTCTGAGGTATAGTTCCGGTAATTTCTGAACTGAAAACAGTTTAATTTATTTTTTGTGGAGATGCATTTAATCCTCTAAGCAAGGCATAATAAAAACCTGAACTAACCGAACTAATTAGTATATGCAAGGTGTATGAATACGAAGGGAACTACCTCAGCGCTAGTTTAGGCCTCGTAACTAATCAGACTGGAGTACCGTATGAAACGAATAAATACAATTGAAGTGTAGACAAATTGCATTTACAAGTTATACGTAGCGTTATGCTTAATTATGATGCATAATTGCGAATATAGAAATAAGGCAAGTACTGATAGAGTAAACATAACCTATATTTTCAACACATCAAAATATGCGTGCGATGCAACTGAAAATTGTTGAAACGTGCTTAAATGAATGTGCAAGAATTTCGTAATGAAGTGAGCATGCTTTAGTTCAATTAATTACAATACTAGATACTGTAACAGTAATGAAAACTATAAGGTATAATTTTTCACAATATACTGTATGTATCTCGCTTTTAGTTCAAATTGTGTATATTATCTAACGTCGTATTATTTGTAATGTAGATTACTTACACATAAGAAGGGCGCAATAATTTAAATTTAATAAAACAAATACGGTAAACTAACAATAATGGATTAGACCGACAAGAGTAACATCCGTAACGCTGCTCTTTGGCCTAATCATAATTTACTTTACATACGAGTCAATGTTTCACTTTCACGTGTATATTATTACACATATTTACTAACACCAAAAATTCACTTAACCACATAAGGGCGCATTGTTTAATCGAAATAAAGGCAGGTATTACACATACGAACTTTGCCTGCAACAACGTAATTTTTACACCAAAAATAATATACCTTACGTTGCAAGTGAACTGTGTCTCAAGTGTCTCACAATCACTGTTTAAAATTTTACTGACGCAATTACACTGCATTTCAGAGAAATATATGTTATTTTTCACGTACTGCAACTAATTGATATGGTTGAAAGACCACCCTTCGCGATCAGCTGTTAAGCGAGTCACGTGGTCTGCCTTACGGCCTGTATTAGATCACGATGGCAGTGCTCTAGCACACATGAAACAGTTGACTCTAATCTGAGGACATTCAGAAAGCGATCAAATTTGCAGTACACTCAAAGACAGCATTTTCAAATCCAGTGTTGCCAATAGCATGTTGCATAAATATTACAAGTTTCCAATACATTACACGCAAAATGAACGTATTTTATGAAAGCAACAATTTTATCTCAAGTTTACTTTATTACATTCTAGATGGCACTCAAATGTGCATGCGATTACAGACATTGAAATTGATGCACAAAAACTATTCCACTTCTGCAATAGGACTAATATATTTCGTATCCTTGAAGAAAAAAAAAAGCAAACATCGCAATCCAGAATACCTTGTGAAACTTCAGAACTCTGATCCGTTGAAATCACTGCTCCGATCCAAACAATGGCTCCATCTAGCAGAGTCTTTAGACATCATTACGCTCGCTATAGTAGCGCCGCCAGTCCATCTATTCCGAACTTGGCCAGGTAATTTATGCTCGGAACAGTAAAATAAATTCAGGAAAACTATCTCACAAGAATATATATTTCCATTTCAATAATTAGTTTCTTCCTTTTGAAGTCTTGCGAATAATTTTTAAATGTTACAATTATTCGTGAGGTGAAATTGGTTACATCACTACACTTCCATATACGTCTTTTGAGCAAACTCCAGCAACTCGCAGGTTGGCTCACTTTGTTCCGGCGCTGTACTACTAATTCCAACTTTGCAGGTTCGAATCTCGCCCAGGTAAGGTATTAAAATTAATTCAATAAATGTACAACAATTGTAGTAGTAGAAAATATAGAATAAAGAAAGCCCAAGGGCAAATTATATAAAGAGTGTTTATGCGGGGCGGGTTATGGAGGGGGTAAACAAATCACATAAGGGAGAGTATCGCAATGTCAACAGAAACTCAGACAACCTCTCTTCATGCATAAAAAATTAGAAGGAAGCGTAGACGGTATGATTCTATTTTAGAAGCAAACTTTCTAAACTTGATTTGTACATTTTCAGAAGATTCTACAAATTCTCTAAAAATTGACAGGTTTTCAAAGTTTGCCCCTCACACGAATGCTTCCTTCACTATTAAGGGTGTACAGTTAACACCCAATTAATTATTTCACTGTTTAACATAATAAGATCTGGAAATTTTTCGTTCTTAAGAGTGGAAAAATTCAAATATCAACAATAACATATAAATGACACTCGAGAGGAAATTAGACGCAAAATAAATGTGGGATACATTAAAAAGAAATACATGTCTTATACCAATACCGTATGTCTCCATGCCCGCCTCTAGATATTCCGTTACAGTTAAACCAACATACCAGTTCATACAATCAATCGTTCTAATAGAAAAAAAAAAAGTTACGAATAAAACATGGGTCATTCCATAGTGACACACGTAACATTTTTTAAGTACCTAACTATCATCTTCACAGGATATTTAATTAAATACTTAGTAAGTCATGAAAAAGACATTACTGTCTTTTAACATAAGTATTCCTAAATATAAACAAAAATTCTTAATGAAAAGGAATAATTAATAATGCAAAAAATATTAAATATTGTATGGTGTGACACACGAACATTTTCTTGCCACTAGATTTATTACCAAAATGGAAAATTGAAAATATCCACGGTTGTTTACAACCATATGTGGTGATATTTCCTGTGTAATGTCATGTGACGAATATGCCAATATGTCAACCATTCCCTTCCTTGGACATCTCAGACACTTTAAATTCTTCGCTATCACAAGATTTTGTAACTTCATATGTAGCCTATATTTGAAGTCTTTTTTTTACTTGGTCATTTAACGACACTGTATCAACCACTAGGTTATTTAGTGTCAATGGGATTGGTGATAGCGAAATGGTATTTGGCGAGATGAGGCCGAGAATTCGCCATAGATTACCTGACATTCGCCTTATGGTTGGAGATAACCTAGGAAAAAACCCAACCAAGTAATCAGCCCAACTTAAATTCTTCAAAATACTATCAAAAAATGTTCAAAATGTATTAATATTTATATCAATAGAAAAACTAATATAGATTTAAAAAGGCCTAACTTTTAGAATTGCTAAATTAATTAATGTTATTAAATAAAAGTATTTTAAATTAATATCAGAAATTTAGTACCATTTACCTAATGTGCAAATAATTATACCAATTTATTTGTACACAGCCCTAGTATGGTGGCTACCTGTTTATGATATAAATGTACTGCATAAGCTTGTTTTTAATATGAAATAAATTAACATAAACCAATTTTTTAAGTTTTTAATTCAAGGAATTAAAAAAATAATAAATATTTTATACGAACTTTAGGCATAAATTGTCTTATGCTAATTTTAGGCCTACACACTATATTTTTACAACAGTTGTTGTTTAGTCTGTCCAAAGACAGGTGTGAACCTCACAATTGATACCAAGAAGGCACCACTTATGAGGCAACTAGACCAGGAGATAATAGGATAGCATGGCCAGTTCCTTTCCCCCTTATAACAGTGTTATGGAACACATATTTTCAAGAGTGTTTAACTTACAGTTTATGTACATTGAAATAAACGTATACAGGTGCGTGTGCACGCACACACAATTATCTAAATCAACAATAAGTATTTGAAATTCCACTATTAATTATGTTTAAGCGTAAAGACTTCCAATAACAAAATTTGTAACTGGATTTTAGGATAAACTTTAGTGACACACGAACATAACATTTTTGTTCGTGTGTCACAGTCGTTGTGTTACGTGTGTCATGTGTTTTTCTTGTAGAATACGTACATAAATCAAAATGTTGTCCATATAAGAAGTTGATTGTTATGTGATGTTTCTCACTTTTACATTTATGAAACATGAAAAACTTAAATGGTTTTGAAGAAATATAAACAAATGTCCATTTGAGCGTGACACACGAACTCTCAACCTTTCCTTGTAATAATTGCAATCAAGCACGAAATAATCATTGTATTACGGTTTCTATGCATTGTAATTATTAACAAAGGTCCGCACTTCATTATTAATTGCATTTAACATACCGAAGTAATGATTTATTTGCCTTAAATGTGCATTCAAATATGTGATTTCTAATAGATAATTTCGCGCTCTTAAACCACAGGGTTCTAGGTGCTTTTTCTCCCACATACGTGTTGTTATACAATCAGTGTTATCAGATTCAAAAAATTCGGATCATAACGAAAAAAATTACATATAACCAGCAGAGATTCGTGAGATTTTTATTTTTCGTGAAAATGTCGCATTTTCGTGGAATGACCCACATGCAATAATTAAAACATTTCTACACAATGATCAGTACAATAATCAAGAGAATATTAAAACTCCACTGCGATTTAATTGACTATTACACGATTAGAAGACAGTATGCTGGCATAAAGAGTACCTTTACCAAAACGTTTCAACGGAGCCGCCATATTCAGTTGGCAGTCTATGCTCTAAACAAATAACGATCGCAAAGCATGTTTTATATTATCGTAAGGAATTTGCAGTTTAAAATTTTGGCAAAAGAAAAACTAGGCTAGGTCAGTGATAAATTAAACAAATGCTAGCGAAGTGATAAAATTGTGCGATATAACGTCTATTAAACTATAAGTCGGCTTCACTTCATATTGGGTATAACTGAGTCAATTTACCACAGAATGATAGACATCAAATATAAGAATTTTAGAACTATTCTCTATGTGTACAGCGATTTATACTAAACTATTGGGCGGATTTAGTTCATATTCAGTATCTACGACTTATTTTATCTGAGAATGATAGACATGAAATATAACAGTTTTAGTACTAGTACGAATCTGTATAGGGATTTCTATTACACTATTGGACGAATTTTCTAGTCAATTTAACACAGAATAATAGACATAAATACTAGTCAGTCTGTGTACAGCGATTTCTACTAAACTATTGGTCCGATTCTCTTCATATACAGTATCACTGAGTCACTTTACCACAGAATGATAGAGATCAAATATAAGAATTCTAATACTAGTCTGTAACTTGTGGAGCCCTGTATACCTGAACTTGTTGAAGGGCTCTATGCTCCAGAGGCAGCATGCAGTCCTCTGTGATGGAGGCAGGTCAGAGCAGAGCACGCGGGTTCGATGCGGAGGCCACTTCAGACGGATGCACCTCATCAAGCCCAGACAGAAGCTCTGGGCCGACTGAACATGATGGAGCACTGCGAGGCAAATAGAAACAGGTACGGTACTCACTCAATAAGGGTCTAGGTGCCAAAGAATATATCAAACTCAAAACAGGAGTCAATGGGCTCTGAAAAATAAAAGGGATAAAACACATCTAAAAATACAGTACAATAGAACCTGGTTTATACCTAATCGCAGTTTTACAGAACATTGTAGGCTGGGAACCCAAAAGGGCTCTTTTAACTCGTCTAAATTCGTTTTAAGCATTACAAAGTGACTATCAAAGAATGTTATTTCCTTTTGGAGTTTTTTAGTTTAATTAGTTGTTTCTGAAGTGGAATAACTATGTGCATATAGGTTTGGTCCTTCGATAATATTCAACAAATTTCAACTGTCGATATAAATTCATCGTTTCATGTAAGCTAATTTGAAAATGACTTGAATTTCAATTTTACGAACGATATCCGTATAGGTTAATGTTAACAGAGTTTTATTACTTCAAAACAGCACATTGGCAATTCAATGACGATAGCATATAAGAGTACTAAACTTAACATTACCTATATTTGTGTATTAATGCTTTCTCTACCTGCAAAGACGATATCCATTGATATGGCCGGGGGTTTATAGCGGGAGGCAAACCCTCCGCTGCCTCCCCAAAATACCTTCGCCATAATCTTTCTATATTATTCCTGAACCGTCAAAAACAGCATAATGTATAACAAACATGATAACAGTATCAGAGTTAATAGTAATGCCTACGAGATGTAAGAGTACTTAAAAAGTGACAATATGAACAGCTGGCGTCTTCTGCGCAATTACCATACCCCCGCTCCGGTGTTGTGCACGCCGAAAACAGAATTAGCGGTACTATAGATACACTGATAATTCAGGTCTACAATTTTCTTGATCTCTGTCAGTCTCGCAAATGTCGGGTTTAACGTCAGTGCGATCCAAAGAAGTTTTATAGTTTAACAATCTAAGGCTCGACTACAGTGTGTTTACGAATAGTACAATACAACATACTTACGGAATCTATGTAGCAAACACCGGTAGGCCTACATGGAATCCATCAGTTTGCGCTAAGATCCCAAAGCTCTGATCTGTTATATAGACTACATGTTGATTAAATAGAGAATTAATAGTGTCTTCCGAATGTTTCCTGCATTTCAATAAATGGCCATTAATTGTGCAATTTATTTTGAGGGAATGTGCGTAACTGTATTAAAGTTTACTTGTTGCATTGTGAGATAATTTCAGTGTTGTTAATGCTATTTCAGGGGTATGTGTGGAGACTTCTTTCTTATTAACATTATCTTTATTCCAATTCCCATTTTTTTCAAAAGATGTATTAGATTAAGTCAGATTTAAATTATTTAGTTCTAAGCACGCCATTATTCTTTCAAACGCCAGAGACAAAACTCCCCGAGGAAACGAGCTCGTGAAGGTAAACTATTAAAGAAAAGTGTTTGTCAGTATTTATATAGCACAAAATGAAGAAAAATTAATGGAAATCAGAAGTTATAATTACCTATATCAACTTACGTTCACCTGGTCTTGATGAGTCTCTAGAACACGACCAACTCATGCGACGCTACATTTCAAATGACGGAGTGACGCCTGTATCCGGTAACGTCTGCAATCTACAACGGTCGTCTTCTATAATGACGTAATTTGGGCGTGTTCTAAAGATGACCGATACATCTCAATCTGATAAGCGAGGGCTTGATGTCAAAGAACACTAACTCCTAGAGATGGCCAATATTTCACAAACCGATATTTTGTCACAGGTATTTTTTTGTCACAGATAAACCTGTAACTGATGACGCGAAATATCTGTGACAAAATATTGCTATCGAAATCTGCTCCGTATTCTGTAGGCGGTGTTGATTCAGTACTCTGTGACTGATATTTTCTCCTCTACCTCGTGGGTTTGCGCATGCGCATGATACAATAACAGCAATCTGGCGGTGATATGAATATTTTTTCGTGATATAATGACGAGTCTGACATTTTGTTTAGTCTCTATATATGTTTTATGTATTCCACGAGATCTTTACATTTTCATATAACTGTGAATTTATATTAACTTACATGCATTTTCCACTCAATTTTTACGTAGTAACAATATTTTTGCAGTTATACTTTTAATTACAAACAGAATAGTTAAATGACCCTACAACATTATTTTAATAACTTTACCTGTACTTCTGTCATTTATGTATGATCCAGTTGTAATGTAAAGCTCTAACACGAACAGTTCATCTTAGTATTAATTAAAATAATTGAACTTAAAACAAAATTATTTGTAATATGTTCATTATGTTGTTTATGGTTATTAACTCTTAGGAAATAGCGCAGTGCTTCCTAACATCGGTACTCATGTGGAGTGTTATTTCACCCAAATTAATAGGCCTAATCAATGTTCTAAACTTTATATTTAGTGATATTTGTCTAGATATTCTTAAAATCATCAACTTGCAAGTAATTTTCAACTTTTAAATATAACAATTTGGGGTAGTTAGCAAAAACTGAAAATACCCCTTCCATATACGAATCTGTGACAGGCCAGGTTTGGTTAGTTTAAGCTTTTATTATGCCTAGACATATACGATCAACGACTAAACTAGCGTTCAGGTAGTTCTCTTCCTACTCCGTGTATTCACCTTGAATATACGAATCTGTGACAGGTTAGGTTTGGTTAGTTTAGGCTTTGTTATGCCTTGCATATACGCTCAACTGCATCTCCACTAGAAATCAAATTCAATGATTTTCACTTCCGAAATCACCGAAATTATCTCAGCGCTAGTTTAACCCGATCAACTACTCTCCACACAAAAAAAAAAAATCCTTATAAATGCAACGATTTTCACGTCCGAAATCGCCGAAACTACTTCAGCGCTAGTTTCACCATCGTACTATAAATGATGCAGTGATTGCACGATTTAAATAATAACGCCATTGGTTACCAGTACTTTATTTTGTGTAAAATCCTGCGTGAACAACTGTTATGTTTTGTAATTATTTTCCAATGATTTTCCGAATACTTATGTTTCGTTAATTTTTATTCTATGACTCAATATTATAATGTTAAAGCACGACTTAAAATAATTTATCCATTATATTACCTATATATAATAAAAAGGATCAATTTTTAAAACGATTAGAATAATCACATAACCTCAATTTCTCCATACCCAATTACATTTAATAATTATCATCTAATTCAATATCTACAATATAACATCTTGGTACATGAGGTTAATTTTCGACATGTTACTGTTCAGTTAGGTATGTATTTATTTGTTAATGGTACATGTACATAATTTATTTGTTGGGTTTTCCCAAATAAATCACTGATGTGTGGAGTGTATAGAGAAATCGTATTCGCATTCAATATTTCCTGTTAATTTTTATCGGTGTGACAAAATATCGGTGTAATTCATGCATATTGTGCTTACTTCTCGATATAAAATATCGGTGTGACAAAATCGCAGGTAAAAGTCACAGTCACAGTTGTCACAGATATTTGAAAATATCGTTTAAGCTCATCTCTAATCTGAGGACGTTCAGAAAGCGATCAAATTCGCAGTACACTCCAAGACAGCATTTTCAAATGCAGTGTTGCCAATAGCATGTTGCATAAATATTACAAGTTTCCAATATATTGCACGCAAAATGAACGTGTTTTATGAAAGCAACAATTTTGTCTCAAGTTTACTTTATTACATTCTAGATGGCACTCGAATGTGCATGCGATAATAGACATTGAAATCGATGCACAAAAACTATTCCACTTCTGCATTAGGACTAATATATTTCGTATACTTGTAGAATAAAAAATAAAAAAAAATACCAAATATCGGGAAACCAGAATACCTTGCGAAATTTCGGAACAACTCTGATCCATTGAGCTAATGTTGAGATCACTTCTCCGATCCAAACAATGGCTCCATCTATCAGAGTCTTTACACATCATTACGCTCGCTATAGTAGCGCTGCCAGTCCATCTATTCCGAACTTGGCCAGGTAATTTATGCTCGGAACAGTAAAATAAATTCAGGAAAACTATCTCACAAGAATATATTTTTCCATTTCAATAATTAGTTTCTTCCTTTTGAAGTCTTGCGAATATTTTTTTAAATGTTACAATTATTCGTGAGGTGAAATTGGTTACATCCACTGCAATCATGATCTAATACAGGCCGTAAGGTAGACCACGTGACCCGCTTAACAGCTGATCGCGAAGGGCGGCCTTTCAACCATATGAATTAGTTGGAGTGCATGAAGAATAACATATATTTCTCTGAAATGTAGTGTAATTGCATCAGTAAAATTTGAAACCGTGATTGTGAGACACTTGATACATAATTCACTAGCAAATTAATGTATAATCACAGTCTACTATATACAGTCACGAAGCTTGAGTTTTGAGGGTGCTACAAACAAAAGACTGTGACGGTACTATTTTGCATTGCCTGTAATGAGGCGATATTAGCGATCCTAGTGGTGAGCAACTACCTAATATTTGCATATTTACTACGTATTGAGCTTCGCGACTGTATATACTAAGACTGTGGTATAATATTACTTTTGGTGTGAAAATTACGTTGTTCCAGGCAAAGTTCGTATGTGTAATACCTGCCTTTATTTCGATTAAATATTGCGCCCTTTTTGTGGTTAAGTTAATTTTTTGTGATATTTTTGTGAAATTAATACTATTTTCTCCCTCCTAGTTTTCTATAAATTTCATATCGGATGTGTATTCGACAAAACATGTTTCTAAAAATAGTTTCACACGACGTAATGTGTATGTTACGATGTTGCCTAAATGTTTAATGAAATATTACCAATGAATCGGACTAGATCTGAAAACTAATAAAAACAGCTTATAATCAAAATTGCAGTTACATCAGTGTTCCACTCACCGTTTCTAATACACATTTTCCCGGCACAGAATACCCTTTCCTACTCATATATGGCTTCCCAGCATTTCTTAAGGCTTTATTCTTATTATACTTCCATTCATGAATGTTTGTTTTGCGCTTCCGGCCTTTATTTCATTGTTTTCCAGCACTAATACTCAAAGCTTGTTCCGTTACTTCCACCATTTTAGAACAAATACATCACTATTCGCCGGAATACCAATATTGAAACAAAAATTCTAACCTTTGAAAAAGAAATTATGTCACTTTATGTCCGCTAGGCGGTGACATTTCTTTAATAGATCACTATTCCACTAAAAACTCAACTTTCGATTTTTTGTTGATTACATCTCTTTTCGGGGTAACTATTTATTTATTTATTTATTTATTCATTTATAGAATCTTTCAACGTTCCCACGGAAATGTCTCATGGACTAATCATAACTATAAACAGAGCAGAAATAAAAAATGAAATTAAAGATGAGAACGGAAAAGATCACGAAAGAAAAACATATATTATAAAATATAATAAACATAGTAAAAAAAACAGATTAAAAATGCAAACCAAAGCTTTTCCAGGAAACAAAGTATGGTACTTATTTTTTTTTTTAAGATGGGACTTGACAGTTAAGCGGCCGAACTTGGAACTACAGTGCTATGTTGCCAACTTCGAGCATTAAAGTATATTTTATGTTCGAAGGTTGCCAATATGGACTTACCACGCTGTCAGCTGATGGAAGCTATACTTCTTTTTATCCTCTCAGAGCTATACCAACAAACACCACCTACAAAGAAAGCCTTGCAACAAAATCTGAATATGTTGTGACGTCATGCTGTTGGGATTTGGCCTAGTGTTTAAAGCTCAGGCGGGAAGTTGGCAGTTTCCTCATGATTCTAGTTGAGATTATTTTATGTTTTAAATGAATGTGCATGTAAAATTACATTCAAGTGGTGCAATATTAACACATTATAAGGCATAATGCCTCAAAAGTGCAGTGTGCCGAACTGTAGAGGCAATTACTTA
The DNA here is from genome assembly GCF_040183065.1 of Periplaneta americana. Classification (NCBI taxonomy): domain Eukaryota; kingdom Metazoa; phylum Arthropoda; class Insecta; order Blattodea; family Blattidae; genus Periplaneta; species Periplaneta americana. The sequence goes on along the minus strand of NC_091122.1, from coordinate 188,057,859 downwards.
AATGGACCGAAAGTGAGTGTGTTTTCTCTTTTCCCACCAAGGAAGACCAAAGTTTAAAATGGATTAGAGCTATTCATCGGAAAGATTTTATTCCTACGACGAACTCCAAGGTATGTGTAATGTTAGATTACTGGTACCGAATTCTTTTCATACTAAAATCACATTAGAGGATAAGAGTATAGTTTGCTAACGTAACATAACCTCTCCTTTCATTGGTCATTCACGATCCAGTTTCAATTGTCTTGTAGGTGTGTGAACTTCATTTTAGAGAACATGAGATTGAAAGAACTACAAGCATGTTTGATGAAAAGATTGGAAAGTTACTTACTGCACCTTTGTCAAACCCAAGATTGATAAAAGGTTAGTTCTATATTTAATTTCTAGATAGGGTAGGTCTGCAATGCTGTTAATAATAGCCTATTCATTTTTTCTTAATAGAATATTAATTACAAAGTTTTAAAAAATTTAGATGTAGTTCCATCACAGTTCCCAAACTGCCCTGAATATCTCTCTGACATCACTGCTGTCTGCCGTGAAGACCCAGAAGACAAGAGACGTAGAATAGAAAACCAGTGTTTAGCAAATGCAATTGCTAACAGTTTATGTACATACAATGAACATATTGAGGCAATTACATTGAAAGATTTTGATGAATTGAAGTTGAAACTGGTTGGCAATAGACTTAATATTGAATGAGACTTGATAAAATAAGAAAGATGCATGTATTTCATTCTAATGAACGAGGAACGTAACCCTCATATTTCTTGCTGTGTTAAAATAACACAAGATTTGTATGCTTCATTATTTGTCAATAATTTATACAACAAATGCTGTAAAGAGATGGCATTACCAAAGCATGTTAATACTCTTACAGAAATTGAAACATTGATACATAATGCAAATTCTGTATATGCGTCTTCCACCATGTGTAACAGCGAAGATATTGATGAAACTTTGGCGGTTCTTGATGGTTTGGTCCAACATTTAGAGAGTATGTTTCCTGAGAAGCATCATATGTTGAGCTTCTTAAAAGAACAGATACATTTGCTACCTAAGAAAAGGGTAAAAAAACTATTCCTGGGAATTATTGATCTTCTCTTCATTGGTTCATTCGATATATCCCCACTGTTACAAATTCATACTTGGGTCCAGTAACTTAACTCTTCCTGCTCCACGTACTTTGAAAATAGTGTGTTCAAAGCTTTCAACAAACCCTCTACAGGAGCAAAATGACTATTTTCTGCTGTATATGAAAAGTAGGCTAAATTTTCATTACTCTCTCCAGAAGACAAGTTAGTTCTATTGTCAATGGATGAGGTCCATATTAAATCCCAATAGGATTTTAAACAGAGCAGGGTAGTATGTACTGCAATGAACAGTGATGAATGTGCCACAAGTGCATGTGTTCTCATGATTCACAGTGTACTTTCACATTATAAAGATGTTGGCCATATTCTGCCTGTCAGTAATATTCATGGTGATGTATTATTCATCATTCTGAAAAATGTAATTCTTGGATTACAAGAAATTGGTTTTGAAGTAACAACACTTATTTCAGATAACAGTTCTCTGTACAGGAAAGCAGTATCGTTCCTTAGCGATCCACCTGAACTGAAGCATAATTATTTACATCCATCCAAATGACATGACTAGAAAGCTCTTTTTCATTATAGACAGTCCACATTTTGAAGTGTATCCGAAATAACTGGCTAAATGTAAGGAACAAGCAGTTGTACTTCCCTGACATGGTTGAGTGTGAGAGAATGCATGTTGCGTCATTTAATGTACTGAAAGACCTACACTTACTAGAAAAGAATAATCTTTCAAAATATGGTTTCTCTCTCACATTGATAGCATTGTATCCAACAAATTTGGAACGTCAAAATGTTTTTTGGCATAATTAGAAAGATTAAATCCAGACGTTTGAGATGGGCAGGATATGTAGCACTTACGGGCGAATCCAGAAATGTATATAGACTGTTGGGATGTTGAGGGAAGAGATCTTTGGGGAAGCCGAGACATTGATGGGAGGGTAATATTAAAATGGATTTGAAGGAGGTGGGATATGATTACTGTAGAGACTGGATTAATCTTGCTCAGGATAGGGACCGTTGGCAGGCTTATGTGAGGGCGGCAGTGAACCTCCAGGTTTCTTAAAAGTCGTAAGTAAGTAAGTAAGTAAGTAAGACATTTCTCTTTTGCCTCTTAATCGCAACAACCACTGACCTTATTATCTCCCTCTCCTTACTGTGTACGCTATATTAAAATTAAATTATGGTTTATTTAACGACGCTCGCAACTGCAGAGGTTATATCAGCGTCGCCAGTTTGCCGGAATTTTGTCCCGCAGGAGTTCTTTTATAAGCCAGTAAATCTACTGGCATGAGCTTGTCGCATTTACACACACTTAAATGCCACCATCGACCTCGGCCGGGATTGAACCAGCAACCTCGAGTGTAGAAGGCACGTATAACCTTGTTGCATCTCGTATTACTACCGGCCATATATGTCTTCACAGAACGCAAAATTACTGTAAGTACAGATCACACTAAGCAAGCAAATGTATTTTTCTTTTAGCTGCCCAGATAAGTTGCGCGGACAATAGATGAACACAATCTAATTATTATGCAAAGCTGGTATTAATGTAGACTACTTATATAGGCCTACGTGATTTATTTAAACTTACCTGTAGGCTTTAACATTCTCGGTCGTTTCGGCTTTATTTTCATTAAAGCTGTTCCAAAATCTGGATCAAAATTGTCATCTTTAAATTTTTCAAAGCATAATCTGCATGTATAAGGATTGAATTTATCCTGTCTTTTGCACACAATTACCCATTTTTTTCTAATTCCTAAATCTTTAGGAATGGTAAAAAAAGACAACGCTTTATTTTTATCGTTGCATACCGCAACAGCACACCTTTGATTTGGCATAATGCATTCAAAGCAACAAAACAAGAAAAAACACGAGATATGCTTTGAAGCATTTTAGCTTTGGCGCCCTCAGCTATCTTGTGACGTCAGAATCGCTCTCCTTTCTCCGTCGAACCCTCGCAAACAAGCTCAGCCGGGAAAAATGTACATATTGTGCATTATGACCATAGTTTTAAGTTGATATTTTTTAAGTGTCTGTTTATTTTATTAGTTTTAAATTACTGATATTTTTAAGCGTGTGTTTATTTGATTGGTCCTCAAGAAGGACCGTTCACGCTGAAAAAAACGTGAATTTAACACTTTCAAACACACCCAAACACTGGTAAACACTTTCAATCACTCGCAAACACTGGTAAACACTTTCAAACACTCTCAAACACTGGTAAGCACTTTAAAACACACCCAAACACTGGTAAACACTTTCAAACACTAGTAAACACTTTGAAACACACCCAAACACTGGTAAACACTTTCAGACACTCCCAAACATTGCTAAACACTTTCAAACACACCGAAACACTGGTAAACAATTTCAAACATTCCCAAACACTGGTAAACACTTTCAAACACACCCAAACATTGTTGAACACTTTCAAACACACCCAAACACTAGTAAACGCTTTCAAACAACCAAAAACACTGGTAAACACATTCAAACACACCCAAACACTGGTAAACACTTTCAAACTAACCGAACCACTGGTAAACACATTCTAACACACCCGAACACTGGTAAACACTTTCAAAAACTCCCAAACACTGGTAAACACTTTCAAACTCACACAAACACTGGTAAACACTGTCAAACATACCAAAACACTGGTAACCACCTTCAAACACAACCAAACACTGGAAAACACTTTCAACCAATCCCAAACACTGGTAAACACTTTCAGACACTCCCAAATATTGCTAAACACTTTCAAACACACCGAAACACTGCTAATCAATTTCAAACATTCCCAAACACTGGTAAACACTTTCAAACACACGCAAACATTGTTGAACACTTTCCAACACACCCAAACACTGGTAAACGCTTTCAAACAACCAAAAACACTGGTAAACACATTCAAACACACACAAACACTGGTAAACACTTTCAAACTAACCGAAACACTGGTAAACACTACCAAACACACCCAAACACTGGTAAACACTTTCAAACACATCCAAACACTGGTAAACATTACCAAACACAACCAAAAACTGATAATCAATTTCGAACACACTCAAACACTGTTAAACATTACCAATCACACCCAAACACTGGAAAACTCTACCAATTATACCTAAACACTGGTAAGCACTACAAAACACTCCCGAAAACTGGCAACCACTTTCAAACACACCCAAACACTGGTAAACACTAGTTAACACAACCAAACACTGGTAAACTATGTCAAACACAGCGAAACACTGGTAAACACTACCTAACACACCCAAACACTGGTAAACACTTTCAAACACAGCCAAACACTGGTAAACACTACCAAACACACCCAAACACTTCTAAACACTACCAAACACAGCCAAAAACTGGTAAACACTACCAAACAAGGCCAAACACTGGTAAAAACTTTCGAACACAGCCAAACACTGGTAAACACTTTCAAAACTGCCAAACACTCGTAAACACTACCAAACACACCCAAACACTTGTATACACTACCAAATACAGCCATACACTGGTAACCACTACCAAACACAGCCAAACACTCTTAAACACAACCAAACACACCCAAACTCTGGTAAACACATTCAAACATACCCAAACACTGGTAAGCACTACCAAACACAGCCAATCACTGGTAAACACTTTCAAACAGAGCCAAGCACTGGTATGCACTACCAAAAACGCCCAAACACTGGTAACTACTTTCGACCACACCCAAACACTGGCAAACACTTTCATACAAACCCAAACACTGGTAAACACTTTCAAACACAGACAAACAGTGGTAAACAGTTTCAAACACATCCAAACAGTGGTAAACACTACCAAACACACCCACACACTGGCAAACACTTTCAAACACACCCAAAATATTGGTACACACTACCAAACACACGTAAACACTATCAAACGCACCCAAACTGTAGTAAACACTACCAAACACACGTAAACACTACCAAACACACCCAAACTTTGGTAAACACTGCCAAACACACCCAAACACTGGTAAACACTACCCAAATACACCCAAACACTGGTAAACACTTTCAAACACTCCCAAACAGTGGTATACACATTCAAACATATCCAACCAATGGTATACACTTTCAAACACACCCTAACACTGGTAAACACTACCAAACACACCCTAGCACAGGAAAACACTTCCAAACACACCCAAACTCTCGTAAACACTATCAAACACATACAAACACTGGTAAACTCTACCAAACCTGGTAAACAGTTTCAAACACACCCTAACACTGGTAAACAACACCAAACATACCCAAACACTGGTAAACATTACTAAACACCCCCGAACATTGGTAATCACTTTCAAACACACCCAAACACTGGTAAGCACTAGCGAACACACCCAAACACTGGTAAACAATTTTAAATACACCCAAACACTGGTAGAAACTACCAAACACACCCAAACATTGGTAAACACTTTTAAACACACCCGAACTCTGGCAGACAGTACCAAACACACCCAAACAATGGTAAACACTACCAAACACACCCAAAAAATGGTAAGCACTACCAAACACAACCAAACACTGATAAACAATTTCAAACACACGCAACACTGGTAAACACTACCTAACACTCGCAAACACTTTTCAAACTTTACCAATCACACCCAAACACTGGTAAACACTGCCAAATACTTTCTAACACTGGAAAACACTTTCAAACACAGCCAAACACTACCAAACACACCCAAACACTGGTAAACTTTACCAAACACAGCCAAACACTGGTAAACATTACCAAACACACCCAAACACTGGTAAACACTTTCGAACACATGGAAACACTGGTAAACACTACCTATCATACCCAAACACTGGTAAACATTTTGAAACACTCCCAAACACAGTTAAACATTTCGAAATACAGCCAAACACTGGAAATCACTTTCAAACACAGCCAAACACTGGTAAACATTACCAAACACACCCAAACACTGCTAACACTTTCATACACACCCAAACAATGGTAAACACTACCAGACACACTCAAACACTGGTAAACATTTTCAAACACACCCAAACACTGGTAAACACTACCAAACACACCCGAACATTGGTAAACACAACCAAACACACCCAAACACTGGTAACCACTTTCAAACACACCCAACCACTGGTAAACACCACCAAACACACCCAAACACTGGTAAACTCTACCAAACACACCCAAACACTGGTAAACACTTTAAAACACACCCAAACAGTGGTAAGCACTACCAAACACAGCCAAACACTGGTAGACACTGCATATAACACCAAAACACTGGTAAACACTACCAAATATTCCCAAACACTGGTAAACACTACATAATACACCCGAAAACTGGAAACCTCTTTCAAAAACACTCACAATCGAAAACACTAGTAAACACTATTGAACACAGCCAAATATTGGTATACTATTTGAAACACAGCCAAACACTGGTAAACACTACCAAACAAAACCTAATACTGGTAAACACATTAAAACACACCCAAACAGTGGTAAACACCACCAAACACAGCGAAACACTGGTAAAAACCAGGTAAACACTCCCAAACACACCTAAACACTGGTAAACACTTTCGAACACAAACCAAACACTGGTAAGCACATCCAAACACTGATAACCACCTCCAAACACACACACAGACACTGGTTAACACTACCAAACACACCCAAACACTGGTAAACACTACCAAACACACTCAAACACTTGTAAACACTACCAAACAAACCCAAACACTGGTAAACAAATTAAAACACACCCAAAGAGTGGGAAACACTACCAAACACAGCCAAACACTGGTAAAAACTGGTAAACGCTCCCAAACACACCTAAATACTGGTAAACACTTTCAAACACTCCCAAACACTGGTAAACACACCCAAACATTGATAAACACGACCAAACACACCCAAACACTGGTAAACACTACCACACACACCCAAACACTGGTAACCACTTTCAAACACATCCGAACACTGGTAAACACTACCAAACACAAGTAAACACTACCACACACACCCAAACACTGGTAACCACTTTCAAACTCATCCGAACACTGGTACACACTACCAAACACACCGAAACACTGGTAAACACTACCAAACACACCAAATCACTGGAAAACACTTTAAAACATAACCAAACACTGGTAAACAGTACAAAACACACCCAAACACTCGTAAACACCTCAAAGCTCACCCAAACATTGGTAAACACTACCAAACATAGCCGAACACTGATAGACACTGCCAAACATACCTAAACAATGGTAACACACCCAAACACTGGTAAACACTTTCAAACACACTCAAACACTGGTAAACACTACCAAATACAGCCAAACACTGGTAAACAATTTCGAACACAGCCAAACTATGGTAAACACTACCAACACACCCTCAGAGGAGTAAACACTTTCAAACACACCCAAACATTGGTAAAAACTGCCAAACACACCAAAAGACTGGTAAACATTGTCAAACACAACCAAACAATTGTAAACTATTTCAAACACACCCAAACACTGGTAAACACTACCAAACACAGCCAAACACTGGTAAACACTACCAAACACAACCAAACAATTGTAAACTATTTCAAACACACCCAAACACTGGTAAACACTACCAAACACAGCCAAACACTGGTAAACACTACGAAACACACCCAAATACTTGTAAACACTACCAAACACAGCCAAACACTGGTAAACACTACCAAACACACCCAAACAATGGTAAACATTTTCACACACACCCAAACACTGGTAAAGACTACGGAACACACCCAAACTATGATAAACAATTTCAAACACACCGAAGCACTAGTAAACAGTACCAAACACACACAAACACTGCTAAACACTTTCAAACACACCCACACACTGGTAGACACTACCAAACACGGTAAACACTTTCAAACACAGCCAAACACTGGTAAACACTACCAAGCACACTGAAACACTGGTGAACACTTACAAACATACCAAAACGCTGGTAAACACTACCAAACATAGCCAAACACTGGTAAACACTTTCAAACACAGCCAAACACTGGTAAACACTTTCAAACACATCCAAACACTGGTAAACACTTTCAAACAAGGCAAACACTGGTAAACACTTTCAAATATAGCCAAACACTGGTAAACAATAGTAAACACTACCAAACACACCCAAACACTGGTAAACGGTTTCAAACACAGCCAAACTTGTAAACACTACCAAACACAACCAAACAATGGTAAACAATTTCAAACACACGCAAACATCGTTAAACACTACCAATCACACCCATACACTGTAACACACTACCAATTATACCCAAAAACTGGTAAAGACTACAAAACACACCAAAAACTGGTAACCACTTTCAAGCACACCCAAACACTGTTAAACACTATTAAACACTACGAAACACAGCCAAACACTGGTAAATTATTTCAAACACAGCCAAACAGTGCTAACACTACCAAACACACCCAAAGACTGGTAAACACTTTCAAACACACTCAAACACTGGTAAACACTACTAAACACAAACACTGGAAAACACTACCAATTATACCCAAATACTGGTAAAGACTACAAAACACACCCAAAAACTGGTAACCACTTTCAAGCAAACCCAAACACTGGTAAACACTATTAAACACTAGCAAACACAGCCAAACATTGATAAAATATTTCAAACGCAGCCAAACACTGCTAACACTACCAAACACACCCAAACACTGGTAAACACTTTCAAACACACCGAAACTCTGGTAAACACTACCAAACACAAATACTGGTAAACACTTGTAATCACAGCCAAACACTGGTAAACACTACCAAACACAGCCAAGCACTGGTAAACACTTTCAAAAACAGCCAAACACTGTTAAACACTTTCAAACAGAGCCAAACACTGGTAAACTCTACCAAACACTCCCAAACACTTGTGAACACTACCAAACACTGGTAACCACTACCAAACACAGCCAAACACTGGTAAACACTACTAAACACACCCAAACACTGGTAAACACTTTCAAACACACCGAAACACTGGTAAAGAGTACCAAACACACCCATTTTTAAATTATCAAACATTTTCAAAATTGTCCAAAAATTCCAAAAATGTCCAATATTTTCAAAAATGTTAAAAATTTTTCAAAATTTTCAAAATTCAAAATAATTTCAAAATTTTCAGAATTTTCAAAAATTTTCAAATTTTTCAAAATTTTTAAAAAATTCCAAAATTTTTCAAAATTCGTCATAATTTTAAAATTTACAAAATATTCAATAATCTTCAAAATTCATCAAAATTCCATAAATTTTCTAAAATTATCCAGAATTCTTCAATATTTACATTTTCAAATCCTTTCAAATTCTATAAAAGTTCCAAGTTTTCAAAATTTTCTAAATATTCCGAAAAATTTTCAAAATTTTAAAAAAATTCCAAAAATTTCTCAAAATTTTCAAGACTAAAAATTTCAAAAAATTTTCCCAAATTTTCGGATTCAAAATTTAAAAAAATTTTTAAGAATTCCAAAAATTTTCAAAATTTTAAAAAATGTTCAAAATTGTTCAAAATTATAAAAATTTTCAAAATATGTCAATATGCAATAATTTTCAAAATTGGCAAAAATTTGTAAAATTTTTCAAAAATTTGTAAAATTTTTTAAAAAATTCAATAATTTTCAAAATTTTCAGATTTTATGATATTTTAAAATGTTTTAACATGACGTTGACCTGACCACCGGACTGGCCCAACCTTGACCTGACGTTGACCCGACCTTGGTCTGACCTTTTCCTGACGTTGACCTGATATTCACCTGACCTTGACCTGACCTTGTCCTTACCTTGGTCTGACATTCAATTGACATTGTCCTGACCTTCACCTGACATTGACCTGACATTCACCAGACCTTGACCTCGAACTGACCTTGACTCACTTTGACCTGACTTTAATCTAACCTGAACAGACCGTGACCTGACATTGACCTGATCTTCACCTGACCTTGACCAGACCTTCACCTGACATTGACCTGACAATCACCAGAACTTCACCTTGACTGGACCTTGATTGACCTTGAACTCAATGTTAGGCAAAGTTCAGGTGAAGGTCAATTTCAGGTGAATGAAGGGCAATGTCAGGTGAAGGCCAGGTCAATGCCAGCTGAGTCAAGTCAAGGTGAGGTGAAGGTCAAGGTCAACGAAAGGTGAAGGTCAGGTGAAAGTCAAGTTCAAGGTCAGGTAATGTCAGGCCGAAAAATTTTGAAAATTAAAAAAAATTTCAACATTTTCAAAATTGAAAAACATTTTGATGTTCTTGAAAATGTTTGGGATTTTAAAAAAATTTGAGATTTTTTAAAATTTTGAAACTTTTTTAATAATTTGACATTTTCTGAACTTTGAAAATTTTTTGGCATGACCATACCTGATTTTGAAATAGACTTTGACCTGATCTTCACATGACCTTGATCTGACTTTCACCTGACCTTGACCTGACATTCATCTGACATTGAAATGACCTTCATATGACATTAACATGACCTTGATTTTTGTCCTGACCTTGACCTGATATTGACCTGACCTTTAACTAACATTGACCTCTATTTCACTTAACATTGACCTGACCTTCAACAGAACTTCACCTACCTTGATCTTGACCTGACATTAACCAGACCTTGACTTGAACTTCACCTGACCTTGACCTGATATTAACCTGACATTCTGCTGACTCTGATCTTGACCAGACCTTCGCCTGACATTGACCTGACCTAGATCTGACCTTGCCATGACACCCTGACCTGACCTTCACCTGACATTAATCTGACATTCAACTGACTTTGGCCTGACGTTCACCTGACCATCAACTGACCTTCGCTTGACATTGACCTGAACTTCACCTGACCATCTGACATTGGCCTGAACAGCAGACTTTGAACTTCACCTGACCTTCACTGGAATTTGACTTGACTTTCACCTGACTTTGGTCTCGACTTGACCTTGACCTGACCTTGATGTTGACTTGTCCTTCAACTGACCTTCACCTGACCTTAAACTGGCATTTTACCTGATGTTGAACTGACCTTGACCTGACCTTGGTCTGACATTCACCTAACTGAAATTGACCTGACATTCACCTGACCTGACCAATGACCTAACCTTGTTCTTACGTTGACCTGACTTTGAGCTGACTTTGCCCTGTCCTTGTCCTGACGTTGACCTGACCTTCACCTGATATTGACCTGAAATTCACCAGACCTTGTCCTTGACTTGGCTTTGACCTGACCTTCATATGACCTGACCAGACCTTGACCTGACCTCGATATGACATTGAACTGACCTCCTGACCTTGACCATAACTTAATCTGACATTGACCTGACAATCGCGTTACATTGAACTGACCTTCAAATAACATTGACCTGACATTCACCAAAATTTTACCTTGACTGGACATTAACTTGAGCTTCAATTCAAGGACAGGTTAAGTTCAGGTGAAGGTCAAGATCTGGTGAATGGAGGTCAATATCAGGTGAAGGTCAGGCGAATGACAGGTGAAGTTCAGATTAGTCAGGTCAATGTCAGGTGATGATCAGGTCAAGTCAAGGTCAATGTCAGGGGAAGACCAGGTCAGTGTGAAGGTCAGGTAATGTCAGGCCAAAAAATTTACAAAATTCAAAAATTTTTAAAAAGTTTCATAAATTTTCAAAATTGAAAAACATTTTGAATGTTCTTGAAAATGTTTGGAATTTTCGAAAATTTTGTAATTTTTCAAAATTTTGAAATTTTTTTCAATTTTGAAAATTTTTGAAATTTGAAAATTTTTAAATATTTTGAAATTTTTAAATATTTTGAAATTTTCTGAGTTTTGAAAATTTTTTTGGCCTGACCTCGCCTGACCTTAATCGGACCTAGACATGACCTTGACATTGACCCGTCCGCGATATGTCATTGAACTGACCTTCCCCTGACATTGACCTTTCACCTGACCTTCACCTGTCATTGACCTGACCTTCACCAGAACTTGACCTAGACCTGAACCTGACCAGACCTTCAAAATTTTTCAAAATTCCAAAAAATTTCAACATTTACAAAATTTTTCAAAATTAAAAACAAATAAAAATCTTTTAAAAATTCCAAAAATTTTAAAAATTTTTTCAAAATTCCAACAAATTTAAAGATTTTCAGAAATTTTCAAAATTTCTCAAATGTTTCCAAATTTCTCGAAAATTACAAAAATTGTCAAAATTTTCAAATATTTACAAATCTTTTAAAATTCCACAAATTTTATAATTTTTTCAAAATTCCAACAAATTTAAAAAATTTCAGGAATTATCAAAATTTCTCAAAATTTCAAAAATATTCAAGGTTTATAAAAATTTCCAAATTTTTCTAAAATTCCAAATCTTCTAAATTTGTCGCATTTAAAGAAAGCATAATTCGTAATAATTCCAAAAATGTTCAATATTTTAAAAATTTTCAAAATTCAAAACAATTAAAACTTTACAAAAATTTTCAACATTTTTCAATAATTACAAAATTTTCAAAATTCCAAAAATTTTCAATATTTACAAAAATTTTCAAAATTCCTTTTAAAATTTAAAAAAAATTCTCAATTTCCAAAAATTTTCAAATTTTCAAAATATTTTTAAAATTCCAAAAATTTCACAAAATTATCAAAAGTCAAAATTCCATAAATTTTCACAATTTTCAATTTCAAAACTTTTCAAAAACTCTAAAAAATTTCAAAATTAAAAAAATTTTTCAAAATTGGTCTAATTTTTTTAAAATTTTCAAAATTCGTCAATATTACTCCCAAAAATTATGATGCAATATAAACCTAGAGGACATCGTCGACCAGGAAGACCTTTAAGAAGACTGCTAGATGGGGCCGAAACAGGTCTACAGAGGCCTAATTCGTGAAGGATGATGATGAAAAAAAATACAATAATTTTGAAAATTTCCAAAAATTTAGAATATTTCAATTTTTTTAAAAAGTTCCAAAATTTTCAAAATTTCAAACTTCAAATTTTTAAAAAATTTTCTAAATTTTTCAAAATTTTCTAAATTTTTCAAAATTTTCTAAATTTTTCAAAATTTTCAAAATTTTTCAAAATTTTAAAAAATTTAAAAAAATTTCAAAATTTTTCACAATTTTAAAAAACTTCAAAATTTTGAAATATTTTCAACCTGACCTCGACCGTGACCTGACCTTCGCCTGGCATTCACATGACGTTACTTTGACTTCACCTTGACCTGACATTGACCTGACCTTCATCTGACCTGACTTTGACCTGACAACGACATGACATTGACCTGACCTTCACCTGACCTTGACCAGACCTTCACCTGACATTAACCTGTCAATCACCTGACATTCACCTTACCTTGATCTTGACCTGACCTTCACTTGACCATGACCTTTACCTGACACTGACCTGACATTCACCTGACCTTGACCTTACCTACACCTGACATTAATCTGACCCTGACTTGACCTTCACGTTATCTTAACCGTACCTTCACCTGACATTGACTAGACCTTCACCATTCCTTCATCTTGACCTGACTTCGACCTGACCCTGATGTGACCTTCACAATTTTTCAAAATTCTAAAAAGTTTCAAAATTTTCAAAATTTTAAAAAGTTTCCAAATTTTTCTAAAATTCCAAAATTTCCAAAAGTTTTCAAAATTTTTTTAAAATTTCAACAAATTTCAAAATTTTCAGAAAATTTCAAAATTTCTCAGAATTTAAAAAAATTCTCAAAATTCGTCAAAATTTTTCAGACTCCTAAAAATTGGAAAATTGTCGAATATTTTCAAAATTTCTAAAATCTAAAAAAATTCTTAATTCATCAAAATTAAAAAATTTTCAAAATTGTCAAAAATTTTCTAAATATCCAAAAATTCTAAAAATTTGCAAAAATTATCCACATTTTCAAAAATTTTCAATATTTTCAAAATTTCCCAAATTTCTCTAAATGTAATAAAACCAAAATAATTTCGAAATTTTCAAAAAATTTTAAAATTTTCGAAACTTTAGAAAATTGTCAAATTTTGTAACTTTTCAAAAATATAAAAAAATTCCAAAATTTTTCAAAATTCCAAAAAAAAAATTCAAAATGGTCATAAATATTCAATACTTGTCAAAATTGTCAAAATGTTTAAAATATTTCCAAATATTTCGAAATTCCAAAAAAATTATAAATTTTCAAATTTTTTTTAAATTTCTCGAAATTATCAAAAATTTTAAAATACTTCAAAAATTTTCTAAATTTTTCAATCTTTTAAAAATTTTCAGGATATTACAAATTTTTGATAATTTTCAAGCATTTACGAAATTACAAAAATTTTCAATTATTTTCAGTTTAAAAAAGTAAAAATAATTTCAAATATATCAAAATTTTCAAAATTTTTCAAAAATTTCCAAAAATTTCGAGTTCACAATTTTCAAATTTTTTCATATTTTTTTTTTAAATTCCAAAAATTTTCATTTTTCAAAGTTAAAAAATTTCAAAAATGTTCAAACTTCTAAAAAATCCCAAAAATTTTCAAAATTTTACAAAATTAAAAAACCATTCCAAATTTACAAAAGTTTCAAAATTTCTCAAAATTTATAAAATTTCAATTTTTTCAAAAATTTTGAAAATAATTCAAAATTTTCAAAATTTCTCAAAAATTTTTCAATAATATTAAAAAAAGTTGACAAAATCTTCAAAAAGTTTCATAATTTCCAAAAGTTTAAAAATTTTTTTTAAATTTCCAAAAAAATTTTAAAATTCTTAAATTTTCTCAAATTTATAAAAATTCAAAATTCGCCAAAATTCCAAAAATTTTTTTTAATTTTTAGAAATATTCCATATTTTCCAAAAATTACAGAAATTTTCTGATTTTTGAAAAATTTTCTATATTTTTCAAAATTTTCCAAAAATTTCAAAATATTTCAAAAAATTATAAAAACGTTTGAGTCAACAAAAACTCAAAATGTTCAATGTTATCAAAATTCTCAAGATTTTTTAAATTTTTCAAATTTTTTCAAAACGTACGAAATTTTTCAAATTTTTTGAAAACAAAATTTTCCAAATTCGTCAAAATTCCAAACATTTTCAAAATTTTGAATAATTTTCAAAATTTCTCAAAATTACACAAATTTTCATTTACAAAAATCTTCCAAACTTTCAAATTTTTTAAAAATTCCGTTATCAAAATTTTCAAAAATTTCTAAAAATTCCAATTTTTTTTCAAAAAATATCAAAATCTTCAGTATATATCAAAAATTTCTGTTTTCAAAATTTTCAAAACTGGAAAAATTCCAAAAAATTTCAAAATTTTAAAAAGTTTAAAATTTGCTCTAATTTTCAAAAAATTTTCAAAATTCGTCAATATTGTTAAAATTTTCAAAATTTGCCAAAATTTAAAAAAAATGCAATAATTTTCAAGATTTTCAATATTTTTCTGATTTTTAAAAAATTCCAAAATTTTTCAAAATTTTTAGCAATTCATAAAAAGTTACAAAATTTTTAAAATTTTCAAACATTTTCAAATTTTTCAAAATGTGCTAAATTTAAAAAAAAATCCATAATTCTTCAAAATTTTAAGAAATTCAAAACAATTTCAAATTTAAAAAAATTTTTCAAAATTCCAATAACTCAACATTTTCAAAATGTTCAAAATTTTTCAAAACCAATCAACCTAACCTCGACTTTGACCTGACCTTCGCCTGGCATTGACATGACGTTGACCTTAACTTCGCCTTGACCTGTCATTGGCCTGATCTTCACCTGACATTCTCCTTACCGCTTGACATTGACATGAAATTCACCTTGTCCTGACGTTGACCAGACATTGAACTAATCTTGTCCTAACATTGACCTGACCTTGACCTGACATTGTCCTTGACCTTACTTTGACCTGACCTTCATCTGACCTGACCTCGACATGACATTGACCTGACCTTCATCTGACCTGACCTCGACATGACATTGACCTGATCTTCACCTGACTTTGGCCAGACCTTCACTTGACATTGACCTGACAATCACCTGACTTTGACGTTGACTTGACCTTCACCTGACATTGACCTGACATTCGCCAGAACTTGACTTTGACTGGACATTGATGTGACCTTCAACTCAAGGTCATGTCAATGTCAAGCGAAGGTCTGGTGAAGGTCAGGTCAGTGTCCGGTGGTCAAATGAAAGTCAGGTGAATGCCAGGTCAAGGTCAGGTCAAGGTGAATATCAGGTCAATGTCAATTGAAGGTCAAGTTAATTTCAGGTGAAGGTCAGGTGAATGTCAGGTCAAGGTTAACGTCTGTCGTGGTCAGGTAATGTCAGGCCAAAAAATTTTGAAAATTCCAAAAAATTTCAAAATTTTCAAAATTCAAACAATTTTCAAAATTGAAAAACATTTTGAATGTTCTTGAAAATGTTTGGTTGAAATTTTTCTAAATTTTGAAATTTTGAATTTTGAAAATTTATTTAATTTTGAAAATTTTTTAATATTTTGAAATTTTCTGAATTTTGAAACTTTTTTGGCCTGACCATACCTGACCTTGAAATTGACCTTGACCTGTTCTTCACATGACCTTGTCCTGACCTTGACCTGACATTCATCTGATATTGAAATGACCTTCATCTGACATTGACATGACCTTGACCTGGCCTTCGACTAACATTGACCTGAACTTCACCTGACATTGACCTGATTTTCAAGAGACCTTCACCTTACTTTGATCTTGACCTGACATTGACTTGACCTTCACTTTACCATGACATTGATCTGACCTTCTCTTGACCTTCCCCTGACACTGACCTGACATTCACCTGACCTTGACCTGACATTCACCTGACGTTGACCTGACCTTCACCTTATCTTAGCCGTACCTGACCTTGAACTTGACCTGATCTTGAATTGACTTTGACTTGACGCTCATCTGACCTGACAAGACATTGACCTGACCTTAACCTTGACCTGACCTCCACCTGACGTTGACCTGTCATTGACCAGATCTTCACCTGACCCTAGACCTGGCCTTCACCTGACATTGACCTGACATTCACCTGACCTTGACCTGACGTTCACCTGAACTTGACCTTGACCTGACCTTCAACTAAAGGTAAGGTCAAGGTCAGTCGAAGGTCAGGTCAAGGTCAGGTGAACTTCAGGTTTAGGTCAGGTCAAGTCAAGATCAGGTAATGTCAAGTCAATGTCAGGTGGAGGTTAAGTCAAAGTAAGGTCAAGGTCTAGTGAAGGTCAGGTCAAGGTCAAGGTCTAGTGAAGTTCTGTTGAATGTAAGGTTAGTGTTATTCGAAGGTCAGGTGAATGTCAGGTCATGGTCAAGTCGAGGTCAGGTGAAGTTCAGGTCAAGGTCAGGACAAGGTCAAGGTCAAGGTCATGTCAATGTCAGATTAAGGTCATGTCAATGTCAGACGAAGGTCAGGTCAAGGCCAGGTGAAGGTGAGGTAAGGATCAGGACTAGGCAATTTCAAGGTCAGGTTAAGGACAGGTAAAGTCATTCCCAAAAAATTTTCAAAATTCAGAATATTTCAAAATATTCGTCGTCGACTCGCCGTCTCGTTTCCTACTCGTCGTTTCGTCGTCTCGTTGTTGTCGTATCTTCGTCTCGTCGCCTCGTCGTCTCGTCGTCGACCTGCTGTCTCGTCGTCGACTCGTCTTCTCGTCGTCGTATCGTCGTCATGTCGCCGTCTCGTCGTCGTTTCGTCGTCATCGTCTCTTCGTCGTAGTCTCGTCGAGACGACGACGACGAGACTACAATGAGGACGACTTCGACGAAGAAGACGAAAAGACGACGACGAGACAACGAGACGACGACGAGACGATGAAGACGACGAAACGACGAGGCAACGACGACGAGAGTACATGGCGAGACGACGACAGGACGACTAGACGACGAGAATGACGAGACGAAGAAGAGACAGCGAGTCAATGAGACGACGAGTAGAAAACAATACGGCGAGACCGCGACGAGACGACGAGAAAACGATGAGACGAAGAAGACGACGACGAGACGAAGAATACGACGACGAGACGACGAAGACTAGAGGACGACGAAGAGAAAAAGACGAGTCGACGACGAGACGAAGAGACGACGACGAACGTACGACGAGACGACGACGATACGAAAAGCCGAGGAGACGACAACGACAAGACGACGAAGACGGCAAAACGACGACGAGGCGAAGACGAGACAACGACGGCGACGAGACGACTACGAGACAACGAGTCTACGACGTGACGACGAGTCTACGACGAGAAGGACGAGACGACGATGCGAAAACGAGACGTTGGGACGTCGAAACGACGAGACAAAGACGAGGCGACGACGAGACAAGGACAAGGCGACGACGAGACGACGACGACGAGAAAACGAGACGGGACGACGACGACGAGACGACAGCGACGTCGACGAGACGACAATGACGAGACGACGACGAGACGACGAGATCACGACGATACTTCGAGACAATGAGACGACGAGATAATGACTAAATGACTAGGAGTCAACGATGAGACGAAGAGACGACGACGAGTCGATGACGACTGCGACGAAACGACGATGAGATGAGTCGACGACGAGTCGACGACGAGACGACGAGATGACTAGACAACGAGACAATGAGACGACGAGACGTTGACGAGACAACGACGACGAGACGAAGACGACGATGAGACGACGACGACGAAACGATGAGACGATGACGAGACGACGCAATTATACATTATAATTAAGCATAATGTCATGTATGATACTCCGCACTTTCAATTTGTTTGTATTTTAATACTACAATTGAGTACTGAATTATTGTATTTATCTACTACCTAAGAGACGAAGTAACAATCGTACGTACACCAATTTCATATGAGTGGTACGATAAATTTTCTGTCTTTGTCAAGGAAGGTAGATGTGCTATATTAAAATCACAATATAAATTCTTTTTTATTAAACCTCAAAATAGCTTCCGTTCTAAACTTAAAATGTTGATGCGAAAAGATTACCGTTAACATGTAAAATTCTCTTCACATTAAAATAACACAGTTTTGTAATTATTTCTGCAACATATTATGCACCAAGTAGTAAAGGGAACTTAGGGACACATTACACTAAATAAAACTTAGCTATGATATGCAATAAAGTTATAATATAATAATTCACTGAGCTTCATACACTGAAATAGAAAACCCGAACATACATTACGGCCTGCTCTAGATCGAAAAGGCATTGACTGTGCCGTATTTCGCATTGTTGTGAAAAGTTGTGTAAACTGTGAAATGTTCGTAATCGGTTGTAATAACTGTAACTGGCTAAAATACAATAATTTGAATAATAATATGGGACAAGGAGACGTTTGTAGCACTATACAGTAGCGTGCAAATTAATCCGAACAACGTAATTACTTATGCAAAAACACTCAAACGGGATAAGGATCTAAGACATACCTCACTAATCTATGTGGCCTCCCTTGTTCCTAATAACAGCTCTGAGACGATTTGGCATGGATTCCACTAATTTCCCACAAATATTCTTCATTTCTTCATCGCGAAACCATACACCAATGAGGGCAGAAATCATCTTCTCCTTTGTAGAACAATCCATTTTTTGCATTCTTCTTTTGCAAATTGACAACAAGTTCTCAATGGGGTTGATGTCGGGTGAGTTGCCTGGCCAGGGGAGTACCTGAATATTCTTCTTGTTGAAGAATTCTGTAGTTTTTCGAGACGTATGGCATGGTGCCAGGTCTTGTTGGAACACACCTCTGCCATCCGGAAATGATTTTTGCAACTGGGGTACGATTCTGGTTTCCAATAAGTGAATATATTTGTCAGAATTCATCATTCCCTTGATAGGTATTAATGCTCCAGGCCCTTCATGTGTAAAACAACCCCAAAACATTACTTTAGGGGGGTATTTGGGTGCTTGTTGGAGATGGGCTGCTGTTACTTTTTCGGATCCTTTCCGTACGTAAGAAACACGGTGGCCGTGGACCTCGAAATGAGATTCATCGGAAAAAGAAGTACATTCTTCCAGTCATTCACTGTCCAGTGTTGATGCAATTTTGCCCACATTAAGCGTTTTTTTGCACATAACAGGGGTTAGCAGTTGCTTCTTAATAGGCTTACGAGCCCTTCGTCCAGCTTCCAAAAGCCTACGCCGCATTGTTGTGACGTGAATATTCGCCCCAGTGGTAGCCATTAACTCGCGGGTTAAGTCGACAGCAGTTAGTCTAGGGTTTAATTTACTTTTCCTGACAATTAAACGATCATCTGCAGGTGAAGTCTTCCTTTTCCGGCCACACTTTCCTTTTTTCTGGGGTGTGATGGATCCAGTCTCCCTGTATCCTTTTATGATCGAATTAACAGTAGCCAAACCGATGTGACATTCTGCAGCAATTTGCCTCTGTGCCATAGAAGAATGCTCTGCTAATGTTACAATTTTAGACAGTTTTCGTGGAGTTGTATCCATTTGTGAAGACGACAGAATGTACACAGGATTGCAGTATTAAGTCTTCAACACAACTAAAATGCTTATAAGTACAAAACGACAGGCAAAATGTCACATATTATAAAAAAAATGACAGACCTTCAACAATGGAATTACACGTACTACAGATGTCAATTAAAGCGGTATGAGCAGCTGTGAGGCCAACAATGACAGAAAATGTAAAAATATGTCGTGTTCGGATTAATTTGCACGCTACTGTAAATTCTAAGAAAAAGAGGTCAGTGTTATCCTTCTTCCGAAAGATCCAGGAAGGTGAGTTTATAAAATATAATATATACTTACTGAAAATAATATATAAACCTTATGTATTTCGTATTTCAATAGTGGAAGGAAGGTGTTAATTTTTCAAAAGAACACGATATCAAAAGTACGATACATTTTATCGTCTGCTAGGGAAAGAGTCTGTGATGAGGCGATAGTAGCGATCCTGGTGGCTAGCAACTATCTATGGATGCATATTGTAACTATGTTTGCATATTTAGTAGGTATTGAGCTTCGCAACTGTATATACTAAACTGTGGTTAAAGCACAGTCTATTATATACAGTTGCGAAGCTTGAGGTGATTTTTTGCAAATCTCGCGATAAAACGCTCCAAGCGGTTAGCAACTAGAAACAATAGACTGTCCACGGTCGACTTTGGATTTAGAGTGGACTGAGTCGTATTTCCATCGAATGCTAAGTCGTTGCGTATTTTGCATTGATGCTTGTGAAGAAAAATCCTAACATCTATTTCTTATTTTACTTCTAGATGCAAAAAGTGGTTAATAAACAGCAGGAGGGAAGATCTAATGACAAAGAATGAAGCATGTCTTTATAATAATATAAAGTTCTACTCTCTTCATTTCGAAAACACACAATTTATGAATGAAAACAAAAATAAATTAATCTGGAATGCAGTTCCGACTTTATTTGATGTTTCAAATAATCCTGTTCTGTTATTACCTGCAGCTGAGAAACAAAAGCTTTGCACTAATTCTACGTCTGTATCAGCTGATTCCTTGAATAATTGTACATTTTCAGACAACTTAGGCCTACTTTTTTTTCAAAGGATATGTTTTTAATTATAGCTTTTAATTTTGTTATTGTTATTTGTTACTTTACTAGAGACGTAGAAAAAGTAAGTCTGTTACAATAAATTTTATTGATCACGTTTTATTTCCAATTCTGGTGTGATTATTATTGCTTAACCTCATCCCACTTCATTAACTACGTAAGCCTACACTACAAGTACCGGTACACGTAAAGTTACTCCCATTAATTCATATTTCCATTATTACTGTTATTATATTATTGTTGTAAAGGGAAATGCAAATTAATATTTATTGGTTTCATAGTTCATTATCGCTATAATCTTGAATGACTGAAGCGATTATAGTAAATTTCAGTTCGTTTTGCACAAACAAAAATAATATTAACCTATTTCTTGCAGGTATCTTCGAGTTTATGGTGGAATTTAATACACGTCATTAAAATAATAAATTAACTTTATCCATTTAATATTTAAATAATGGAAGGAAGGTGTTAATTTTTCCAAAAGAACACGACAACGAAAGTGTAACATATTTTTGTCATCTGCTACAAGAGATCTGTGATGATGAGGCGATAGTAGCGATCCTAGTGGTGGGCAATTACCCATGTTTGCATTTTTACTACATATTGAGCTTCGCGACTGTATATAGTAGACTGTGGTTAAAGTCTCTCCAGATTTCAGACTTCTTTGCATATAGCAAGTTCGTTAGTTTTTCAATCTCAGCAGTAGATGGCAGGAGGAAGTTGGTCCTCACAGAGCAGTGAATATTGGAGAGTACCGCATTCTTTTGATCCAACAAATGCCGCCGCGGCAGCCATATTTACTCCTGCGGAGAGACTGTACAACGCAAGACTTGCGTAGGGACAGAGGTTTCTAGTGCGATAATATTTCATTGTTATCTTGAAGAATGCCGTGTTGTCGTGTAGTTAATCAATGTGTAATCAATTGTCGATGTACAAAATTAGCACTTAGCCACAAACAAAAGGAGGAATATACTTCAATGATTAATTTCTCAATAACATAATATTTTCACTGCGGGCTAAAGCAAGCAGATGCACTATCACCTTTACATTTTAACTTCGCTCTAGAATATGCCATTAGGTAAGTTCAGGATAGCAGAGAGGATTTGGAATTGAACGGGTTACTGCTTCTTGTATATGCGGATGACATGAATATGTTAGAGAAAATCCACAAACAATTAGGGAAAACACGGGAATTGAAGCAAGCAAAGCGATAGGTTTGGAAGTAAATCCCGAAAAGACAAAGTATATGATTATATCTTGTGACCAGATTATTATTCGAAATGGAAATACAATATAAAAATTAGAAATGTATCCTTCGAAGAGGTAGAAAAATTCAAATAACTTTGGAGCATCAGTAACGAATATAAATGACATTCGGGAGGAAATTAAACGCAGAATTAGCATGGGAAATGCCTCTTATTATTCGGTTGAGAAGATTTTGTCATCTAGTCTGCTGTCAAAAAATCTTATATTTCCGGTTGTTCTGTATGGGTGTGAAACTTGGACTCCCACTTTGAGAGAGGAACAGAGGATATGGTTGTTTGAGAATAAGGTAATTAGGAAAATATTTGGGGCTAAAAGGAATGAAGTTACTGGAGAATGGAGAAAGTTACACAACGGGGAACTTCACGCATTGTATTCTTCACCTGACATAATTAGCAACATTAAATTCAGACGTTTGAGATGGACAGGACATGTAGCACGTATGGGCGAATCCAGAAATGCATAGCCTATAGAGTGTTAGTTGGGAAGCCGGAGGGGAAAGATCTTTGGGAAGGCCGAGACGTAGATAGGAGGATAATATTAAAATGGATTTGAGGGAGGTGGGATATGATGATAGAGACTGGATTAATCTTGCACAGAATAGGGACCGATGTGGAGCATATGTGAGGGCGGCGATGAACCTCAGAGTTCCTTAAAAGCCGTAAGTAAGTAATGACATAATATTTATAATTGAAAACATCAAGGTGGGCAAAAGCGGACGTTAGAAACCATTCCAAACTGGTATAATAGTGGTAACAAAAAACAGTTCTTGATTCTCAAGAAATTTGTCATAATAAAGCGAACTTCAAATATCTTATGCTAGATAGATCCACGCAGGATGCGTTAGAAAATTTATTTTCTACTTTCCATTCCATAAATCCAATCCCGGATGCAAAATAATTCAAAATTGCATTACGATTTCTCAATTTTTCTCTTAAACGGAGCATGGATATTACGCAGTTAGCGATTCTGAACAATTAGTTAAGTTTCTAAGTACAGATGTAAGTAAACCCGAAGCAGAAAGGTCTAGTGAAGATGAATGTGAGCAAAAGGAAATTGATATAGGCTAAATTGTAATTTAATTGAAAACAGAAATATTAACTTGAGTGAACAACAAGCTCTTTACTACTTGTTGGGATCAGTTTTGTTCAAAATAAAACAAAATAAATTATAGGCATATGTATTTGTGAATCTGTAAATTTTATTAGCACATTAGTGACTCTCAAGTAGTACAAGAATATGTCACTGTATACCCTTGTAAATCTGTAAATGTAGAAAAATGTGTAACGTTGGTAGAAAATGAGTTTACAGTAAAGGATTTGAAGTCTTTAATTATTAACACTTCAACTCATACGTTCCCAACTTGTCATAATATTTTTTTAAAAAGTCTTATCACTGTATTTTAGAACTAGAATGTAGGCCTATTTATTGTTAAGAAAATTGTCTGTTATAGCAAATGCACTACAGCAATCTGCTAAATGGTGGCAGTCGAAGTGTTGGTACGAGAACTGCGTAGAAAATTGCTGATGTTATCCCTATTGAAATGGACATTATATAAATAATAATAAAGTGTTATCTCTAATCAGTCATCCCGCTATGACAATGTTTATTAATCCTCGTCTCCTGTATTCAATAAACCACAACAACATGTATGATATCGCCTTTAATGACCTTCCTTCTAGCATTACTGCTTATCAACGAGTTAGATACTATAGAGAGGCTGAAGACCTCTGATAAGCGCTCCCTGCGGAGGCCAACAGTACTATGGATCGCTCCCTAAAAAACATGGCGGTCTATAGTACCGCCAGCCTCCGCAAGGAGTGCTTATCAAAGGTACACTGCCAACGAGTTAGATACTTGATCCGAATAAATATTATGAAAACAAATAGTCCTTTAACACCACCTTAAACTTATTACAAATATGAAATTATGTCAAGTAGTAAATTGTTTATAATGTAGCAAACGGAAACAACGGGAGACTTTGAATAAGAAGGTGTCCCGTAGTTTCCAATGAATACTTTATTTCATATTCTTGTATGATACAGTTTCAATAATAATATTTCACAACTTATCTATTATTATTATCATTATTATTATTATTATTATTATTATTATTATTATTATTATTTATTTGTATTAATTGTAGACTTGGGTCAGTGGAAGAGCAGGCTTTAACTCTACCAGGTTAAATAAAATAAATTATTATATTTTTCAGATACATCAATATTTAATTTAAACACTTCGCTATAGGTTTTGTAAAAAGCTGATTTATAAATGAAAAAGAAATAATTAAGACTTTAAAATTTCCAAAAATGTCTCATTCCCTCGGATTTAAATTAAATGTACCGTAAATCATAACATTCGTTGCTGGATAATTAAACCCTCTCAATACAGGTATCATTGCCGCAGAGAATTATAAGATAAGACGGACTGAGCATAAGCGAAATGTCTGTATTAATAAGTTTGTACCGTCAAGAGTTTAGTATTTATTGTGTTTATAGGGCCTACTCCAATTTTCTTTTTATTAATGAGTAGGGCTCTTTTTGTTAACAAAGAGGAAAGTTTGCACTTGCATCACACACAATTTGTCATTATTGTTCAAAATAATGTAAGAACAGTTTTATTCTGCAAAAGCCTCTGCCTAGTTGCAAGACACGTGTGAGATCAATGTTTGTTTCAAATTATATTAGACTACACGATGTCTCCATCACGCGAAAAGAAGTGTAGCTAGCTGTAGCTCCTGTTGTTTCTGATAACAATGTTAATCGTAAGTATCTTATCGTTTCAATAAATGTGGTGAGTTATGATCACGAGTAACTTTCTATTAGTGTCATTCTTTAATTATTATGTTGCATGCTAAGAGGTTATTTGTAGTTTTAATAATTGCAGTTTTCAAAAGTTCTCTGTGTTAATTCCAATTTCAAATGAATTTTTCTCAATAACTTAATTACTGGATATATATTTTTTTTAATTTTCGCCACTATCTTTCCTTACTTTACTCCTATTAGTTACATACGTCGTCTCTCTTGAAATCACCTGGTGAGCACTGAATTACATAATTTCATATTAGGTTAGATTAGCTGTAAGGCAATGAAATTTGTGACGAAGTCAAAAAATTATTTATTTTTCTTCTGCCGATTAAATTCATCCGTCTTTAGATGCTTTGCTTTGGTTGCATCGAGTATAGCTTGTCATTTAATATCTGGGCTATAATTATTTAGTGAAACTAATAAAACATAGACCTACAGCTGTTATAAAACGTAAAGTTTTGTGTGTATTTTACTTTTTACTTATTAACATAGTCTTAATATGTAACTCAATTCACAATAATACTAACTTCATCACAGTCATTTCCTACAACATCCGAGCCACGCCCCTTTGTTTTGACTAACCGAAACATGGCGGACCAATGTTCAATTGTCTCCAACTTTCTGAGGTCTTTGGCCTCTCTATAGTATCTAACTCGTTGCTGCTTATGCATCTGTGCCGAGCCAGGAGTAAATATGGCTGCCGCCGCCGAGAATGCGGTACTCTCTAATATACACTGCTCTGGGTCCTCAGTTCTTCAATGAGGAATGGTTCTCTCAGTTTAATATTTTCGTCACCAGGTGTGCTGCTAAATGAATGGAGTAATTAGTTCTTATTTTCGTTACTTGGTGCGCTGCTAGATGTAATAAGTTCGCCTACTCCCAACAGGTGGCAGAAAGATCAATTTCTACATTAGCGCCTCTAGCATGTGTTACGGGAAACTCAGTAAGTTTCGCCTCTGCCGTGGTTTCGCATCCTATTATATATTTATCGGCAATGGTATATTCAAAGACGTTTTAAGGGTATATCCATGCAAAGGTTGTGAAACAGAAGTTTACGATTTCCAAGCAAAGTTTACAATTTACAAATATTGTAAACATTGTGAAACAGGCCCCTGTCACCAGTCAGCGACGAGAGTGCTCTTTGGTATTGATGAACGATGGAATGAGGGGTACTCCGAGTAGAAAAGCAACATTTTTTAACGCAACCTCAAGCGGCCTGACCGAACAATCAATACAAGCAACTATGCACATTGTGCGCATTTATGATCAAGTTTACCATTGCCAATATTGTAGGCCATGCCTCTGTTATTTGTCTATGCTCACAACTGACTTCAGACCAAGGCATCGAAGCCTATACCTGGTTTCCTTAGTTTGCGAGCTCTTGTTGAGGGTCGCTGGGGTGTGGAAATGAGCTAAACATCGGAGTTTCGTGTGCATGGTGATAATGGAGGAAGGTGCAACAAATGGTACTTCACTTGCTATTGACATCAAGAACTTGAGTGATTTGTATTGTGCTGTGCACATAATTTTGAATAAAGAAGAAGACTAGATGACTGTGTTTGTTGTATGTGCAGGACCATCACTACTTTTTAATAAGAGCCAGTGATGAGTGGGCGTCCTGTCTCGGTTGCCATATTATTTCTTGTAGTTTCTTGCTATAATTAAGTTCGTGTTTAGGAAGCACTCTTCTGAGTGATATATTTTGTTTGTTACGCACTAGTGTGTTACAGATTTTTGTTCATATTTAGGTCTACATTGACTTTAAATCAATATTTTCAATGTTTTCTCTTTTTATGAGGTAGCTCGAACAGTTCTTTACAATTGCGTTACCACGTTAATATATAAGCGTATTTACTTACTTGGCTTCTAGTTGAATCGTATGTACCACAAAGACAAAAATTGAGTACTGACACCAATTTCGCACCTAAATAAGGGTAGAAAGTTGCTGTAAAGATGGGGCCAGCGGAGAGGTGAGTCAGGCGGGATCGCTCCGTCGAGGTGGAATGGAAGGTACAGCACATGTCATCTCGCTTCCGTGCTTTTCCTTACCGATCACAAGGGAAACGCGAGTTTTCATAAGATCGAGGATCAGTGACAAGTCAGATTAGGTTACTTTGGGCTTTTGGTATGCCTTGGAAGAAAGGGCACATTCTTAGACAATTAACCTGTTACTAATTCGACCTTACGAAAACTCTTTTTCTCTGTCATCAATAAGGAAACTCATGGAAATGAGATGTATGTGTACCCTCTCCCTGCCACCTTACTCTTTTACCTCGACGAAGCAATTTCGCCTTCCGCACCTCTCAGCCGGCCACTTTTCACTTCACTTCATTTCATTTCTTGTAGATCTTACGTCAGCATCGAAGCTTTAAAATGTGCAACAAGTTAAGAGTTACAGAATTTCTTGGAGAGATGTGGTGAGGCCGAGGATTAGTCATAGATTACCTGACATTTGCCGTACAATGGGGGAAAACTTCGGTATGAACCCAACCAGGTAATCAGTCTACACCTGTGGAGTAACGGTTAGCGTGTCAGGCCGAGAAACCAGGTGGCCTGGGTTCGAATCCCGGTCGGGGCAAGTTACCTGTTTGTGAGGTTTTTTTCCGGGGTTTTCCCTCACCCCAATATGAGCAATGCTGGGTAACTATCAGTGCTGGATTCCGGACTCATTTCACTGGCATTATCACCTTCATCTCATTCAGACGCTAAATGACCTAAGATATTGATACAGCATCGTAAAATAACCTACCAAAAAAGAAAGACAGCTCCAGATTAACAGGCAATTGAGTTTGCCAACTCAGCTATGCTGATGGCTCTAATGTATAATGCATAGTAAGCAGTTGAACTATACAAAAACTACAAGCCTGAAGAATTCATCAGCTTGAGCCGTAATAGCATGGAGATTAATTCAATTTACAAGCATATACAATTCAATTTAGCTAGTATAAAAATATCAAGCAGATCAATTCAATTTATAAGCATACACAATTCATCAGTTACATCAGTTGGACTATACAAAAATGCAATACACAGCAAACAGATTAATTTTCAATTTACATGTATAAACAATATATATGTATAACAAGCAGATTAATTCAATTTAGATCATACACAATTCATCAGTTGAGCTATACAAAATTGTACAGTAATTACACAGTAAGTAGAGTAATTCAATTTACAAGGAAAAACAATTCCTCATTTGTGTAGAAGGTATGAGTATGTATAAATTTAGTTTATTCTGTTCTGAACTTCCTCTTATGACCCTTCAAAGCTTCAAGATAATTGAAGACAGTAATACATTCAGTGATACTGGATGCAGATGGCAATGTATCTGATTCAGGGGGTAGTGGAATGAGAATATCAGGACCATGAGGTATGGGCCGAATGGCAGAGGGAATGTTAGGATATAGAATATCTTTCTTGTTTTTAGCAGTATATCTGTGTAAAAATAACAATTCTTCTCAATGATTTGTAGGTTCCCTCCAAATCATAGGGATACCAAAGGGCAATAACTTCCATTTTCCATTTTTCCAACTCCTCAACATAACTACGACATACTTTATAGGGACATCAGGATATGGCCTGGTCTCCTAACTTAATGCCAAAATATTGAAAGTGACTATTCTTTACAATAGCTGTTATATTCTGCCCCTGTTTTACTAACGTGTATGACCCACAATATAGCAAAAATATTTGGATCATTTACACAACCTCGTTTCGACATTTCTATGAAACAAAACTAATGTTGTACTTTCGCAGAAAGATGAGTACTCACACACCACTTTTACACGACAACCAACAACATGAAACTGAACCTCTAATTTTGAAACAACTTTTGAAAGGGAATAGGTTTATTATCTCAGTAAGGAAATCTATAACCTCATTAGCTGGGTTGCACTTCCATAAATAAATATATATACAGGGACCCTATGTCATTTCTTTAATTCATTGTTAGTATTAATAGCAATCTCTAAGAGTAAATATTTCCTTCATAATTTTTTATGACCTGAGACACTAAACATTTCAACTTCCTGTTTATAGATAACGTTTAGTGCAGACATAAAAATGTCCAAGAATAAACAACGGATGTCTTAACCTCGATCATTTTAAGGGGGAGGATACAATTTTGTACATCGCCCAAGAGTGGTTATAGTCAGTAGATTTTAATAAATATCAAATACAAACAAAATGAAATATATTATGTCACATTTTAAGTAATAAAGTTTAAATTATAAGCTGTCATGCCTTTTTAACAAACGACTGTAATTTTACTATATTACGAAAAATATTGAAAACATAAAATTTTGAATTGTAAAAAATTCTGACGTGGTACGCAAAAACGGATTTCATTTTTGCAATCAGTGTGAAATTGTAATTCAGAAACGCTCATTTATTTCAAAACAACAAAATGCATGCAGAACAAATTATCACAGGTATATTACATCTCTGCTTTTTAAAATGGCTACGTCTGATGCTATTGACAATAAGAACTGAAAGGTGCTCTACCATTCAGATGCAGTCCATGTGATGTATAATTATGCCTTCTTATAGGACTTACATCTATCAAAGCAGTGTGTGATGCCCCAGGTCTCATCATAGCCCACTCAAGTCGTATATTCACATTCCGCACCCTCCTGTGAAGATTGGGATTCGCATATTGGTATTTCAGTTTTGTTGTTGACATTCTTTTCAGTAGAATGGTTATAATTGTCATCTACGCTATTATCACTATAACTAGTGATCTCGCTTAGGAAATGTTGAACTCAATTGGTCAACAGTATTTTTGCAGGAAGCATTAGATTTACTTTCATAGCAACTTTGCACCTTGTTTTGGTGCGAAATTGGTATCCACACTCAATTTTTTTTAACTTATGGTATATATTCATTCATTCATAGTGTTCTGCCCAAGGGCAGACCTTTCACTGCAAACCCAGCATTTTCCAGTCTTCCTATTTTCTGCCTTCCTTTTAGTCTTAGCATATGATCCATATTTCTTAATGTCCCACATCAAATATCTTCTTCTGCCCTGTAAAAAACAAACACACATGCACGTAACGTGGTAACGCAATTGTGAAGAAATATCGTGAAGATTAACCCTGTGAAGTTGTTATTTATTTTATTTAAATAACTTAATAGTTCATCAGTAATTTGTTTACGTTTATTGTTGCTTGATAGTTATACATAAAATACATATTAGTAATTCTGAATGTGCAAAATAATGTTATTTTCTACAGAAGAGGCTACAGATGGGGCCTCCATGGAATCTTCAGTTTGTGCCGGATGTTTAAACATACTTGATGAAGAAGAGTTTGTCCAAGCCTTGAATCAGGAATGGCACACAGAATGTTTCAGGTACATTGACATGATTTAACATTAGCAATATAATTTCTCTGTTGTTGTCACGCTTGTGTAAGGTGTGCACATAATCTTATTGTATACATTGCGCATTGTGATGTTAGCTAGACCTTATTGCTTCATTTCTTTTAAGTAAAATGTAACTGTTTGAATACATTGTTTTGAATGTACCCGTTCATCTAGTCCCATTTACTTAGTGTTGCCCTAAATTTTTCTTAGTCAAATGAGATATATTTTAAATAGTTTAATTTATAAATACTGTACCAGAAAATAAGTAATGGGCCAATTCTTGGAGGTCGTTTCATGGCGTGATTCTGTAAGGAGATTGATATGCCACTCAGAAACGTGTCCTCATGTGACTGGGCCATCTGCTTGTCATGTTGGTCCTAGCCTCATCCCAGTCAGTTGTTTACTTCCTGAATAACGTTATAACGGAGTGTTGTAATCTTGGAACCAATGTTTCAGTTTATTTAACAAAGTGAATAATTACTGCCTAACTCCTATGGGTTAGCGAAAGTTGAAACATTTTCGGTGGTGCAGAAAAAAAACATAAAAATATTCTCGGGGGGGGGGGGCAAGAAAGAAGAAAGGATTTTCCTCTCTTTGTAATATTCGATGAATTAGCAAGTTTGCAGGATACGAAAAAATATATATGCAGTATGTTCGACTCCATGTTTTAAGTTTGCCCTTTGCATGTCATGTGATGTAGAGAAAAGTTTTTCTCAGCTGAAATCTTGTTTTGGTCATTTCACAGTAACTCAGTTACATTCAGACACATTTGTGAATTTATTAGAATATATTAAGACAAAAATAAAGAAAGATTTTTGGTTTATTTATTGCATTTAGGGACTTTTATCTAATATCAATGAGTCTGGCATGGCCAGGAATCCACACAAATTGCACATTATTATTTCTACTTATTTTCTGTAGTAAATGTTTACAATTTATTTCTAGTCACCCGGTGGTTAAGGAATTAGGGATTTTACAGATATTATAGAGAGAGCTTTTTGAGTCTGAAAAAATTATGTTATGGGGTCATTCCACGATAAGAGTTTCGTTAGTCACAGGACATTCAGAATGTTATATATCTAAAACTAGTAAATATATTCATGTCCTGTTTTTTTACTTTTATACAGCTCAAAATCTGCTACTAATTTCATATTACTTCAATGCAGTATTATTATTATTATTATTATTATTATTATTATTATTATTATTATTATTATTTACTGAGTAAACAATAATAAAATGCATGTTAGTCACAGGACCAAGAAATGTTGACATAATATGAAGATCATTTTCAATCCTCTAATTCACAGCAGACATAAGGAGGATAGGATTGCAATCTTAATGTGCAAGAGTACTGTCATTGCAAAACAAAATGAGACATCATTCATTAATTTATTACTCTTTGTTATAATATTAGGGGAAGAAATGTGGAATGAAGTCACGTTAGTCACAGGACATGGGCCATGTTAGTTACAGGACATATTCGTCCACCAATGTAAATGAAGCTCCAAGTGATCTGTATACGTTTATTTACCGAATGAAAATGACAACCTGGGGCTAATTATTTAATTTGTCACATCCAATTAAAAATTCAGATTTATAATGACCACAGTTATCTCGGATGGGGATAGGTACAGATCTCGTATTTTATCTCTGTCTCTGTGCAGCATCACATTTGCAGTGAGGTGATGGGAGGAAAGTTGTAATGCTTTTAATTACGCTGATGCCCACGTTATAGGAGAAGCTGCTGACTGTACTTTCTTAATAACCGTGTCTATATCAATCACAATTCTGTCCTCAAACTCTGGAAGACAAATTTTTTTTTTTTTTGGTTGGTCTGTCATTCTGTAGCAGATAACTTCAAGTTTTCCCTCTTGTGTCACATTTTTATGATTTGGCCAAGGTACAATTTCATGCACCATGGTACTAAAATAAAACTCCCTATTGCGTAAGTTCCTCCACATTCGGATTCACTTACGAGGTGGTGTTCTTCTGCTTCCAAGTTGCCTATCATCATTAACCACACTGTACTGCCTGAAATGAAAAACAAAACTACAAATAATTAGTCAATTGCACTTACTAGGCCTACTACTAGACTACCCAACTAGTTAAGAACTGAGCTGCAAATTATGTTGGTTTCATTTCAAACTTAGCCATAAACTTGCCTGGATATCCTCAATTTTATGATCTTGAAGTTCATATTGTGTCTTTTCAATGAATACTGAATTCTGTGCAAATTCAAGAACAGGAGACTGCCCATGTCTGATGTAATGGAGTATCCGTGTACCTCTAAAAATTCTTATTTCCATACTTTCCCATTGCCTTTCAAATGCTTCCTTTTCCTTTTATATGGTTTCTCCAGATACATTCATTCATTCATAAGTTTTCTGCCCAAGGGCAGATCTTTTACTGCAAACCCAGCATTCTCCAATCCTTCCTATTTTCTGCCTTCTTAGTTTCTGCACATGATTCATATATTTTAATGTAACCAGATACAGATATATTTAGGTAGAATATGACGGTCTTTCTTCCTGGAATTGGTAAACTCTTATAAACCCGATGAAAGAGTAATGGAACGGAGAAAAACTCTCTCCGGCGCCGGGATTTGAACCTGGGTTTTCAGCTCTACGTGCTGATGCTTTATCCACTAAGCCACACCGGATACCCACCCTGGCGTCGGACAGAATCGTCTCAGTTTAAGTTCCAACTCTTGGGTTCCCTCTAGTGGCCGCCCTCTGCACTATGTCATAGATGTCTATGAACGTAGGACTGAAGTCCACACATGTGCTGAGGTGCACTCATTATGAGTGACTAGTTGGCCGGGATCCAACGGAATAAGCGCTGTCTTAAATCACGAAGTGATTTACGCATATCATATATATTATTTAATGTACCGAAGTACATATGATATTTCCATGCAGATATTCTGCGTCATCATACGATGAAAGACTAATCATATGTACTTTGGTACATTAAATAATATATCTTATAAACCCATCCTCTCCTCAATCCTTAGGCATGTGGCAGAAATGCAATATGACAACGACTTCAACAACTGGCAACTTAGCTAAGTGTTTATCACTTGCACGTTTCTGCAGTTAAGTGGTGAAGAGTGTGACTGTGTGAGGGAAGGCCGTCAAGTTTTGGAGCAAAGTATAGTATTACAAGTCTCCACAGCCATTACAGCAAATTATTCTTCAGTATTTACTACAGCTTGCCCTCTCAAAACTTTCAGCCACATCATCCTTTTCGCTTCTGTATCAACTCCATCTACTATCCCCTTGCCATGGGCTACTCAAAGTACGTGGCTCAGATCTGCTAGGAAGCCACAGTGACCCTCATGATGCAGTATATCGTTGGCTTACTTAGGGTCACAATCAAACCTTACGAAAAACATGATGCATGTAAATTCAGTTCTTTTAAGTATTTCTCCCTGACATTTTATTCAAGGTATCTGTCCTGTGACTGACAACCTAGTGCATGAATTTTCAAAATGATTTCATAATTATAAATTTAAACTTATCTGAATACCAATTCAGCACCAAGCAGCCATGTTGAAAGCCTATCACTGAATGCAGTATTGGCACCATAGGCAACTCCAGGGTTGCCAGATGCAAAGTTAAAATTTAAAAATGTTAGTCACAGGACACCATGGCTATTGGCAAACATAGAAGGTAATTTCTAATAGTGTTTACAGGTTTGAATACATTTTATATTATTCTATACCTTACAGCCATTATGCCAAATTATATTACTTATGACTTTGAAAATCAGTAGAGACCTGAAAAAATATAAAGTATGTCCTGTGACTAACGTGAAGTTGCTGACCGTCATAAGTATAACCATGAAAAGAGTGGTGAACCGAAAGGAAACAGATGTTATGATTCACATATCTTGAAACTACATGAAATAAACTTTCAAGTGACACATAGCAAGAAACTATAAGATGATTTTTTTTTTTTTTTTCACTACAAAGTGATCACTTACTGTGGAATGACCCTATAATTAGTTATGTGTTGTAGTGGTAACAGTGTTTGTCTGCTAGCCACACTTCTGCAGAGTATATTATCCTGTGCTTTAAATTGTTCACCAATATTTAGTATCTCAATGAAAAAAGCTGCCACTGTTCCTTGCTCTGTTTTGGAACTGTCTATGTATGAAAACATAGATGGCATGTTATTTTTATTTGTGTAATTGAATAAAAGTTGTTGAAATCATGGGAGAATCATATTGTCAATTTTGTTGAAAGTATTTGAATCTATGGGCCAATTGGCAAATAGATTCGTAATCAATAGAATAAATTGAAGGACATGATGAGAGTCTTGAACATTTTGTTCGATAAGCTTATAATAAAATTGGGGGATTTTGGATTGCTATCTGTGGAAATATCTTAAGGGTAGATGGTGCGATATCGTAGTTATGAATGCCCACGCCCCTACAGAAGAGACGGGAAGATATTTTTAAATCGATTATTGGAAAAAAGAGCCTACACGTAACTAGTAATGACAATGGAGTTAGGTTAGTCAACTTTGCGACATCAACAAATTTAATTGTTAAAAGTAAAACATTCCCTCATAAGGATATACATAAATGTATTTGGACTTCTCCAGTTGGATTGACACATAACCAAATAGATGACATCTTGATAGATAAACGGAAACATACTAGTACAATAGACATTCGAACTTTCATGGGGACAGACTGTAATTCTGACCATTATTTGGTAATTGGAGAATTAAGAGAAAGACTATTAGTAGCCAAGCGAGTATAGCAACAAGTTAATATTAGTAAATTCAATATTCTGAAATTAAAGGACGAGGAAACTAAGCAACATTATCAGGTCGAAATTTGGAATAGGTTTGCCACTTTAGGAAGTTTTGACGAAGTTGAGAAAGAGTTAGATGTTAATAGTGTGTGGCAAAATATCAGAGATAGTATCAAAATTGCAGCCGAGCAGAGCACAGGTTATTACGAAACTAAGAAAAAGAAACCGTGGTTTGATGAAGATTGTTGCATGGTAGTAGAAAGAAGGAAACAGGCAAAATTGAAATTTTTACAGGATTCAGTTGATGAGAATAGAAGTAATTATTTCAATGAAAGACGGGAAGCAAGTCGTACACTTAGGAATAAAAAAAAAGAGAGGTTACTTGAAGGAAAAACTGAATGAGGTAGAAACAAATAGTAAGAATAAAAACATTCGAGATTTATATAAGGGTATAAAGGAATTTAAAAACGGATATCAGGCAAGGGTAAACGTGATCAAGGATGAGAATTGTAACTTGCTTGCAGACTCTCATTCAATCCTGAACAGATGGGAAAACTATTTTTTGCAACTATTAAATGTACATAGGCCAAATAGAAATGATCAGGACGAAATTCAAATACAAACTGCTGAGCCATTTATACCCGAACCCACACTTTCAGAAATTGAAATTGCTATACAAAAGCCGAAAAATTACAAGTCTCCAGGTATCGATCAAATTCAGCAGAACTAATACAAGAGGGTGAAAGCACATTATCTAGCGAAATTTATAAGCTTGTACTTGCTGTTTGGGAAAAGGACATTGTACCAGAACAATGGAAGGAGTCCATAATTGTACCTATTTTTAAGAAGGGGGGACAAGACTAACTGTAGTAACTTTCGAGGAATA
Source organism: Periplaneta americana (assembly GCF_040183065.1). Classification (NCBI taxonomy): domain Eukaryota; kingdom Metazoa; phylum Arthropoda; class Insecta; order Blattodea; family Blattidae; genus Periplaneta; species Periplaneta americana. Next base: position 188,021,063 of record NC_091122.1, on the reverse strand, counting down.
TCACTTTTGTTGACGTCATACAAAATCTTGTCCAATATTCTTTTGAGAAGATTAACTCGTATTTAGATGAAATTATTGGAGATCATCAGTGCGGTTTTAGGCGTAATAGATCAACTATTGATAAGATTTTTTGTATTCGACAGATATTTGAGAAAAAATGGGAGTATAAGGGTGCAGTACATCAGTTATTCGTAGATTTCAAAAAGACATGACTCGGTTAAGAGAAAAGTTTTATGTAATATTCTTATTGAATTTGGTATTCCCAAGAAACTAGTTCAATTAATTAAAATGTGTCTCAGTAAAACTTACAACAGAATCTGTATAGGCCAGTTTCTATCTGATGCTTTTCCAATTCGCTGCAGACTAAAGGAGAGGCACTATCATCTTTACTTTTTAACTTCGCTCTAGAATATGCCATTAGGAAAGTTCAGGATAACAGATAGGGTTTGTAATTGAATGGGTTACATCAGCTTGTCTATGCAGATGACGTGAATATGTTAGGAGAAAATCCACAAACGATTAGGGAAAACACGGAAATTTTACTTGAAGCAAGTAAAGCAATAGGTTTGGAAGTAAATCCCGAAAAGACAAAGTATATGATTATGCCTTGTGACCAGAATATTGTACGAAATGGAAATATAAAAATTGGAGATTTATCCTTCAAAGAGGTGGAAAAATTCAAATATTTTGGAGCAACAGTAATAAATATAAATGACACTCGAGAGGAAATTAAACGCAGAATAAATATGGGAAATGCGTGTTATTATTCGGTTGAGAAGCTTTTGTCATCTAGTCTGCTGTCAAAAAATTTGAAAGTTAGAATTTATAGAACAATTATAGTACCGGTTGTTCTGTATGGTCTCTCACTTTGAGAGGGGAACAGAGATTAAGGGTGTTTGAGAATAAGATTCTTAGGAAAATATTTGGAGCTAAGAGGGATGAAGTTACAGGAGAATGAAGAAAGTTACACAACACAGAACTGCACGCATTGTGTTCTTTACCCGATATAATTAGGAACATTAAATCCAGACGACGTTTGAGATGGGCAGGGCATGTAGCATGTATGGGCGAATCCAGAAATGCATATAGAGTGTTAGTTGGGAGGCCGGAGGGAAAAAGACCTTTGGGAAGACTGAGACGTAGATGGAAGGATAATATTAAAATGGATTTGAGGGAGGTGGGATATGATAATAGGGACTGGATTAATCTTGCACAGGATAGGAACCGATGGCGGACTTATGTGAGGGCAGCAATGAACCTGCAGGTTCCTTAAAAGCCATTTGTAAGTAAGTAAGTATTTCGTCCAAGGAGAAAGCTGTTAAAATCTGCACAGTTGTGTTGCTTGCATTCTGTATATTCTCACCTTGGAAAGACATCTTTTTATTTTTATTTTTTATCAGTATTGATTTGCACTGTATTTTCGTTTTCAGATGTTCTGCATGTGATGCAGCGCTCTCAAGTTGGTACTTTGAAAAGGATGGACTATTGTTTTGCAAGGATGATTATTGGGCGAAGTATGGAGAATCTTGCCAAGATTGTGGGCAGGTGAGAATAGTGCATTTGGTATGTGCTTATCTATATTAAGTCTTTACCAGTTCTTGTATGAAAAAGGTCAGTTTTTAAAAATCTCGGTTTATTCCATTCTGTAAGATATCTTAAAATTACATACAAATCAGAAAATGTACTGGCAGGGAGGGCAGCGTGGGATCAATAGAATTGTCAGTATTGTTGAGATTTGCTTACACTGATACTCTGGTAATATTAAAGAACTATCAATTGACGCAGTTACATCATTATACTATAGCTAATCAAATTCTAAATTATTCAGTTTCTACAACAACCATTCAATTTGACTTACATAGATTAAACATGTGACTACTACTGTAGACGTGAACTTGAACCTGGTAATCAGCAAGCCACAATGTACGAGCATAGTGGGATCGAATCTAGTGTAAATGTGGGACTAGCAGTCTGTCTGTTATCCAGGCTTCACTTCCATAAACCAAAGCCAAACATTTTTCATACTCGCAGTCTGGTTTACTTGTGCACTAGAGATGGATAATCATACCCGTTACTTTAACAAATTCGGATAGTTTTATTGGCATGATAGGTAAATGAATAAATTAAATCAAGTATTGACTTGTTCAATAAAAACTTGTTTTATGTGCATATCCTACTTGTCTCAAGCTTAAATACTTTGGATTTCTCTGCATGTAATTTTATACTAAAAAGTGAAGCTGTAGGTTCTAAATTATAAATAGATGTTTGAATATCATCTTTGACTGTCAGCAAAGGGTAAGGTATTTAATATGAAATTCTATTCCTATTGTAACACGTTTAGCATAAAATATATTAATTGTGTGAAGTTACAAGTTAGAAATGGTATACTAATTTAACTTGAAATGTTCACAGATTTTATTATCTACATATACAAAAATTAGCATTAAATATCACTTTCATCCCAGTTTATGGGTGACATCCTGCATGAAGTAACATGGAATGACCCATAGGCAATATCGGCATTGTCTTCAAATTGGTATTAATCAAAATGTACTTATAGTCAGCCAAATTAAGATTTTAAGAGCATAATTGAACAGATTTGAATTAATAGGTTAGACTGATGTGATGTTGCTCATTCAGTTGCCATGGGTGTTACAGTTCATCACAGGACCCGTAATGGTGGCTGGAGATCACAAGTTCCATCCTGAATGTTTCTGCTGCACATCATGCGGTGGTTTCATTGGGGATGGCGAGTCGTATGCTCTTGTGGAAAGATCCAAACTATATTGGTGAGTATTGTATTTTGGTTATAGTGTTTTCTTCAACTAGAAAGATTTAATAAAATTTTCTGCTATAAATTTCTACTAAAAATCTGAAACATTGTATTTAATTCAGTTTTCTTGTAACTCAAAATATATATGTTTACTTGCTTCAGATAATTAATGTTGATAACGCTTAATGTTAACAAAAGATTTAACAGTTTAGTGTTAATTACAATAAAATACAATCCTAGGGACCTCTGAAATTACTTCCTTGTAGTGAAATTTTGTTATATTGAAATACGTCATTTTTTCTAAACAAAAAAGCATGCTTGTTCACGTGCCTCTAGTTATGCCATAAATTCCGCACATTTTGCATGTAAATCTGGAAAATATCCTTAAACAAAATAAAAAAGATAACTTTGCATTGAATTTGAAAAGGGAACACAACACATATTGAATGGTGTTGAATAGCTGAGGTTAGCTTATTTTAAATTGACTGGTGCAACTTTAATTTCTCGGTGACAATTGGAACTTGATATATTGGAAATTTAAAATTTCCACCTGATGTCAATTAGCCAGGTGCTGACTGTGCAGTCTGCTTGAGTCACGTTATTTAACATGACGTCAGTTCAGTGGCTTCATGTATCAGTTCGAACCTGAACATGAAGAGATGTTAATGACGAACCTATACTGGATATTAATTTTGAGGGAAGAAAAAATACTTGATTGATCTAAACATGGAAAATATAATATCATGTGATCTGGTTGCGGGTGTATGTGTTGTGTTGAGAGTGAAACTGTGTGCAAATTACTGTTGCATTGTACAGAATCCAGTGTTTTCTAAATTAATTTTAGATATGCTTGTGTTAAATATTACAAGAGACAGTTTAGCAGTAAAAGCAAGAATGTATCCCAAGAAATAAGAGTCTTCAGTCTAAAGAACCAATTAACTGATTATGGCAGTATATTGCATATAAACAGTCCATTTCTTGGATTAACCCTTGGATTTCTATTGGAAAAAATTATAGATTTGTGATTATTTCTTGTATTGTCTCTACAATACGATAAATATTTCCTGAGCCTGATGGTTATTATGTGGGGTTCCGTCTTTCGCAGTGGCCATGGTGACATTACAGGGTAAGACTCAGGTCGGGCGGGGACCTGTGTTATTCCCATTTAAAACCATTGTTAACAACTTATTCACAACAATGTCACTACAATTAATTTCATTCATTAAGTCAGTAGTCTAAACTTTACATGCAAACATAATTTTGTTGTAATAATATGAAGTGCAATTTTTTAAATGAAGGCTAATGTTTTCTCTAAAGTTCTAAACCGGCACAAATAAAATTCTGTCACGAACTTCTGGATCTGGATCTGACATTAAATTATTCTAAAATGTACATATAAACAGTTACGAGTGTTATGTTGGAAACTGGGTGAACTTTCTTCGACTTAATTCCCCTACATGATGTTTTGTGGAATAGAGATGTAGTCAATTTTAATTTACATAAAAAGTGACGCTTAATTATTTACTTATTTATAAATTAATTTTGAGTGGTAAGATATCACTGATTCATAGAATACCCATCCACTGACGCAAAAATTGAAAATAGGAGCAATTTGAAGTCTAAATTAGTTGGAAGGAGTAAAAAAAAAAAAATTATGGTTTATTTAATGACACTCGCAACTGCCAAGATTATATCAGTGTCGCTAGTGTGCCAGAATTTTGTCCTGCACGAGTTCTTTTACATGCCAGTAAATCTACTGACATGATTTAAGTACACTTAAATGCCATCACCTGGGCCAGAATCGAACCCGCAACCTCGAGCACAGAATGCCAGCGCTATACCAACTGCGCTACTGAGGCTGATGGAAGGATTCAATATCTAGTTAAGTGTACTTGTATAACATTGATTTTTTACAATAATTGAATAGGTATGTCCGTCAAATTGCTTATCAAAATCACAGTGCTATAATTAGCAAAATATTACACATTTACAGTGTCGAAAGCTTTCGACATAAACTGCCATATTCAGAACATGTAACAATACAAGAATATGAATACTTCTTATGCAGAAGTTAGCACACAGTGCGATTATCAGTCAGATTGTTAACTGAAAATAATATATTTGTGTAAGAAATGGGCTATGAATTTAATATTCTATTATTCAATTATTGCAAAAGAGCTTATCGGACACACACATCATGTTCATCAAATTGATATTTTTGTTATGTAACTGAAAAAAAGATATGTTCTTAAGTTGCATATGTGTCCAGATTTGCAAGGAGTTGAAGTATATTTATTAAAAAAAAAAATGTATTGTTGTCACTGTAGGCCTAACTAATATATATAGCACTTGTTAAAACATCAAATTTATTTTTTTTTTTTATAGTGGGCAATGTTACAAGCGTCAAATGCAGCCGCTCAGTAAAACATCAGGTACACCATTTGTACGGAAACCGCATTCAATTCGATTGGTTGAGATTCCTCCTACAAGTGATGGGCAGCGTGGTATCAAGTTGAGTGTGGAGAGTGCCCGAGGTCTTCCCGTTACAGCCGAGCCCTATGGATGTCGTGGCCTCCGTATTTCAGAGTAAGTTGTGTGATGTGCCATGTATCTGTAACTCTTATCCCTAATGCTGAATACTCTCGGTTAAATAAAATACTGTCCTTATTTTCTCTATCTCTCCTTTTAGCCCAGTGACTTGTTGCCTTAATTATCAGTATGTAAATTGTTTATTGCTAAGAAATGACTGGTTTTACTTCAAGTTCACTGATATATTGAATTGTATTGTATTTATTTACATTCTGTGGTATTCTTACATCACTTCACAGCTAGAATATGCAACATGTCAAAAAATCTTAATAGTCTTAATGATAGTCACAATGTAGTTGAAATATATACAGAAGAGTTCTACATTGTACTAGTACAACACAAGTGGTTAGTATCAATGCTTAATACAAGACAGAAATATTCATGCAGTGTTGTTGAAAGTCATAAATTCACCTACAGAATAGAAGACGTGAGAAATTAGATACTTCTTTAATGTGGCTCAATTTTGTACTTACTCCCACTTTAAAAGTTAAAAACTCAAATGCACATGTATTAGCACTTCAGACTCTAAAGGCCCAATCACAATGAAAATTAAACATAACCGTAACATAAACATAGAAGTTGGTGGCCAGGCTACCAAATGGGATCATTCACAATGATTCACATAAACACTGACATTAACATTATTGTAAGATGTTAACGTGAAAGTTTGCAAACTCCAAACTTCCATGCTTATGCTTACGTGATTTGCAAACAGAATACAATCGTGGAGCGCTGAAGTACATATACGACAGAATATGAGGAAATGGCGTCGTTGTTATGTTTCCTTGGTTACCAAATATGTTTGCTGTTATGTTTATGTTCCCATCGTGAATGATGTATGACTTCTTGATTTTACTGTAACATTCTTAAAGTTAACACTTACATTATGTTTAATTTTCATTGTGAATGAGCCTTAAGAACCTACACGAGAGACGAAATAAAGCAGATGTATGCACTATCTTTGAAATAAGCCTTTCATTCAGTGTGCATACTTGTGTTCATAATCTAGTATTACAAATTTCGATAAAATATCCTGATTTTTTTTCTACATGGAATTACATTCAGCTTCATATGTTATTCTGCAATTGCATGATTTAATTCACATGATCTGATTACAAAATTTAGAATGAACTCATATTTCCTTAGTCTAATACAAACAGCATTAATTTACTTGAATTTGTGGTTGGGATTATAATGTCCACAAACTTAAAACTTAAAAATCTTGACATTAGACAGCAACATTTATCACTTTTTGTCGGATCAGATGAAATATGTATTTGTGTGCCCCATGTGTTGAAAGGCACATTATACTGAAAAAAGGAAGTTTTATCCAGTCAAAGTTGTTTTGATTTTACATCAGATATTGCAGAGTTATTGCACAATATATCTTAGCTTTCATTTGCTGCAGCTGTGTTTAAAGTCCATGTACGATTCAACAAATTCAAGAAACTCGCTATGCCTGTACAAAATTACAAAGATTATACATATCACTCAGTTTTAAAAATGTAACACAAATTAATTCTTTTAAGTTAAAAAAAGTTACTTATGGCTTTTATAAAACCCGGAGATTCATTGCTGCCCTCACATAAGCCTGCCATTCGGTCCCTATCCTGAGCAAGAGTAATCCAGTCTCTACCATCATGTTTCACCTTCCTCAAATCCATTTTATATTATCCTCCCATCTATGTCTTAGCCTCGCCAGAGGTCTTTTTCCCTCAGGCCTCCTATATGCATTTCTGGATTCGCTTGTACATGCTACATGCTCTACCCATCTCAAACGTCTGGATTTAATGTTTCTAATTATGTCAGGTGAAGAATACAATGCGTGCAGTTCTGCATTGTGTAACTTTCTCCATTCTCCTGTAACTTCACCCCTCTTAACCCCAAATATTTTCCTAAGCACCTCATTCTCAAACATCCTTAACTTCTGTTTCTCTCTTAAAGTGAGAGTTCAAGTTTCACAACCATACAGAACAACTGGTAATATAATCGTTTTATAAATTCTAACTTTCAGCTTTTTTAAGAGCAGACTGGATGACAAAAGTTTCTCAACCGAATAACAACAGGCATTTCCCATTAAAAAAAAAGTTACTACACAGTTAGTAAAAAGTTCTGCACCACCTAAATTACTTTTGAAGCATGTGGTTCAGTGATATGAAACTCGATGTGTGGGGATAACCATATACTAAGAACTCAATAATGATATTACTGAGTTTTTTCCACTTCCGATTTAATCAGAAGTAACTCCAATTCTTTTATTTTAAATAGAATACCCAATATGTTTTTATATGTTCGAATAATGCTTATTAAGAGCTTTCAAAAAGTACCCACACTAGACACTTCTGTACAAATTTATTATTGCTATAATGAAGAAAACAGAGAAGTGTATTGAATAATAAAATAATAAAATGCTCCTTCCTTAACAAAACTAAAACAAAGTCCAAAGGCGACAAATCTGGGGATCTTTCTGGCTACTCTCCTACTAACCCATCATTGTGGAAAAGCCTGGTACAAGTGCTGACGAATATTCTGTTCATGGTGAGCTGGAGTTTCATCTTGTTGGAAAGAGATGTCATCTCAGGGTTGACTGGATGTTGAAACAAGTTTGCGATAGCCGGTACTACATGATTTTGAAGCAAATCAAAATATATTTTAGTGTTTAGCGTTTTTCTAAAGAAGAAAGAAACAGTGATATGATCACCAACAATACCAGCCAAAACATTACATTTTGTGGATACTGTGTTTGATTCTCCTTCATACATTGTGGATTTACGTCTGACCATAATCAGCAATTGTGTCTGTTGACAAATCCATTCAGGCAGAATGTGACTTCATCTGAGAATATAATTTGTCCAAGAAAAACTGGATTGTTGTTAATGTTCTCCATCATTAATTCACAAAACTGCATTCTTCTATTGGAATTGTCCTCTGAAAGTTCGTGCAAAAGTTAATTTTATAAGGATGTTGCTTGACACTTTTAAGAATCTTGGCAAGTCCTTTATGCTTCCAGTTTCAGTGAATTTCTTTGTCACTGTTGAATGTGAAATTGGATTGCAGTCCGCATGCATATCATTAAATAAATTCGCTGCCTCTCGATGAGATTGTTGCCTGTCTCCATAACCAACCATAATTAAAGTTTGAATTCTTTCCCTTTCGTAGCATCAGTTAGAATTTATTTAATGCACCGGATGTCACATTCAATCCCTTACATAAGATGTTTCTGTATCAAGAAACATGATTCCATGGATATAGACAAAGGACAGTCAAATCACAGTAAATAAAAGAAGCGTTTTACTCGTATTATTCATTAGACCTTCACTTTTCTGTTTTCTTGATCAAGCAACAATAAATTTGTACAGATGTATCTAGTATGAGTACTTTTGCAAAGCTCTTAATGAGCATTTCAGTCTTTTAAGCCCATATCAGTTTGGCTTTAGACCATCATGTGGCACAACTGAAGCTCTATTATATTTTGCTCAAGAAATTTATAAAGCAGAAAAGAAGACCACATTAGCTGTAATGATAGACTTTGAAGCCGCTTTTGATAATACTCCACACAGATCCATTTTATTATAATCTATGAAACTTGGTGTCAAAGGGAGAATGCTAAGATTTCTACATTCTTTTCTTAATGAACGAACAATTCAAACCTCAGTAAATAATCATTTATCTTTATCCAAAAAAATTACAGGTGGTATACCTAAGGTTCTATTTTAAGCCCAAATTTATTTAATATAATGTTACATGACTTACCTGATGTTGTTCCACCTGAGGTAAAAATAAGTATTTATGCAGATGATGTTACAGTATGGGCTACGAACAAAGATCCAAACAAATCATTAAGAGTTATACAAACAGCTGTAAATAATATCAGTAATTGGGTATCCAAATGGAATCTATCTATCTCACAATCAAAAACTGAATATACTGTCTTCACAAGAAGATATAGCTTAAAAAACTATAAACCTCACATTTATTTGAATAATCAAGAAATTCAGTACAGTCCAACTCCTAATATCCTAGAATTAATTTTATTATGAAAAACTTTCATGGAAAACAAATTTAACCAATGTTGCTTCGCAGTGTCTACCACGATTAAATCTCTTGAAGATCATAGCTAATAGAAAATGGAGATCAGATATCACGACAATGCGTCTGTTTTATAATGCTCATATATGATCAAAATTGACCTATGGATGTGAAATATGGGGACGAGCATCAGCAACTCATCTACAAAAAAATTTCTGTTCTTCCAAACTCAGCCTTAAGAGTATGCCTAGGAGTACCAAAAACCACATCAACTGTTGCCCTAGAAATTGAATGTAATATTCAACCAGTCAGACACTATATATTACAAAAGGATCTAAAAATACATTTAAAATTGCAAGCCTCATCCAGATCTCAGATGTTCTTCAAACTGTCAGATGATATCCTGTGTAATTTCTATAAAATAAAAAAAGAAGAAATACCAATCTATATCACAGACACACTCATTGCTAAAACTCCAGTTGTGAACGAAATTCCTCCATGGAAATTGGTGATTCCAGAACATAGCATACAAATTCCAGGAAATCATTCCAAAAATGATCATACATTCATAAGTTAGATGCCATGGAACTACTCTGCAGCACATATAAGGATCACCTTCAAATTTATACAGATGGATCTCTAAATCCTAATAATGGGACATCAGGAGCAGGGTATTATATTCCAAAATATCAAGAAAGTTACTTCATACCATGTTCAGTCTCCTCCAGTCTTGACACTGAATTGCTAGCTATTGATGCTGCTCTTCAGTGTGTTACTCAAATTTCTGAAAAATCTGTTTGCATACTTACCGACTCCAAGGGGGCTATATTTAATATAATTAAATATGTACCAAACCTATATGCACATAGAATTATTCCAATTCAGAAACAACTAAGTAAACTAAAAGAACTCCAAAAGGAAATAACATTTCAATGGATACCTAGTCATTGTGGTATACCTGGAAACGAGAAAGTTGATAATATTGCAAAACAGGCAACATATTTGCAACCAAGACCTCTTCAAGTGATATCTCTATCCAATGCTTTTGCTTCAGTAAAGTCTCATTTTACAAACCTATGGATCAACAATTGGCTCTCTTCTGACAAAAAAAAAATTTTACAGTCTGTACAAAAAAAAAAAAAAAAAAAAAAACAAGAAACAAAATGACCTGGAAATGTAAAAAAAACTTGCCCAGACATGTTCAAACATTTTTAACAAGAGCCAGAACAGGTCACATTGTCACTCAATTGTACCTACACCGATTTCACTTTTTTGATAATCCTACTTGTCTGTGGTGTAATAATCATGATGAAGATCTGGAACACATTCTTCTATACTGTCCATCCATAAACCACAAAAGAAGTAAATTAAAATCATCAGTACCAGTTGCAGAAGACACGGCCCTGCAGTATATATTGACTACACCCAAACTCTGGCTACTAGCAACAGGCATCTATAATGAACACCAATCAAAATACCCCTCATTTCTCGTGAATAGACTACAGTGGACCATAATAGACTTTATGTTGTCAGCAAACAGCTGAATACGTTAGGAAGATTGATTAATGAGCATTGTTCGAAAATATAAAAATATGTTGGGTATTCCATTTAAAATAAGAGAGTTGGAGTTACTTCCGGTTACCCGGAAGTAGAAAAAAAGTCAGTAATACCATTAATGAATTCTTATTATATGGCTATCCCCACACACCGAGTTTCATGTCACTGAACCACATGCTTCAAAAGTTATTTAGGTGATGCGGGACTTTTTACTAATCCTGTATACAACAAATAATATACACGTGGTACCATAGTGCAGTCAACAAAAGTTGAAGTAATTCTCAAGTTTAGTTTGGTTTATTTTTCTCAAACTATTGAGGTTCACCCATTGGCATAGAATCAATAATTGCTAGAAACAATGTGGACAAAGATCATTTGCAAGCAAGGAGCTACACTTTATATACAATACTACGTTTTCAGTAGTTCAAAACAAAATCTGCAACCAACAACAGAATATAAAATAAGGATGTAAAAGTTAAAAAAAAAATATCAACTTAAAAAGTTTTTGTATGTAAAAATAAAATGATTACAAGTAATGATAATGTAAAAATGAAATATCTTCGCATTGTAATGTATGGGATTTTAGTGGGTATTTAAAATATCTACACAAAACTGAAAAGTGTGCTAAACTGAAGTCCACAATACTGTATAAGTAATAGGTGAAATTTACATTTCTGTGCTATATATTAGTGCAAATTTATTTTGTTATCAGAAACTTTGTACCTAAAGTTTTTACAAATTTGGTAATTTTGTTTGGAATGTCTGTGTCATTTGTGTGACTGAGGCAGTAACCAAGATAGTTAAATGAATTTACCCTTTCTAATATTTTATTATCAAGGTATATCAGTCATGAGACCATCTCTAATCCAGAATCAACATTTACAAAACTCTAGCCCACCCTGTCTTGGCTTATGGTAGTGAAGCATGGACTGTCAGAAAATGTGACACCTCTAGAATTACAGCAGAGAAATGAGATTTATGAGATCACTGCTTGCTACACAAAATGGGATCATAAAAAGAACAAAGATATTCTAGAAGAGTTAAGGATAGAATCGGTACTGGAGTACATTACAAGATTAAGGAATAACTGAAAAGATCATGTAAACAGAATGCCTATGCGAAGAATCCATAAGGAGATCTTGTGGTATCGCCCTACAGGAAAAAGACCTATTGGACACCCAGCTAAGAAATGGCATGAGACTGTAATGGACCACGTGGTCTTACACTTGGGTGGAAGATGATGATGATTAAAAACTTTGTATAAATTACACATGTCATGACATCGAATATATATATATATATATATATATATATATATATATTTTTCCAGTTCTGGTCCATAAAAGATTTCTCTACGCAAGAGTAGTTGAATTTATTAGCGAGTATTGCACATGCCTTGTATATAGGAGTGAAATTTTATGGTAACTAATGGTTAATGTTTGTGTGTATTTAATCAGAAGTTATAGGTGATATGTAATTCGACAACTCAATTATATCGGAGTTCCATTAATGGCCAAAGGAAAGGAAATTTTGTATAAAGCAGTGATGCATGATGTTGAGTTATGGAATTGTGTTGTTTGGTGTCATGTGTTACTTTTGTTAGATTTTCTTAATTTTTCTTCAATAAAATAGCTAATAAAATTCTATAGGCTTCCTTTCAAAATCAATCTGGTCATGGATTATCCATGCCCAGTTCAAGTCTTCGTAGTTTAAGAAATATCTTGTATACTTCCTTATTGTTGGACCTTGTTACCACATTAATTTTGGAAGGAGATTCGTTTGGACTTTGAGCCTGGTAGTGCTCAAGTTTTGTAAAGATATTATGATCTTTGATCTAGATAGTGCTTTATTTCTGAAAAGAGATCATATTCCCTTCAGTGTCAGGGTAGAATTCAGTGTAGGTTATGTTAGTATTCCTTCTGGAAGAGCAGCATATTAAATTAATGCATTTTGACATTAATGCCAGGTGGGATACATAGTTTTAATTTCTAAATGACCGGCTGGTTTTGTGTCAGAAATTAAACTACTTGCCAAACACAGCTGTCTATTTCCATTTATTGTTACAGCCACTGTAATAGTACACCTACCATTCTTACATCAGACAGGATCAAATAATCCAGTTGGATTCAATAGAATTATTGACAAAATTCCATTCCACCCATACTTTACAATTAAAGGTATTGCGGAATTTATTATTCTAATTATATTAACAATCTTGTCATTAAAAGAACCTTATATTTTAGGAGAGACAGACAATTTCACTCCCTTAGCAACTCCAGTACATATTCAACCAGTATGATATTTCTGTTTTGCATATTATGTATCCTATTATTCGATCAATTCCTAATAAATTAGTAGTTACAGTTCTGAAAGTGATTACTGATTAGTTTCCATTCTTTGGGTAAATCAACAGAAGTAATAAGGCGTGTTTATTCATTATAATACTACATGCTAATTTTCATTAAATGTTGTTATTGTTGTTGTTTTCTGCACAATTGGCAGTTAGGGGACTGATATATTCCAATTCTATGCAGGTGTTTGGCCAAACAATCATGGCCTGTTGCCAATCTAAATGCAGCTACAGACGATTTTCGTGGTAAATCGGGAATTAACTGTGGATTTTGATGCAGAGAGTTCCATTTTTTCCCTTGGGATTGTGTTATCAAATTTTGTTTGTTGAAGTCTAAGTATGTAGATTTAATAAATCTTTTTACAGAGGAATACATAGATTTAGTAACAGGTCTGTAAGTAGCAGTGCTGCCCTTCTTTGCTAAAGCATCCGCATTCTCGTTTCCCAGGATTCCACAATGGGATGGTATCCATTGGAATACAATTCTTTTATTGAGTGATATTAATTGAGAGAGCATTTTAGTTATTTCTGCTGTTTGAGATGAAGGTGTGTGTTTAGAGACTATTGATAGAATAGCTGCTTTGGAGTCTGACAATATAACTGCATTCCTAAATTTACTGATGTGGCATGAGACTTTCACTTATTGCAATGATGTCTCCATCAAAACTTGTTGTTCCATACCCAAGTGATCTATAAAGTGAGAAGAGACAGCACGTAACACCTGCACTGGCACCTTGTTCTCTGGAGATCAAGGATCCGTCAATGTATAAATGAAGCCAGTTTTGTGGAGGGTATCTAATATTAATTGTCTCTAAAGACAATTGTTTTAGTATTTCAGTGTTTACTTCTGATTTCAGTATTTCTTCTGTTAAATTTAGATTATATTCCATATTTAATAGAGTTAAAGGGTTTGGTTTAATTTGTAGGTTTTCTTTTAAATTCGGGATATTGATTTTCTGTTTTAATTCTTGAACAATGGATATGAAACTTTTTTGAGTTTTCAATCTACAGAGAGGACTGTATGAATGCCAATTGTTTCCTGGTAATCTAATAAGTTTTTCATATTGAATCAGTGCTTTTTCTTCTATTGTCATTTTGATGCTGTTAATATTAGTGAGGAATCTCATAGAATCTATTGGAGTTGTTTTGATTCCACCAGTAATGAGTTTGAGAGCTTGGTTTTGAACATATTCTATTTCGTTAATGAAAGGTGAAGTAATTAAAATTTCTCCGTAGTATGTCAGCACTGGCTGTATAAACATTTTGTATGTAGTGTTCAAAGTATTCCTAGAGCATCCCCATTTCTTTCCTGCTAGTCTTTTTAGAAGGGAGAATCTTTTACGAGCTTTTTCAGAAATGTATTTCAAATGGTTGCTCCATGTTAACTTACTATCGAAAATAACTCCAAGATATTTGGATTCATAAGTCCTAGGAAGGTGTTGGCCATTGTATTGGATATTGAATTCTCTTTCTTTTTTACCAAGTGGAAATATTTGGTAGTTACTTTTGCTTAAATTGAGTGTCATCAAATTTGATGTATTCCATTCATGTAGTTGATTTAGAGCTTTAAGAGCAGAATTTTGAATTTTGTCTCTATGTCTGTAAGATCCAGAAGTCCGCAAAACTATATCATCTGCAAATAGTGCTGTTTTCATGTTGATTCCTCTAGTAGGGAGGGTAAGTCATTTATATAAATATTGAATAAAGTTGTGCTGAGAACAGCGCCCTGAGGTAGACCTCGATATGTTTGTCTGTAACTAGAAAGTGAGTTATTGAATTTAGTGGCAATGAATCGTTGACTAAGGAATTCTGATATCCATCTGAACATATTGCTGGAGATACCTAATTTCTGAAGTTTTAGTAATAATTTATTTCTCCAAACAGAGTCATATGCTAGCTGAAAGTCAATAAATATTGCCAAGGTATCTTCTTTCTTGTTAAAACTGTCTTTTATTTCTTGGCCGAGGTGTATGACTTGTTCATTGGTAGAGTGTAATTGTCGAAAGCCGGCTTGTCGTGGTGATAAAAGATTTTGGGATTCTAAATACCAAGTTAATCTGTTGGAGATCATGGACTCCATGGTTTATGCTATCATGCTTAATAGTGCTATTGGTCGATAACTATTAACATCATGAGCAGGTTTCCCTTTTTTGTGAATTGGTACAATGATTGCTTTTTTCCAAGCTGCAGGAACTGAGGTGTTCCATGATAAATTGAAAATGGATAAAAGTACAGACTTGGCTTTTTCCCCCAGATGTTTCAAAAATTCGGAATGAATGTTATCGGGGCCAGGAGATTTCTTGGTTTTTAAATTTTGTAAAGCTAGAGTTAATTCTTTGGAAGTAAAATTTTGATGAAATATTTCAGGTTTTGTACTAGTAATATTGTTTTTATTATTTTTATGTAATTCTCTTTTGATAAATTTGTCAGTTTTTTTGGTATTGGGATGTAATCTGTGAGAGTTTGAGTAGTGTTTATTAAATGCGTTTGCTATATCTCTACTATCTGTTAGTGTTTTGTTATTATGAATAATAGGTTGGCTAGTATTTTCCTGTGTATTGGAAATATTCTTCAGAAAGTTATATGTTTTAGCGCTATCGGTTCTGTAATTAACATTTTCAATAAATTTATTGAAACATTTCTTTTTTGCTGTTATGATTGCTTTTTTAAGAATGGCAGTCTTCTTCCTCCAATCTTGAGTATCTTCTGGTGTTTTGCTATGTTCTGCTTTGGTTCTTGCTTTATCTCTATCTTGTTTCAATAAATTCAGGTTTTCTGTCCAGAATGGGGTGTATTTTTTTGGTTTGCCTCGTGGAATGTGCTTTTTTGCAATTTTAAGAATAGATTCACAGAAATATTTGTTCAATCTATCTGAGTTTGTATTTTCCATTAGTGGTGTGTTGATCTTGAGGTGTTAGTCGAGTTCTGTTGTAAATAGTTTCCAATTCGCTTTCTTAAAGTTCCATGTTGTTTTGTTATTGTAGGGTTCTTTTCTTCGGTTTTGGTGGAGATGAATAGAAGCAATGATGACTCTATGGCCAGATCCAGGGTCTTCAATTATTTTTTTCTCGGTTTCGTGATGTATATCTGATGTTACTAGTAATAAGTCTGGATTTGTACCAGAACCAGAATAATGAATGAAAGTAGGGGGATCTTCTTTTCTGTAGACAAGTTCTGCGGTTGTAGTATTTAGGAGGTCCATGATCATTTTTCCAGGTTGGTTTACATTATCGTAGCCCCAAAGTTGAGAGTGAGCATTAAAGTCACCACTTATGATAGTTTTAGGTTGGATATCAAACAAAGTTAGATCAAGGGGATTATTAGGTGGGTTATAGGCACTGTAGATTTTGAAATGTTGTTGATTTTTTCATAACATTTTCATTAAATGTACCATCCTTAATATACTGCCTTAATATCATGTAATGTATAATTGTATTATGTCTTTTTAATCTTGTATATTGATGTCTCCTACTATTTAATGACTTATAATATAATTGACTAGTAATATAGATCATATTTCTTTACATTGATACAGTAATTTCCTGATTTAATATTATTTACTTCAGTGTCCTGCTATATCTAAACTTAAACTCAATCTGACATTGCTCTTGAAAGTTTTTCTGGTAGTCCTTGTCTCGGTATCCTGGGTCGTATCATAAGTGTTGGAAGTTGATTCTGTTGACAAATTTCAGAAAGTCCTTCTTGTGAGTATTCAGCATTGCAGTTTTTGATATTGGCCATATTCCACCTTTCTTCTCAATTTGGTTTTTGAACTCGTTTCTTTCTTTTTTTAATTTTTGGCATTCATATATTACTGTTTGTTCTGGAGCATTGCATGTGCACTGTATACGATAATGTATGTGTGCGTGTGTGTTTGTATAAACTGCATTATTTATGCACTTCCTGATTGGTAGTTTATTAGTAAGGTCGAAATTTTTAGTCATTTTTTTTACAGATATATACATGATCAAGTCATGTAGATCTAGCACTTTTTAATTTCTTTACTGTATACATATCTTTTCCGTAATTCACAAGTGCCAATTATTGTATATTCAGTTTATATTTGTTACATGTAGGGCATTTAGGGTGAAGAATCTGTCATATCAGAATTTGTGTCTGAACATTCAAGGCACTCATTTATGTTGAATAGTATGCATATGATGTATTTATTGACGTGTGCTTTAAGCTCTATATTGTACACTCTTTCATTAGATCGGTTTTTTCGAACTAATATTAATAAATTCAGAGTAAAATAAAGAAATTACATTAACATTTCAATAACTGCTATTAATTATATTCTATCATGAGGTAACCAGTTTGTGTCTTTGTTTTGGAAGAACAGTAAAATGAGTAGTGGAATTCTTGTTACTAAAATTCTGTTTGTATTTCCAATATCAAATTGGTCTTTTGTGTGTAACATAAGGAATATTTTATGGACAAGGTACATTGTGTATTGTAATGAGTGAACAAACACATGCCAACGGTATTAATAAGTAAAATATTGACCTGTCATGTACATTAGATACTAGTAGTTGAAATATTGCACTTCCTTCAAGCCACCGGCAATGATTATGTGGAGTTTCATTTGAGTTAAAGCTGTTTCTGCTCTCCAGCACAACTTAACTGTTCGGAATAGCTGTTACGCAGTGGTCATTATTTGCAGGATTCTCAGCATTGTCCACACCAAAGTGGGCAAATTTGCAGTTTCTCTTCTTGAAGCAGCGTTTAGGTTGTGCTGCCATCTCTCCCGTTATAGGTAAAGAGTTGGTTCAACTGCCTGATTGCCTGCTTGTTCTGTTTGTTGTGTTGGCCAACTAGAAGCTTGGTTGCCTGATGCGAAGTGATCTGTGGGCATGGTGTGATGGTGCACGAGATTTATTCTTATTCATAAAGACATTGCTCTCAGACTCTCCTTCTTTAGTTGATCGTTCTGAGTGATATATGCCAAGATTATTTGATCAAGAGTCTTGTATATGGCATACATCCACAAAACTACTTAATTCCATCCACCACTGTACATTACATTTAGGGAGTAGGCTGTTGTCCAGATAAGCAGTGATGAACAAGGAGACAATTGAATTACTGATGTGCATAGCAAAGGCCTCAAATAGTAATGTGCAGTTTGCATTTTTGTGTGCTATTTCTATCATTTTGTACAAAGGACATATTTTGATGCAAGATATTATGGATGGCGACAAGAAAACAAACCTTTATTTTTTTAATAACGTTATTTAAACTGCAGAAGTGGTTATTTATAGACATGCGGTCTGCCTTTCTGTATAATTTGTATTTGAACAACCATTGCATAGGACAGATTATGCTGACTGAAACAGTGTAGTCTGTGTTTCCAAAAAATAAAGATATCCATTTTCGAAAGCTGGTGATGACCTATAGAAGCATACCATGATCTTACTGGGAAAGATTGGACAGGGTATATATTACGTGTAAAAGATTGACTAAACTGTTAGTGCATGCAAGACAGTGTTTGTGTACATGCATTATAACTGTTAGTCAAATCAGTGTTGTACAAGAGTTCACCTGCTTATTGTGAAGGTACAGCACAGTAAGGGAATCATCATGAATTAACATTTTAGCATGATTGGTAGAGTTGTCCTGTATCAGAACTTCTTTCAATGATAGGTGGCCCATCAAACAGCACAACAGTCAATAATTCTTGGGTTTGAATTCGATTTACAAGTTGGATCCCTGTAAATTAAAGGCATATATTTAGGTTATGTTATTCATATTTTATTATTAATAATCAGAAAGTGTAAAAGATACCGTACCTAGGAAAAGTAAAAATAGAAAGATTGAGAATATTGGAGTTTTCAGAATTATCAGTCAGCCGTGGACAGGTTGGCAACTTGTGCTCCTCACTTCACCAGCACACATTCTGTACTAACTGCAGGAAAAGTTATTATTTGACCATTGTTAAAGTTAATTATCTCCAGAAAGTAATCAATTTTCTGTAGGGTAGGAAATAGGAGAATGCAATTCGAACAGTGTGTGAGCAT
The DNA here is from genome assembly GCF_040183065.1 of Periplaneta americana. Classification (NCBI taxonomy): domain Eukaryota; kingdom Metazoa; phylum Arthropoda; class Insecta; order Blattodea; family Blattidae; genus Periplaneta; species Periplaneta americana. The sequence continues at coordinate 188,001,751 of NC_091122.1, read as the reverse complement.
GATGTACAGTGATGAGAGACTGGGAGCAATGTTGAGTTAAGATATGCACCTGTAGTCAGCACAAGAGACTTGCTTCAGTAGTGAGCTCTTCATTTCATCTGTAAAATTATGACGTTAAATTCATATGTTTGTGTATATTGTTTATAAATGGTTGAAAAGGAATTGTGAGGAATGTTACCTAGGAGCATTAGCATGTTCTACGCTGCAAGCAGAAAAAAGCAACACTTGACAAAATTTGAATAGTTAAATTATAATGTCAATTTTAACAGTTATGCTGAGCTTCTACGGCCATGTTATGTCCTGGGTGGATATGATACTCTCTTGTCACCTTCAATCTGTTAAAGTTTATGGTTTTGAAAGGAAGAAACCAAAGCAATACTCCCACGCTATAATTTTGTTTCCTGTTTATGCTGGGATTTGATGAGATTCTACTCTGTTTTAAACAGCATTTAAGAGAGTTAAGATGCCTTAAGTCCCGAGGACTCTGCTACAGCAGTCGTGTCAGTAGAAGATGGGCACAGCTTGCATTATGTGGCTAAAATATTGTGTACTATCCCTTCAGCAATTTCATGTACTGTGCAAAGGTATTGGGAACTGGGTTCATTTTCTTGAAGATTGGATGGGATCAATTTTTGCAGGGATGAACAGTTTTTGTGCCTTTGACCACTATATGACTGTGGTCAAAGCAGAAATAGACTCTAATAAGTGCGAGCTGTGAGGAGAAGGTTACTTGATGCTGAACTGGCAAGACAACATCATCAGGCTCGTATACGTTGTGTTAATGATTGACGAACAACGATAAGTCCCGATTCAGCTTCAGATTCCCAGATGAACGAGAAAGATATTCTCTATGCACCTTTTGATCAAGGACAGCATTTCATTGTGGGGGATCTCTTGCTTCCCAACCACATATTGATGACGATTTTGTGCTCATGCAGGAGAGTTCACACCCTCTTGTGGCGTGATGTGTACTCCAGTAGGAATTCAACTCATGTAATGGCCAGAATGGAGTCCATATCTCATTTCATTTGAGCATGTATGGGACATTTTATGAAGAAATGTTCGTAAAAACTCTTCAGAGACTCTGGAAGAGCCATAGGAAGTTCTTAGGGAAGATTTGGGAGCTCATCTCCTAGGCAGAAATTGTGGCTGTCATCAAAATTGTGCCCCAGAGGTTACAGGCTGTTATGTGAGAACGCGCTGAAAGTGTGAGTGATGGCACAGAATTGCCAGAGAAATTGCAAAAATAAACCCATCTTGAGTAAACATTTTTTCCGTGTATTTTAAATTTCATGAAAAAAAGTGAACTGATATAAAAGTTCAATTACTGTGAATAATTTCTATTAAAACTACTCTTTTTTTTTTTCAGTGAAAATTACATTGAATTTTTAGGACAGTGAAATGAACAAGATTAAAATAGTTTAATCAAATACATAGCTTTGTTCTAAATTTCTCAAGTGTTGCGTTTTTTTGCTCGCCAGTGTATTTAGAATTCTTTCTATATCAAAATGTATCTTTTAATATTGTTTGACGTAAAAATGCGTCCTTCCCCAAGTGTGGGTGAGGGGTTATGTACAGAGTTTTTGATATCCCGAGAAAATTGAAAATTTGAAATGCTTACTGCATGGAAAATGTAAAAGCTATATGAATAATTTATTTACAGTTGGTTAGAGGACAGATATCGCTTTTTAGCAATTAGATGCGTGAGGGGCAAAGGGGAACATCTTTAGTGACCAGTATGAGTCAGGGCCAATTATTGCATCAGTGGAACTTGAGATATGGAAGCACAAGGACAAAGCTATAAGTAATACATACCATTTACCAGAGTATAAGACCGAGTAGTGAAAATATCAAACATGCAACCAGTGAAATGCACCAACAGGCACAAAGGATTCAGAAAAGGCCACATTGTCGAAAGCCGAACAAAAACCAGTCACAGATGTAGTTCTGCACTTAATGGAAATTTGTAATAATAATTGTACAGTTTGCTTAATTTTGTTAAGTGTTTTTTCTGAGAATTGTTAACTTTTTTGTACGGAAAAAGTCCTATTTACACATTTGTATTATGTGCATTCAAAATTTGAATAACACAGTAGTATTTTAAAAATAGAGAATATGGTTACTTTTTCATACAGTATTCATAATTTAATTATAAAATATAATTAAAATTATAAAATAGTTCAAAACAGTCATTTGAACACTTAACATGGCGGGGCTGATCTTCAGTTATACATGTTTCGGGGCTAGTGGTGCCCCATCTTCAGTAATGTTTTTGGGTTGTAATTACATTTTAAAGATAGCAAATTTTAACGTCTCGTGACAAGAACATGGTGTGAAATGGATATATAAAAATTGGAAATTTATCCTTTGAAAAGGTGGAAAAATTCAAATTTCTTGGAGCAACACTAACAAATATAAATGATACTCGAGAGGAGATTGAACGCAGGATATGGGAAATGTCAGCTATTATTCAGTTGAGAAGCTTTTGTCATCCAGTCTGCTTGGACTCTCACTTTGAGAGAGGAATAGAGATTAAGGGAGTTCGAGAATAAGGTGCTTAGGAAAACATTTAGGGATAAGAGGGATGAAGCTATAGGAGAATGGAGAAAATTACAGAACATAGAATTACACACATTCTATTCTTCACCTAATGTAATTAGGAACATTAAATCCAGACGCTTGAGATGAGCAGGGCATGTAGCATGTATGGATAAATTCAGAAATTTGTATAGTGTTAGTTGGGGGACCTGAGGGAAAAATACCTTTGGGTAGGTCGAGATGTAGATGGGAGGATAATATTAAAATGAATTTGAGGGAGCTGGAATATGATGCTAGGGACTGGATTAATCATGTTCAGGATAGAGACCAATGGTGAGCTTATGTGAGGGCGGAAATGAACCTCCAGATTCTCTAAAAGCCATTTGTAAGTAAGTAAACAAATTTTAATGTAATTATTATATTTAAACAAATTCCATTTAAAGATAATATTGTAAATCACATCAAATTGTAACTGCATTAATCAAAATATGTGTTGTATTTTTTCTTTGAAATACCGGTACATTATTTCAATTTTAGCAACTTCAAGCACTTTCATTAAATTACTGAAGATGGACCAGCACTAGCCCCGAAACATGTACCCACCGTGTTAAGTGTTCAAATAACTGTTCTTAACTCATTTGTATTTTGTAATAGGATCACACCATGCACAAACGTGTATATGTGTAGGCTTGCATTCACGCATGCCAGATTAGCCCCAGGCTGCTTAACGACTCTGTTTCAAGTAGTGGAATAAAATGTTTCATTTATCAAAGGAAATGAAACTCGCGTCCATCATTGATTGGAGATCTCAGAACTGAAAACTTGAAATTGTCTCTCTTTTGTATTTTCATCAATGTATTTGTTATTCTTGTTTTAATTCAAATAGCCTGTGGTAAGGATTATTTCATAGCTCATCTGTTATAATTTTGCAGTGCTATTCAGACTCTATTTATGCCATTTGTTTTAATGCCTTCCCGTCTCGTAATGTCATGTTTTGCTTATATTTCCGTATTTTTATGTATCTTTGTTGTATTTTCTTCCTGTCCCTTTTTTGCTGTTCACATAAGTTCGATGTTTTGCAGATTGGACATGAGCAGTGATCTGATGTCGTTACATATTGGAGATCGGATCCTGGAAGTGAATGGCACTCCTGTCAAAGACCAGCCAATTGAGAATATTGAGAATCTCATTCGTTACTCTGATACAATGCTACAGGTAGGATTTTAATATGTATGTGTATGTATTTATTCACACTGCAAATGGGTAAATACCCGGTGGCAGTGGTAACTAATTACACTCAATAATTACAATAATAAACTTATTAATTAAACATACAATTAATAATACTAATAATTGATACTAACAATAATAATAATAATAATAATAATAACAACAGGGAATATACTAAATAAAATGAAACGATCACTTAAAATAACATTTGAAATATTCTAATTTGTATCTTAAAACTAAGATCGAACTAAAACCCACGAGTATGATATGTTCATATCTGCACACGTACCTTTCAACATTACACTAATTTCGCTGTCAACTCACTCACTGCACTGGAACTACGACACATTTCACTGATTCTATCCTGATTTCACTAACACTTCAAAAACATTTCACTGTTCACATACTTTGTACTGCCACTATAAACTATAAAGCTTCACTGACAGGAACACGTTTCACTTACACAGCACACTTCACTGACACGACATGCTTCTTCACCAATACAACACACTTCACTGACACAACATAATTCTTCACTGATACAACACTTCAATAACAACATATCATTTACACCCTTTAAATACTGTGTATAATTACCGTCTATTAGTAAGGTCCTTAAGACTATTTTTAAATGCATTGGAGCTTTGATTGTTGTCAATTCGTTTCACAAGACTGCAATGGTTAGTCTGTTATGAAAATAAAACCGAGCCATTATAACTTCGAGCAGGAGTATTACAAGAAATAACATCCCTTAACACTATCATCAGTTACATTATTGTTTTTTTGTTATTTTTTTTTAAGTGAATTATTTTACAGACAGTCACCGACAGCCAAAAAAGGGAGATCCTTTAGCATGGGGGTTGGGCAAAGGGCTATAGCCAGGCAACATTCAAAACATAGTGCTTCCATTGTTGAGTCGCGCATGATGTCATTGTTTCTACATGGCTTAATCCCGACTCCAGTCTGACCGGTAGGAGCATTTGGTTTCTGCACACTATGAAATGTGTGTTGCCTGGCTATAACAAGCCATCACCATGAAGAACAGCTTGTTATCAAATCCCAACTTAGACGAAGTATATGATTATGTTTTATGACAAAAATATAGTACGAAATGGAAATACAGAAATTAGAAATTTATCCTTTGAAGAGGTGGAAAAACTCAAATATCTTGGAGCAACAGTAACAAATAAATGTAAGTGACACTCGAGAGAAAATTAAATGTATAATAAGTATGGGAAATGCCTGCTATCATTTTCTTGAGAAGTTTATGTCATCCAGTCTGCTTTTAAAAAACTGAAAGTTACAATTTATAACACAGTTATATTACCTGTTGTTCTGTATGGTTGTGAAACTTGGAATCACTTTGAGAGAGGAACAGAGGCTAAGGGTGTTTGAGAATAAAGTGCTTAGGAAAATATTTGGGGCTAAGAGGGATGAAGTTACAGGAGAATGGAGAAAGTTACACAACGCAGAACTGTATTCTTCACCTGACATAATTAGGAACATTAAATCCAGACTTTGAGATGGGCAGGGCATGTAGAAATGCATATAGAGTATTAGTTGGGAGGCCGAAGGGAAAAAGACCTTTGGGGAGGTCAAGACGTAGATGAGAAGATAATATTAAAATGGATTTGAGGGAGGTGGGATATGATGGTAGAGACTGGATTAATCTTGCTCAGGATAGGGACCAATGGCGGGCTTATGTGAGGGCGGCAATGAACCTCCAGGCTCTCTAAAAGCCATTTTTAAGTAGTAAATAAATAAGGGTTATTTTACGATGCTTTATCAACTGCTATGGTTATCTATCATCTGAGTGAGATGAAGGTGATAATGCCAGCGAAATGAGTGGGTCAGCATTTGTTCTTAATGGGTTGAGGAAGAACCTTAATCAGGTAACTACATTATTGTCAGGTTATTAAGATTTAACGTATGCCATTGACGTAACTCAGGTGGTAGCGCAGTTGCCTGCAGATCCAGAGTTGTGCTCGAGCATAGGTTCGATTCCTGCCTTGTCCTTGGGTTTTTTTCGAGGTTTTCCCCAACCTAACCTAACAGATAAAACTGAATGAGAACAACTTATATATTCGTTAGAAGTTGAAGCAAAAGTGATTTTGTTGCCTAAAATCAGTGATGAATTGCGGTTCACAGACAATGATTGCTACTAATGCTTAAAATGGTTTCCATTCGAAGTCACACTGTTATTAATTGTCCCAAAGAGAAAGATAATCCTTCTCTTGTGATCGAGAATTTGCCTTCGAACTTCTCACATCTGTTGGTATCCGGAAATTTTAGTTCAACTCATTCTGCACCAATTGTTGGTAATCATCATGTTCCATCTGCTCTTAATCTGTATTCACGTAATAGTGAAAGAATTGAGACCAATGTTGTATAATAAAAAGGAAATTTACTTCTTAATATGCCGTGTAGATGGTTTTATTTTGAAAATATGCATGAACTTTCGGATTCTAGAGGTGACAAGAAATAAAGGACTGTTATCTTCAGATAACAGGATAAAGTAGTGATTATTGTATATAGCACACTTTTCATGTTAATTTAAATGGGCCCATGCGAGACAATTTTATTCTTTCATGTGTCATATTATTTACACACTATAATTCTCATGTAATTTAATTCAGTACATTTTCTTCTCAGCTTACAATTGAACATGACCCAGATGCCTTGAATCGACGGCGTCCAAGTTTCCCATACCCAGCATCAATGATCACACCTCCATCAGTCCCTAGTACAGGCTCAAGAACAGACCGGGAGAGACTGTTCAAGCGACGGGATGAGGGATACATCAGTGGATCTCGCAGCAGACAGCTTCGCCGTGGGAAGGGTAGCTGCAGTAAGGAACGCTCTTCCTCCATGTCTCGACTCCTAGAAGGGTAAGACGTACAACAGTACTTCATTTATTTGATACAAAAGTAATTCTGCTCAACCAGATTCTGTGGAGAAGGATTTTGTGTATAAAATGCCGCAACATTGCCTGACTAAATTTTCACAATATCTGATGATTCAAATGATGGGAGGTTCGTGATGAACGTTGATATTTCATGTAATACAGTAGTCGGACTCATTTCATTGGGTACAGCTGGAGAAGGCACAATTGCATCACTGAATATAATTAATTTAATCTTAATGGTAAAGAGACTTGATTCTTTCCAAAAATTCCATTCAATTTTCAACATATGACTTCACACTTTTCAAAATTATTGTATTTGTGGAACGAAAATAATAATATATTTGAAAAGTTTCTCTACTTTTCCTTTTCACGTTACGAATTAGTTTTGAAAAGTGATAGTGGAACTGAAATGCAAAGTGAAAAGTTTGATGGTGGAATGGGTCCCTGGCACAGTTTACTTCTGTTTGTAGTGGAATAGTGGCTGCCTGTACCTTGTTTCAAAATATGAGAGATTGGATCACTTCTTCTCCTGCAGTGTACTTCTAACAGTAAGTTTTAAAACAGAAAATTGGTTTCGTTTGTGAAAAAGATCCTTATATTGTTTCATGGAATGCCACTTTTGAATGTGAGTTTTCTACAAATAAGAACTTCTAGTTCAGAATCTACTGCAAGAATCTCTTGGACAATTTTCCGAGAATGTAATAAGTTCCATAAGTGGAAATGAACTTTGTAATTTAATTACTTGAATATCTTCTAGGTTGACTCTCTGGAAAAAAATGTGACTAAAGCATTGTTGTGATCTTGGGCTTGTTTGCGTAGGTTTTAGTGTAGGTTTGGATGTATTTTGTTTATTTTAATACAGACAAGACACACAAATAAATCAAACTTTACAGGTTTATACAAACTATCATGCAATAGTTGCAATGACTTCTACATTGGACAGATTGGAAGATCATTTCAAACACGTTACAAGGAACACATCTTAACCATAACCAAACCATACAACAATTCAATCTTCGCAGTGCACATCATAAACTCCAATCACAACTATAGCAAATTAGACAAAGACATGAAAATACTACACATCCAGCAAAAAATGAGAAACTTTACACTCTAAAACAATATGAAATTTACAAACATACAAAAACACACCCCACCACAACAGGAAACCAGAAGATAGTGCAGGACCTCACTAGGCTAAACTAGTCAGCCAGGTAATTTTCAAATATTAACCCCTTACCACATTCTGGGACAGATGTGGCACATACCGGTTTTGTATTTATATAACTTATAATAAAAGTATATAATATTTCAAACTGGATACTGGGACAGATGTGGCACATACCGGTTTTGTATTTATATAACTTATAATAAAAGTATATAATATTTCAAACTGGATACTGGGACAGATGTGGCACATACCGGTTTTGTATTTATATAACTTATAATAAAAGTATATAATATTTCAAACTGGATACTGGGACAGATGTGGCACATACCGGTTTTGTATTTATATAACTTATAATAAAAGTATATAATATTTCAAACTGGATACTGGGACAGTTATGGCACATACCGGTTTTGTATTTATATAACTTATAATATAAGTATATAATATTTCAAACTGGATACTGGGACAGATGTGGCACACTGTCAAGAATTGGATTTAACATATGTGACATCAGTTGAGAAAGAAAGAACTACTTAAGTTATCTGAATATAAAACCGGTGTGTGCAAGACTGTCCCATGCGGTAAGGGTTAACACAGTAAAGAAGTTACAATGGTAATCAGTGATTAGTCAAGTGGTAAAGGAGTGTATCCAGGAATGAAAAATAAATTAACAACTAAACATAAAAAGAATAGATAAATAAATAAGTAAATTAATGAATAAATAAGTAAGTAAATAATTGAGTAACTAAATCCCATGATTTTAATGTATTTTTCAAAATAATTAATATAACCCTATTAGCTGCTATGGGAGGCAGTCTTTGTAGGATTTTGTAATATGATATGAAAATAAGGCAAGCAATGAGACATAAAAATTTTTAATAAACCAAATAATGAGACATTCATTCATAGTGTTCTGCTCAAGGGCAGGTCTTTCACTGCAAACTGCAATCTTTCCTATTTTCTGCCTTCCTCTTTGATTCCTCATATGATCCATATATCTTAATGTCGTCTATCATCTGGTATCTTCTTCTCCCATTCACCAATCCTTCCAGTGCGTCCTGCAGAAGACAGTTTCTTCTCAATTAGTGACCCAGCCCTCTTTCTGGTCAGTTTTCAGCATTCTTTCTTCACCCACTCTTTCCAACACAGCTACATTTCTTATTCTGTCTGTCCTCTTCACTTCGTCGTAATGTCCATGTTTCTTCCCCATGTAATGCTACACTCCACACAAAGCACTTCACTAGTCTCTTCCTTTGTTATTTCTCCAGAGGTCCGCAGAAGATGCTCCCCCCCCCTTTTTTTTTTTGTTAATAAAAGCTTCGACTTCCTGGCAGCAGCTCATGTCACTGCTTATAGTACACCCCAAGTACTGAAGCTGTCCACTTGCTCTACTGCCTCATTTAGAATTCGCAAGTTTAGCTTCTTTACTTTTCTTCCTATGACCATGCTCTTCGTCTTGTTGGTATTTATCTTCATCCCATACTGCTCACAGCTGTCATTTAGCTCCAGTAGCATATCCCTTAGTATCATTCCTCTTCTGCTAATAATGTCATATCATCAGCAAATCTTATGCACGTTATTCTTCTTCCTCCTACTATCACTCCTGCCATATTCTGAAAACAGTCCTTCACTAAATTCTCCAAGTAGATGTTGAACAATGTAGATGATAAAGGGCATCCTTGTCGTACTCCTCTTCCTATTTCACTTCCTTCTGACATTTCTTCTCCTATCCTGACTTTGACTCGTTTCATATAAAGGTTACTGAAGAGCCTTCTCTCTTTCCAATCCACGCCATTTTTATTTAGAATCTCCATCAGTTTATACCAATCCACTCTAGATTTTTTTTTTTTTTTTTTTTTTTTTCAGAAAATAACAGGAGTCAAAATATTGCAAAGAAATATTATTTTATCCGTCAGAAAAGTAATGAGACATAGAAGTTTTTAATAAAGCAAATAATGAGATATAGAAGTTTTTTTTTTTTTTTTTTTTTTTACATTTCAGTATATGACAGGAGTAAAAATATTGCATTATTTTATCCGTCAGAATGTCACAATATCGGGTTCATAGATCTTCCTAGTGTTAATGTTGCCCATTTTTTTTTGTGTGTAGATCACCTCCAACACGGGAGACGTGTGATCTTTCAAGAACTAGGTCATTTCGAGTGGAACCCAAAAGTCAGCGAATTTTCCGAGCATCGGACCTTGTAAAGGGAGAACTGCTTGGTAAAGGTTTCTTTGGCCAAGTGTACAAGGTGACTCACCGAGACACAAATGAGGTTATGGTGCTGAAGGAATTGTACCGGGTAGATGAGGAGGCACAGAAGAATTTCCTAAAAGAGGTGAGTTGCAGCTCTTGTCATCATTACTATGAGAACTTGTAATCCGTTAATATGAATCTCAAGAGAGGTAATCTCATTTCTTCTATTGACATGACTTTTGTGAGTCTGTAACAGCTTCATTATAGACCTTACCATCAGGTACCATAAAATCATATCTTAGGACTAGCCGAAACCTGGTTAAAGACGAATGATAGATTATCAATGAAAGGTTTCAAATGCTTCAGTAAAGTAAAAACCGAACAGGGCAAAATAGAAGCCCGGAGGGGGAAGGTATTATGTTTCATACAGGAGAGAATAGCAAATGTGATAGAGCAGATTAGCACAAGTCGAGAGAAGCTTTCGTTGGTTAGGAATATTAGTTTACAGTATGCACTTATGTACAGCCAAGATATCTGAAAGCCTGGTTGACGTCACAGGGGAGAAGCGGGGGACAGAGCGGAAACAACAACAAATATATGCTAAACATCTAACTGAAAACAATGACCTCTTATCTTGAGCTGCTCATCCATTTCGTCACAGTTGTCATCACTGATACCACCGAGGTTTATGATAATTGGGTCTATGACGTCATCAAACAATACTTCCTATTCCATATAATCCTTTGCTATTTTTTAAATTTTTTCACAAAGAGGACGCCAATCGAATACAGTCACATAGTTCTCTCATTTACAATCTGTGTTTCTGGAGAGCACCCACCCCTTCACTATTGACCAGATGTTCTCGATCGGGCTTAGTTCAGGGTGATAAGGGGGAAGTTTAAGTGGAATATGCCCGGAACTTTCAAGAATGGCATCTATGGAATATTTGACAGATGAGGGTTTGTGCATTTGTGTAAATTCGTATAAAGTTGGTTTCAACATATCATCACCATAGGGAATTCCCCCCTTTTCAAGCAATTCTTTCATTACAGTTTTCGTTGAATTTAAAGTGGGAGCCGTGTTTAATGCAACAGAATTTGGGGGCAAATTAGGAATCAGCTTTTCTCGAGTCCATTTCTCATAATTAATTTGATTCATTTGAGAGTGGTAATCCCCAGATTTCCAAATTAGTATGACATTGGGGACAAACCGCCTGGCATGTATCATTATTAGGTGCTGTCTCTTTGATACCTGCGCTAGAAGTCCATGTGCTGGGTCTTGTGTTGACAATGTAAGATTCTTTGGGCTACACAATATTTCTTCCCTCAGCTCGATAATTAGAAATTCGCGTCATGTAGTTTATCCTCTTTTGCCTAATACCGTATTATTCTACTAATAACAATCTATTTGTTTTCATTTGCTTCCAAGAAAATTCCAGTTTTTTCAGTAGAGTTCTAATACTAGTATTGTCCCCATTAAAGCCAATTGCGTCTTTCAGTTTTATTCTTAATGCACTGACTGTTGGAATGTGTTTCTCAGTAGTGTAAAAGTCATATACTATCCTATGCACTACGCTTTCATCAAACGCAGCTAGTTCCAAGACACTCTTTTTAATTGTTATCTTCTTATCTGGCGTTTCGAAACACTTACTGTTGCCACTATCTATTTTCTTCGCTTCTGCCACAATTTTTTGGATGCTACTACAAGACGTCTGTAGCCACTGTCACTTGCTTTTGAACTTTGTGGAGGAATGTCTGTCCCTTGAGAAGCTTCCTTATACATAAACACGAGTACTTTGTTCATAACCTCTTTAGTTTGACTGTGAAGCTTCTTCCCTTTTAATTTTGAAATAACTGGAGCCATTTCCCTAACAATAGGCCTATTAGCAACTTATAAACACTTTAAACTAACTCTGTATACACAATTTAAATGTCATATACAAGGTGGAGCATAAGTCGCTGTACTGCCATCTTGTGTTCGTTTAGGCAGACGGGTGGTGATCCTGGCGGTTGTTCTCTTCAAAGTGCTGCCGATTTTAACATAGCAATAAGTTATCTGTTACATATATGATCTAGGCTTTAACAAACGAATAGCTGATGTAATAAGTGGTGAGTTGGCAACCATGTTCTTGCGTCAATTGTCATGTCTTGAAAACAGCCCTTGTTTTGCTGATATGCAGTTGATATGACAACAGGATGGAGCACCGCCTCATTTTGGTGTAGGAGTGAGGGACTTCTTGAACCAGCAATTCCATGAATGGATTGGCTGTTGTGGCACAACAAAATGGCCACCCAGATCATGCAACCTAACAAAATGTGATTTTTTGCTGAGGGGTATCCTGAAAAATGATGTTTTTGCTCAGAAACCGCAGGAGCTGCATCAATTGTGACAGATGATCGAACAGTCATTCGTGAAAATCAGTGAACGTCGTGAGTTATATTGTGCCATCTGTAAACCAGGGGCGAAGTGTGCTGTGAGATATTGAGCAGTGTCTACCCAACTTAATTTGTGTTTATAATAATTAAAATTCTAAGCTATATTAATATTTGGAGTTCTATGTTACTGGTTACATCGATCAGTCAACATGACTTCATTATCGTAAGACAGTTTGTGCTCTTCCACAATATTCGACAAGTTGGCCAGCCTGTTGTAAGAAGAGAAGGAGACACGACTTTACACTGTCTCTTGGGTCTGCCATTCGGCTGGCTTGAGGCATGTGGATCGATAACAGGCACTGCATAGCACAGCTCGCCATCAGACCTGTTCTGAACGCTGTGAGACATTTCCAATATTGTCTCAAGTTCTCTCGCATCTAGCATGGCTGATAGGCAACAGCCTAGCAATGAAAGCTTAATTTCTAGCGTGCCGAGTGTTAATGTTATGGTGGATTATTAGTTATCAGTTATTTTATAAAGTGTGTGATCAAAGCAATTCTGATTCAATTGTCTTTTTATTAAATACAGATTTCTCGTCATTATTTTATGAACAAAAGTGCAACATGAAAAATCGAAAACCTACTTCCAATTTAAATATAATTCAGAGAGATAGTAATTTAAACAGAAAATATAAAACACAATGGTATTCAAAATATAAGTGGTTGACTGGTAGCACAAATAGAAATAAATTGTATTGTTTTGTTTGTGTTATTGTTTGAAGGTTAATCTGAGTGGAGTAAAGATAGTAACAAATTTTGAATGTAAAGGCTGTAAGCATCACTCTTCACAAAAACATTTAAAGAACAGTGAAAGTTTTGATAGGTTAGGCCAAACACTCTCTGTCAGAAAGTTTGCGTCTTGTTGCTATTCAGCACAATGAAAAAGCTGCTAATAACAGAAAAATTCTAGGTCGCCTTATCCAAGCAATTACTTACTTAGATAAACAAGAACTCCCACTTCACGGTCATTGTGAAGACGAAGATTCAGCCAACGGGAAATTATTTACAACTTTTAGATTACTAGCTGAAGAAGAACAAAATCTAAAAAATCATTAGCACTCCAACTACAGTTTTAGAGGTACTTCTAGCGACATACAGATCGACTTGATAGAGTGTATAACTGATGGGCTGCAAGAAAGAATAAGGAATGAAGTAGATGAAGCACAATTTATTTCTGTTCAAGCAGACGACGCAACAGACGTCTCGTGCAAAGCTCAGTTGAGCATTATATTCAGATATGCAATACAAGACAGATTGAGGAAAGATTCTTAGGATTCTTTGATGTCTCAAAAAACAAAAGTGCACAAGGATTGTCTCCATTATTATGGACAACTTAAAACTATGGAAAGTAGGGAATAGACTAGTATGCCAGACTTACAATGGGGCTTCCACCTTAGCGGAGGTCTTAAAGGTGTGACAGTCTTATCTGCATGCCTATCAAATGAATCTAGTGTTATTGAATGGCTCGAAACACATTAAACAAATTAAACTGTTTATTTGTGATCTCACACATTCTTCAGTAGATCTACAAAATGGAATGAACTCTTGCGGGAACAAGGTTTCAAACTCCCCCCCCCCCCACATTATCATTCTTATCATTCTTGAGGCACTGCAACAATAAGATCTCATTTCTCAGAATTGAGGGGCACTAGAATATGTAAAGACGATGATGATTGAGATCCAGTGTCAGTTAGTTGCAGGGGTCTTGTTAGGAAATTAAATGATTCAACTTCAGTGTTTTTGCTGTGCCTTTTTAGCAAAGTGTTTTTGTTCACTGATAATCTGTTCAGTGTGCTTCAGGCAAAAGGAACATCTGACATAAAACTGTGCAACAGTGAAGTATTATGCATGTATTATGAGAAATGAAGCTACAGTCCTTCACTGTTGTAAGCAAGCAAAACTGTTAAATGACAGCATTGAGCATAAGGCAGAAGATTTCACCAAACTGCATATTCTCACTTATGAAATTTTAGATTCATTGATTGTTCAAAATGAAAAATAGATTTCAAGATTTTGAAGAAATAAGTTTTGTGGAACTGTTAAATGTATTGTGAGTTCCTATCATCATGGGATGACGCGTTCTCAGGTTGCGGATCGAGGAGACGGCCTCCAGATATGAGTCATTCCGCGTCAAATCGCACAAAATTATACAAATTTTGACCTTCATATTTCTGATTGCGTTTATATTTTTTTTTACCAACTCTATGGGTCTCATAAACCAACAAGTGTATTTTTATTTCCTCCTAAGTCCACATGTTTTTAAAATATTACATGTTAAAATTCGTTAAAAATGTCGCACACTGCAACATTTAAAGCGTCATATTTCTGACGATATTGATGTTAAATTTTTTTTGAAAAATGCATTTAAAAGCTTTGAAAAAGAAATGATTAAAAAAATAGGCCAAATTTTAAATTTATTTGTGATAGGCCTAAAGTAACAAAAAGTGTTGTATTTCGTCTTTCAAATGCGCCAAACCGCAAATCTCAATTATATGTAGACACAAAGTTCCAAGCGAGTTTATGTAACAGTGCGCGCATAATTTGCGTAACTTCAAATATTCATAACTACACAAATAATTAATAATTGTGAAAATAAAAAAATACGGGTCTCCTTATTTGATGTCTGGAATTCATGAAAAAAAATTCGACCATTTCCGAGACGGTCGTGTTTTATTGCTATGCGATTTGACGTGGAATGATTCATATGGAGGGTAGCTGTGGATATATTGAATAAGCAGTCATAAAGCAAAGTCAGAATTAATCTTTTATACAGAATGATATAAAATCTGATGTAGAACAAAAGTATATTCAACTTATGCTATAACTGTTTTTCATTACTAGCTACTATCTGCATGATGGAGAGGTGATAAATGCCCATTCTGCAATCCCGATAGATATTCTACTATCTTGCCTGGAAAATATTTATTGAAGAATCGATGCTAAAACTTACTGTAGGAATAGTATATATTGAAAATTATATAGATCATAACTGAAAGAAAATAGAAGACACTAGGCCAATTTTCATATATATTATAAAGAAGAAATGGGAGAAGAAAACATAACATACTGTGATATATTAATAAGAATTAGTTATGTGAGGAAAAAGAGGCAATTGTTAAGAAATAACTAAACATTTGGTTAAGATGAGTCCCTGGAAAACAGGAATGTAACAGGGCCGTCATTAATCTAATGGATGATGTATAAAATGTATATAATTTGATGATAATAAACATACATACATACATATTGATATTCCAAAAATTTTCAGTAACTTTCAGAAAGAGTTTAAGGTGCCTAAGGAAATTGTTTTATGATGGTGTTGCTCTGCAGCAGATATCTTCAGTGATGAGGTCCACTGGTTTACTGCTGTCAGTGCAGTCCGTGCCCATTGTTCTCGTTTGGGACAGTGGTGTTAGGTTGTGTGTACGTGCCAAGATTTATTAAGTGTCAAGCCCTTTCCTTGCAGTTGAAGTTGTTCTGGTGTTCGTGAATTTCTATAGCTTCTCGATTGAAGTGTTGCTGAGGATGTCACGTCACCTCCTTGCAATGCATGTTCTGTCACTGCTGACAGTTCGTTGTGTAAGCTGAGTTTTGATACTCCAATGTACACAGCACTTCTTCCTCCTCTGCATTATTCTTGATCTTGCTTGTGTCAGTATCATTATAATTCATTTATTTACTCTGAAATTTTGTGTGATACTTGAAAGTAGTGTGAGTATTAGTTGCTAGCGTGGAACAGTAAACCAGTACAATGTATGTATCCAAATAGAATCCCAAAAGCCATGTTTCATTACCATCCACATGGGAAGGAGATCCTTGATCCATCCAAAGAAGAGGTAGGCTGACAATTCAGCAGTGAGAGTGAAACAGGCCTTTGGATCTTGAAATTGAATGTTGGATGGAATATGATTATGATGATATAATAATGATGATGATGATAAAATATGAATCGATATATCATTAGAACTAAAAAGCAAATCGGACTATCAACTGGGAAAGCAAAATATGAATATTGTTTATTATGCTGATGACACCATTCTCATGACTGCTACATGAATCAACAAAATAGCCAAATCATTAGTATAATATGACTTTTTCATCAAAATAAATTGTTAGGAATCAAATAGCTAACTAACATCACTTCTCTTCGAACCTATAATATGTATGCAGTGCTGTTAATTAATAAGCATGACTTGCAATTAATTTGGCACTTTACAGAAAGTGTTTATATTTGGTATTACACGATGACTTAAGCCTTTTTGTGCCATTGCACATGAGCCTATCTTATTTATGTCATTTGCTGCAAGCTGAGTATAAAATAGCATTATATCAGAAGGTTTGCAGTTTGTTGTTTTCTTGTGGGACAAAATAGGATAACTAAGGCACTACATAAGACAAGCCAGACATTTCTGGACAATCCAAGCAACAATAAGGTCGGACAACAGGTCAAAGGTTCCAGTGTTTCAGGCTACACCAGGAACACA
Source organism: Periplaneta americana (assembly GCF_040183065.1). Taxonomy (NCBI): domain Eukaryota; kingdom Metazoa; phylum Arthropoda; class Insecta; order Blattodea; family Blattidae; genus Periplaneta; species Periplaneta americana. The sequence continues at coordinate 187,984,793 of NC_091122.1, read as the reverse complement.
GTGAGAAAAAATAAGTGCGCAAGTACCAAGAGAAAGGTAAAAGTATACAACATTAATTACAACTTAGTGATTCCACAAATGTTGTTTTTTTAACAACAAATTTTACACAGTAAAGTCTGTGTTAAGTTTAATAAGAAATTGAAATGTCATAAAGCGTGGAAAGAAAATAATAGTGAATACTTCTTACAAAAAATGTAGACAGTTCAGTTTCAACTGTTAGTTGTTTGATCCACAGGTTGCAGTGCTGCGTAGTCTGCACCACAACAACGTGCTCCGGTTCATTGGTGTGCTGTACAAGGATAAGAGGTTGCACCTTGTCACAGAGTTCATTTCTGGAGGCACTCTGAAGGATCTCATCCATGACTTGAATGAGGTTCTGCCCTGGGAGCAGCGAGTCAATTTTGCCAAGGACATAGCATCGGGCATGTCATACCTTCATTCCATGAACATCATCCATCGTGATCTCAACTCTCATAATTGCCTCGTTCGAGAGGTATGTGTGAAGAGTAATTAGTAGGCCACATAATAATGAAATCTGGAAATATCTTTAACCTATGCATGTTTTGTAAAAATTATGATGTTCGAATTTACAAGGGAAAAGAGGGTATAGCAGCAGAAAGAGGCCTTGTGCAGATATTGCTGAAAACATGTATCTAAAATTTGCTAACACCATGAGCATGTAGTAATGATAAATTAATAATATATACCATACAATAGAAAAACTGACTAGAAAATAAATTAATGTATTGAATTATAAAGACTGTAAGACATAAATTAAAGGGAAACATTATTGAGGTTTTGTAAAGTAATAGCGGCTTTCATGAGTCTGAAGCAGAATGGAGGAAAGAAAAAGAAATTGAATTGACTGTGATGAGATTTCTATGTTTGAATTTACTCTCTTGAACAAGCAAAGAAATAATTTTACATTACAATAACTAAATATTTTTATGTTAAATAGTGGATGCATTGAAGAACAAAACTGGACAGTGATGCGAATACATTTTAAAATTGAATGAAGATTACCAAATAGTACATTATGCAATGAGCCTATAATGATAGTAATTAAGACGCAAGTATGGTTGTTTATGAAACGAGCGCGAGTTTCATAATATTCATACGAGCGTCTTAATTACCATCATAGGCAAGTTTCATACGACTTTTTATGCTCGACCATATTTCTAACTTGAAATTATTCAGATGTATACATTTTATTTATATCTGACAAGATCGGAAGTGACCTTGTTCTAGGTCATGAATTGTGAGATGTGCGCAGACGCGAAAGTATTGATTTTTTCCGAGGAACAATAATGTCATTGACCTTGATGTAATCCCGTTAAACTTGATATAACCTTGATTATTGAATTCGACTTTGAAAAACGAGATGACAAATTGAATTTATTTGAATATTATTTACAATTAACGCTAATTATTATAGTAACAGAACATAACCTTCTGCGACAGTATTGGATTTCCAGCCTCTGTGACTTTTCGCTAATTCTCTTTCGATTACATATCCGAGAATAATCGATACTTGCGGTTTTATAACGGTACAAAGCTGACTTGTCATTGGCTGAACACCTGTAAGCTGAGTTGTCATTGGCTGAACACCTGTACTTTAATGAGTAGGTGTACTTTAATGACCTGCATTAAAGGACTGCTACCAGGTGTATAATTACTACATTTCGGCATGGTCGAGCATAAAATTAATTATTCCAGGTTTTAAACCGGAAGGTGATGACAGCTTGTCACTTTTCATCCATTAGATCTGTCCCATAAAACCTTCACAAGCACTGAGCACTGGGCATGCTATAACTAGGGCTAGGATTTTGATGACCTAAAATCATGACAAAATGCCCTAAAAACAATGCATGACATAAAAATCTTAAAAAAAAGCCCTAAAAATTGTTCTTACATTCTAAAATTGGGTTAGTAGGAAAAGAGATTTTGTGCTGCTTAATATTTAGACTAGTAATTAAATTAAATTCTAGTACCAACATTCAACTTTATTTAATTTTACATAACTTTCTAAGTAGCATACTTTAATTATTTTACCTGATGTAGTTTCCATGTAGTTCATGTTACTTTGCACTTACTGAGCAATTGCGTGATTACAGTGTACAATAAACACCTTATGTAAATTTTCAGAATTGAAACTCTGACGATTGTCAGCTAATAAAGTCTTGTACATAAAAAATGTCCTTTCTACCTCAACTGAAACAATAGGCGCATACTTAAAATACGCAGTGTCACTGACCAGTAAATCACAACCAATTGTCTTCAGTGAAAATTGTTCCCCAGAGAGAACCTTTGATATGGAGTACATCATTACATAGCCTACATTTTCATTTAAAGCTTTCTTAATTTTTTCATTTATGCAAGATCCAATATGTCCAGGAACACCCTCTAACTTGTTCACTACATTTTTCACCAATGCTAATTGTTCAACCAGCTTGACACCAGACTTCTCCAAAGAAGTTATTGCAGATGATAGAAAACCAAAATTAGATCTAATGTGGCAGAGTTTTCCTTCAATCTCTGAGTCAGAAAAGAGTTTCTGTACAATCCTGATGGAAGCAGCATCACCACTGTCGAAAGAATTTACCACCTCTTTCACACGCTTGAAATATTCTCTGTAATATACACAGGCTTCAATCCAAGTTTCCCACCTCGTGAGGATAGGTGCAGGCAGCATGACCTTGAAGGATGCTACTCTTGACGGTGCCTTCACAAACACTCTTTACATTGCCGATAAGTTGGCCTAACATGGGAAACAGACTTCGCACCTCCTCTGTGACAAGTGCACCATTTTCGAGTAGACTGCCCTAAGGGAATTACCTGCGTTCACCATATATGACGCAAACAAAAGTACATTGTCGTGTTTTATCTCGCCTGGCCACAGTAAATTCATTGACCTATCAAAAAGTTTACAGATTGTGGAATAGTTCTCTTTCTCAAGACACTTACTGTTCAACAGAAATGTTGAACCCGGTCCTTCTTCCTCCATTGTTGCTATCACTACATTGTTTACAAATCACCCCATTAAATTGGTGGTTTCATCCATCAACACCCATATTTTCTTTCCATCAACAGCTTGTTGGGTATTTGCCATTGTTTTTTCGTAACACCGATATACGTAGTTTTTTCGTAGTGGTAGAATCTGGTAGATTTTTTCCATGAATTCTCGTAGTTTCACGTTGCTCAGTTTACTCAATGAAATATTGGCACTAATGAAGGCTTCGCACAAATTCTCGTAAAACTGTGAATGATTTGATGAACACTGGCACAGAACTAGCTGCTGCTTATTTTTTTCCTTGAAGTCCGCACTTGTGTTTATCGCAATTTACATGTTATTCTATGGTGAATTTCTTTTCTGCTGCCACTTTATACTGCAGAACTGGCAATACAACACTGTTCCGTCTGTGCTAAAAACTTCATAATACACTCTGAATTTAGTACACCGCCTTTATCCTGCAGGCAATACTAAGAGTTAAGTTGAAATTTCTGCTTGTCCGACCCTACAAAAGTGAGGGTAGTTCCTGCATGCGTTACAGTTACTGTAGAAGTCGACTGTCGCAAAACATATTTCTATAAACATTGCTCTCCATGCCCAGGTGACATGACAACTGATTTTGGTAAACATTATTATAGTGACAAGAAATCACATAGTGACCATTACTTGTGGCTATTCAAAAATTATGCTGACAAACATTCCTTTGTTGATTTCCAAATATCTCGGAGAAATGGTCTCTCCAATCCTCTCAATAGTCTAAACCAGTGGTTCCCAATTATTACTTGAGATTTGTGGACCCTCTTTTTATTTTTAAAGCAAACTACAGTCCCCACACCTTTAAATTTTAGTATCTGCGTGGAAGTAGTAGTTGAGAAGTATGTAGCAATATTAACAACAATTAAATTGAACATATATAGCATATACTTGTAGTTGAATCTAAGATATCATGAGAAAAGTCATACCTCTCTTTGTTTCAGACAATTCTTTTCACATCTGGTTCAATATTTGCTACTTTTAGCCTTAAATTAGGTTCAATGTCGAGCAATTTCTATGTTTGTTTTTCAGGAAACAAAGTATTAAAATTGTTTGTTCACAAAGATATGTGATACAAAGTGGAATTAGATGTTTCAATGCCTTTTCTCTTATTTTCTTATACTCAGAAAATACTTTCACCCAAAACTGATATATACTCGAAAGGATTTTTATCCAGATGGAGAGCAGTAATCTCTGAAGCTAGTCTCTGAATCATTCAGATGCTCAGTGATGACATGTTGAGCTTGTGGCAATTCTTCATAGAGGACTCCAGAAACGACTTCAATGTTGGGAAGGTGCTGAGATTACCACCTCCAGCTTGGCTTGTCCACGGCCATATTTTTATAATTGCTGCCTCAGTCCTGTTCCAACGTCAAAAATATTAATACCGCTACCTTCAAGACTCTTATTGAGTTTGTTCAAGTATGCAAAGATATCTACTAAACAGGCTTCCAATCGCATGGAAATTTGGTATCACTCAGAAATAGTCGTGCTTCATCACTTAACTCAAAGAATCATTGCAAAATTTTTCCTCTGGATAACCAACGCACTTCTGTATGCAAAAGTAATTCGTATTGGCTTTCAATTTCTTCACACAATTTTGAGAATTCTGGAATTCAAAGATCGAGATTTGATAAAATTTATAATCTTAACTACTCATCAAGACTTTCTTTAATGTTTGTGACATCATCTTGTAGCCAAGGCTTCTAGATGAATACAGCAGTGGTTCCGTTTCACATTCTTCACTCGAGGATTAAGTCCAGTTTTTATGCTTGACATAGCATGCACGCACACCAAAATTGAGTGGGTTATAAATTATGAGGTGTAAATAATCCCACGGACCCCCTCAAATTTGTTCCACGTATCTCCAGAAGTCTGCGGACCACCAATTGGGAAACATAATTACTGTAGCCACATAAGCATGTAATAACTAATAAGTTGGTTGTAATGTTTTGAGAACCTCATAACAGAAAAAGGAAATAAACATATTCAATATATGGGCCTCTTTGTACATACAAAGGAACAAGGAACAGCCTGTTATATATGGTTCTTGCTTGTGCCAGTTGTGTTTCGTGGTAGTGTACGGGCTGTACACAGGTACTGATGTGAAATAGTCGCAATAGAATCAGATAGTGGCCCTAGTACGTCCTACTCCCAAAAAATCCACATCCAATTTACCTAAATATACAGAACGGAAATAAAATTGTAGAAAATTATGGTAAAGAATTCCTTAATTTAAATCTTGAAACAAACTGTAAAAGGACTAGATGTAGGTTCTGTTCCTGCTGTTGTTGATCCTCCCAAGGTAAGGAGACAACGAAGTGTTTAAGAAATCATTGTATATGCTGGTATTTAATTTTTAACAATTATTTCTTATAAGAATTTTAAAAAATCTTTTAAATAAAACACTGTGGAGGAAGTTTAGATAAAATAATCAAAATAGGCCTATTTCATATGTAGTATACGATCCTCCAATCAAAAGTACGGTAATTTGGAACCAATTGTGTAACATACAGACGTGGACAAATTATTAGCAAAATTGAAGACTTTTATTATATATTTTTACAAAATATGATTCTTCAATTTAGACTACAGTTGACATTTTTGTGTATTTCCAAATAATTATCCAAATTGAAGATTTGTATTGAATATTTTTCAAAATTTAACTCTTCAATTTGGACTACATTTGATATTTTTGCATATTTACAAATTATTAGCAAAACTGAAGGTTTTTATTGTACACTTTTACAAAAATAACGATTCTTCAATTTGGATTGCAGTTGACATTTTGGATATTTCCAAATTATTAGCAAAACTGAAGATTTTTGTTTTACATTTTTACAAAATTTGGCTCTTCAATGCAGTTGACATTTTTGCTAATTTATACGTTATTACCTAAATTGAAGATTTTTATTATATATTTTTACAAAACTTAACTCTTCAATTTAAACTACAGTTGACATTTTTGCATATTTCCGTCTACTGTAATGATGGAAATATCCAAAATTGTCAACTGTAGTCTAAATTGAAAAGTCAAATTTTGTAAACAGAATTATCATAAAAATCGTCAATTTTGTTAATAATTTGTCCACGTCTGTATAAGTGAAGACTGGATGATTGTTCCCATGTAGGACAAGACTGTTGTAGTGGCAGATTTTGGGCTAGCACGCATCATTTCCCAGAACAACAATTCCAGTGGTGGAGGTGTTGGTGGAAATATGACAGACAGACGTCGTTATGGCAACAAGAGAGGGGCTGGTGGGGGTGCTGGAAGCCGAAGATGTGAACGTAAGAAACGTTACACTGTGGTGGGTAATCCATATTGGATGGCACCAGAGATGATGAAAGGAAATAAATATGATGAGAAGGTTGATATTTTTTCATTTGGCATCGTACTTTGCGAGGTAAGCAACATGCTGTTCTTTATTTACATAATCATGTGATTTGTTTGTTCATAATTCGTATATATTTTAATTAAAGGTTCCTGAAAAGACTCTTGAGACAATTGCATCAGCCATTTTAAAATCTTCATTGAACATCATCAATCACCATCTCTATTCATCTTTATAATATTCAATGTATATTATTTATTTTCAATACATTTTTATCGTTTTGATAGCTACCACATCTTGTCGCAGAATATTCTTTTTTAAAATTTCATTATGTATTTTTTTAACATTAATTTACATATTCTTTTTTGTTCATTTGAATTGATTAGGATGCCGATATTTTAAATCCAAGATTTGGACGGCTATCATTTCGATCATGTAGTTTGACTGTATTCCTTTAATCTAATTTGGCATCATACTTTGTTTGGCTGTTCTTTGTTTACATAATCATATGATTTGTTTGTTCATAATTCGTATATATTGTAATTATTATTACGTTTGACTCTGTTCTTTGTTTACATAATCATATGATTTGTTTGTTCATAATTCGTATATATTTTAATTATTATTACGTTTGACTATTATTTCTTAATTTTTTTTCCTTCATATTGTCAGTAATGATCTTAGTGTTAAATGTTTCTTTTATCTTTGATACACACATACATACAGGATGTAATAAAAATATATGTCAAAACTTCGAGAAAACATTCCTCATATCTAGGGGATGGAAATATATTATATGAACAGAGGTCTGGAAATGCTTTGTTTCGTTGTTAAAGCTCTTTTTCTACTTCCTTTAGATTGTATGATACACAAGCTAGTTTGTTTTTGTGTGGTGTGCAAGTGCACGGGCGCATTTGTTTACCTCAGGCAAACTGTTGACACACGTTATACTCACAACACACATCATGCTTTGAACGCAGTGGAATTATCACTACAAGCATGGATCAGTATTTTCAGACATTTCTTGTGCTCTTTTTGGCTGTCATAAAACGATTCTAAATCATAAAAGCTATTATTCAAAACTTCATAATGTAAGCAATCATCTGAAATTCCTTTATCAGTTTCTGGTTATAACTAGGGCTACCATATTCCTTGTTTATCCCAAACTGTTACACAATTTCACGTTGTGTCCAGGACAGATGAAAATATGTATAATTTGTCCTTGATTTTTTTTGAAAACTGAGGGTGGACATCTGTAGTCAGATGTGTTGAGCCGTAATATGATTGTGCACACTGGCAATACTTGTACTGACGTGGTCGAGCTCAGTTCACTCTTTGTGCCTGTGTAGTTGTAGTGCTTTGAAATGTAGTTGTTGCTGTTTAGAAAGGCGTCTAAAATGCCGAGGAGAATTTTCGTGCAACATAAAGGACGTGGATACATTCAAGAGCATTTGAATTAAAAAAAAAAAAAAAAAAACAGAAACATCAATGAATCTAAAGCCAGAAACTTATGGAAATGTAATAAACTACTGTATGTTCTTATTTTTAGTCCCTCAGATTAACTTAATGTTACAGTCATAGACACTGCACGATGGTATTTTTTCACCTCATTTAAAATATAAATTAAAAATTCGATTTAAGTACATAACTAAAAAAAAAGAACTCCATTAGGAAACACTACATGCCTAGCCTCTATGATATCACAGTCGCTTCTGTTTGCTCTTACTGCCGGCCAAGCAAGCCAGAAATGTACCAATTTGTGCTACGAGGAACACATTTGAGTGGATTTGCAGATACACAGCTCTTTTAACCTATTCCATATCATTTTGGCATCAATAGTGCATTACATTGATATTTCGGTTGGAAGTAAGCTTGTAGAAACATATGAAAGTTATAAATTTTATAAATTTAATTGCAGTACTTTAAAATATGTTATTGTGATTTTCAGAAAATATATTGTTTGTTTGCAAAAGATTATTGTTATTGTGTGTTTGTTAATAGTAAATTTAATGGTTGTATGTAAATATGAAGTAGTTAAATGGTCTGAAGATGTTGCAATTTCTGCTCTCAGCCCTTGCTTGCTTATATTAAGTGAAAACTTCCTTTTAAGAAAAACACGCCTTTAAGGAAATAATGATTTACTGTTAGATGCCATTATTAGGTTCCTTGACTCGTGCATATGGCTGACATCAGAATCCCTGCAGTCATTAGAATCCACCAAGGTTCATCACATTTTGAACAATGCTAGATATGATTTTACATCTAAATACTAAATTTGGAGATTTTCACTTTATCATCACGATTACAAAATTACAACCTGTTTGTATTTTTAGTTACGCTTACTGAATTTGAAGCAGAGCCAGATACAGTAGTATTAATGTACTCAAAACTGTTGTGTTCATATGGAAATGGCTCTCATCTGTGAATTTTAGGTCTTTCAGTAGTTCTGGAACTGTCCGTAAAATGATCACATATGCACAGGTATCATTATGAAAATGTCTAAAGCGTGTTGAAAAGATCTCAAGTCAAGTATAATGTAGTGTTGTGAAGAAAGTAAAAATGTGCGTCAGTCAATCTTCAACACTGAATTCTCTTATAGCTTAATTTGTACTGTTGCTTTAACTTGTGCAGATAATAGGTCGTGTTCATGCTGACCCCGACTATCTGCCCCGTTCGTCTGACTTTGGTTTGAATCAACATGTGTTTCGGGAGAAATTTTGTTGCTCATGTCCTGAACCATTCTACCGAGTGGCCTTTTTGTGTTGTGATTTAAATCCTGACAAAAGGTGAGTCATCAGCGTGGTCTTGAATGTTGATCAATGCTTGCTCTATTGTAAAATGGATACATTAATTACTATTACAAATTTACAATATTGCAGTATTATATAGGTACAGATAAACTGATTATATTATAAATACTAATATTACTTACTTAAAATTTATTAAATTATGCTAATATCTCTATTAAAGTAGGTCATTCTCTAGTTTCAATGGCTACAGTGATCATATTGTGAATTTACCTCACATTCCGAAGTGTGCACTTTCCTCATTTCTCTGTTTATCACTATTCCTTTCCTCCTTTATTTTGTTAATATTGAGTAGAGATACTTTAAAGAAAATGTTCTGAAATGGTACTGTGGTATGTTCTGATTAAATAACAGCATTTATTTACCACAAAGTATTCAAGAGTCTTTCCTAGTTCTTCATTGAGTTTGTTGGTTCCATGCTTTTTAACCCCCCCTCCCCTCCACAGTGTTGAATGAATTGAATTGAATTGAATTGAATTGAATTGAATTGAATTGAATTTAAGAGGGGGAGGGCTTTAACAGCCCTAGTACTGCGACCTAAAAGATCTATTGCACATCCCCGTCATAATATCCCATCAGTCCAATAGTTTGATTTCTTGAAGAACTGAATCAAGCTATGGACTGGGACAGTTGATAGCTCATCAAGCTTCGGAAAATGTTTTCCATAGATGAGAGCTCTTTGATGAGCGAGTGCATTGCATTCGCATAATAGACTGTGAACAACGAGTACAGGATGGATTTATATTATGTCCCATCCTATACAAGTTCTTCTTGAGGGCGCAGTGTTCTGTAAGGAATCCAACTGCCCAGTGAAGCTTTTTTTTGCTCACTTTTAACAGGTCATTTGACCTGTTATTATTAAAAATCTCTTATGAGGGCCTTTGAGTGTCTACAGTTGTCACTTGAGTGCCAGTGATTATGGTGTTTTTTGAGAGCCCATTTCCTGATAACCTGCTTTACTGGTCTTAGAGATAGTCCCAGGTTCAGGTCCTATGAATGGGATCTCGGTTCTCTTTCTGGCAGCCTCATCTGCTCTTTCGTTACATGTCCTGGCAGTTGGACTGTGTTATGTCCAGCCAGCAACATGAGGCACTTCAGTACAAGTTTTGACTTACCAAGGGGGCTTCAAGTGCCTTGACTATCTGAAAGTATAAGAATTTGTCTACGATTGTAGTCTTTCCTAATACTTTCCCTAACACTGGCTAAGATAGCAAAAATCCCAGCCTGAAAGACCATGGCATATTGACCCAAGCTGAAAGAAAGCTTGGTGCCATTTCCAAATAATCCAGCACCAGTTCCTGATTTGGTTTTAGAACCATCAGTATACCAGACTGGACCTTTATTATTCTCAGGCTTAACCTGACTTACACTGCTCTCTGGGTAAGTGACAGTGAATTTGTTGTCAAATGAGACCCTTGGTTCCAAGATGTTGGTTTTCACATATTGAGAATCCGATAAACATCACTGTCCCAAGGGAGTCTAGGCAGGGGCGTATTGAGGCCTAGGCAGCTGCCTAGGGCGGCAGATTTGAGGGGGTAGCTTTTAAGCTGCTACTGTTAATTTTTTTTTTATATTTTTTAAATTTTATTCGTAACTCTTTAAAATATAACGTGCAACTAATCTAATGTCGAAAATGAAGTTCATACTATGCTCCTTCCTACTGCAGAATTTCTGTTAGTTTACGGCATTATTTGGAGGATGAAACAGTTGTTGTCATATTTTATTCTGTGAAATTTTCTGTTGTACACATAGTTTTTCCCACCTTATATTTTCTGATTTATAATTAAATCAAATGTAGGCCTTTCCAACCATTTTACTTCAATTTTTTCGTCCATATTTCTCACAGAGAATGGATTAGTTAACAAACTCTTGACTGAATTCATGTCAGTCCACAGAATAAAACGCAAGAAGATAATATAACATATTTGAAGGGTACACGGGAAAAACAATCAAGGTCCATCAAAAATCGAAATTTAGTTAATAATGCTATCTTATAGTGGAAAGGAAGTACTATCATCTGGTCTAGCTAGTAATAAGAAATAATCGTTCTTGGCATTCCACTACGTCAATTTCTATTAAATACACACATAACAAAGTATTAAGTGCTTAAACTTAAATATTCGTTTTTCTCGAAACTTTCTAAAATGGACCTTGATCGTTATTCCCGTGTACCCTTCATTTGTTAGCCTTAATAATCACAATAAATTCATTGCATCGTCTGCTGTAATAATAATAGTAATAGTAATACTATTAATATTAATGTCATTCAGCTCGAATTCTCAAGAGAAAAAAGTATGTCTACAAATTATATATAATGTGGTCACTTTTAAACAAGCTTTACTTTTTAACTTAATTGTAAGTTCGGCATCAGCTCGTAGAATTGCTGGCATATCAAGAATATTTCACTCACTACTACTGATGCTTCCAACCAACCCTAGGGTTAGGGTTCTACTGGGAAAATAGCGCACTACTGACTGGTTTCTCGTACTAATGCTGGAGAATATGTCATTTGCCTGAGGGTATTTTAACCTTCGTCAACATTCACTGCGCACGCAACTCTCACTACAGTGAGACTCAGCACACTGTATAATTGTTTGCAACCTAATGCCATCTGAAAAATGAGCGAATTCATAATGTTTTTACAGAATAACATTTTATATCATCAACAACAACGATATTTCTTTTAACAAAATTACGAGTGTGCTCTAGTGCAATAGCACATTAGGATGAGCCTCCCCTGGATTCGACACCAGTTTATGTAGGATGTATTGGCATGTAGTGAACAGTGAAACAACAGTAAGCAGCATTGAATTTGGATCCTTGACAAATGATCAGATTTCGGTTACTGATTCAAGTAATGTTGCCACCATCTTATAGGAAAACTGTCAAATTCTCCACGCCAGAAATTTAAAATAGTAATAGGACTGCTTTTGGAACACTATAGATCTGAGAAGTGTCAACACATTAATGCAGTTTCTGTTACTGTTGTACTCCCAACCAACAAAAACCACACACATCATTCTTCACCTGTCAGTATGCTAATAGTGGCATCAGATTTATTTGGTAATCAAAAGTTGGTGAACCTTTAGTATATTCTTTCATAATGTGTATCTATTCTACATGTTTCCCGCATTATATGTTCTTTCTTTCGTGATTTGTTTAGCACTTATTAAAATTTTAAAACTTCATTTTTATTGTATAAGTAATTATTTGTTGTTACATTGTTGCAGTGGACATTGGTTCTCGAGGTTTTAATTTGAAAATACGAATGAATATTTTTTATTTGAGAATGACATGAAAAAGGAGTGAACATTTTTTATGTGAAGTTAGATTAAATTTTGTTTAATGATCTTTGATTTTATTACGTAGAAATGTTTGAGAATTAAAATATATTATACATCTTGATTACACAAATATATTCAAGGTGTTGAAATTGTTTAGCTCAGTAATGTGTGTGATATGTCTATTAATAGTAAAATGTCTTGCAGGCCGCCTTTCGAAGTAATGGAGGTATGGCTGGAAGGTCTGGCCATGCATCTATCTGTTGGAATGCCTTTGCCACAAGACCTAGAATTTGACATATACAACTATACAGGTGTGTACATGAAAGTTCTTTTCTTCCTCTTTCCTCAAAATGTTGTCAAATTCTCCATGCCAGAAATTTAAAATAGTAATAGGACTGCTTTTGGAACACTGTTGATGTAGGAAGTGTCGACAGATTATTGGGATATACAGTAAAACTTCTTTTATACACTTCACATTTAAGCATTGTTAAAATGCGACCCACTTTGGAATTCGTGGAAATTCGAAACTGCCCATGCTTGCCTGCACCAGTCTCTTATAGTTTAACAATGCTGTTATTACTTCAGAAACAATTGAAATGTTTCGTATCATATCATAATGTAACAGAACAAACAGTTAATCACAATTTGAAAGTATGGTGTATTTCTTAGGAGCAAGCAGTCCAGAATAGCTGACATTTTTGTAAAATAATCGTAAATGAAGATCACAGTAAGAACAAGATAAATCAATTTCGTAAAATTTTCTGGATTCTGAAATATAATACTGTATCAGCCAGTTCTGGCTCTAACCAAACTAAGATTTCCTACAAATAACCTTATACTGTATCCTTCAAGAGTATGCGTTATAAATAAATAGCGGAATAACATTAAGATGTAACTATGCATTAATTTATTACAGTACAATGTTACAATCCATTAATGGGACTTTCACAGTACACTAGTTTGGCCACAGATATAGAGAGCTTAGATTGGCATTGCTCCTATCTTCCTATTGGAGTGACTGAAGCTTGCTGCACCTTCTTATCCAGATTGTTTGTAATGGTGGGTTTACGCGTGCATGGATTCACTGGCGCGCAAGTAAAAGCAACTTTCTCGTGTAAACCTTTAGTGGCGTGCAAGTATAGACACTGCATGCAATGTTTCGAAAAGTGAGTGGCATTGTAACTTTTCAATGCGCCAGTGGCGACGCATGCACAAGCGGACATTTCTGTTGCACATGTAAACATGAAGTTTCTCATCGGCACGCCAGTATTGTACAGTACATAGTCCACTGATGTCTTTGCATCAAGTTTTATAAATTTGATTTATAAGAATGAGTAAGTGCAATTCTGAAATAGTCACAAAGTTTCTTTACGTATATGAAAAACACGAGTGTTTGTGGGATCTGAACTCTAATCTTTATAAAAAAAAATAGAGATGCCAGAATAGAGGCTTACGAAAACATGGCAAGGACAATGGAAATTGATGGATTCGGAATTGCCGAGGTGAAAGCAAAAATAAAATTCATATGAGATGCATACACTCTGGAGGTAAGGAAAAAATAACAAGAACCATGAAATCTGATGGTGGTTCAGATGACATCAACAAACCTAAACTAACATGGTTTCCAGTTGCTGATAGGATTTTGTACCAAGTTGTGCAAATAAGAGAAAGACAGTGTTCAGAAATTTTGGGAACTTTGTAAAAAAACATTACAATCTTAATTTATATACAATTTAAGACTGAAAACTCAAAAGGGGCTAAGTGCCATCTACTGAAAAATGAAATCTTGACGTGTATGCGTGCTATTTATCTATGCAAATACTATACTCATTCATTTATTCATAGTTTTCTATCTAAGGGTAGGTTTTTCACTGCAAACCCAGCAATCTCCAGTTTTTCCTATTTTCAGCCTTCCTCTTAATCTCCGCATAATATGTGGAGATTAAGAGGAACATATTATGTTCCATACATTTTAATTACATGTCTATCACGTGATATTTTCTTCTGCCTCGAACTCTTCTCACGTTCACCATTCCTTCCAGTGCATCCTTCAGTACGCGTTTCTTCTTAGCCAGTGACAAAGCCAAATTATTTTTCTCTTCCTCATCCTTTCAGGATTTTTCTTTCGTCACACGCTCCATTCTTCTTCATATACACATTTCAAATGTTTCCAGTCGTTTCTCACTTCATTGTAAGATCCATGTTTCTGCCCCCACACTCCACACAGGGCACTTCACTAGTGTCTTCCCTAGTTCTTTCTCCTGAGGTCAGTAGAAGATACTCAATTTTCTGCTAAAACCTTCCTTTGCTTCTTGACTTCTTGGCAGCACCTCATGTTACTACTCGTAGTACACCCCAAGTATTTTAAGCTGTCCGCTTGTTCTACTTAGTGCAGTGTAGATGGTATCTGAACTTCTGGCTAGAATTTCGATATTGTAACTTACACTTTGGAACAGGATACAAATATTAATGATAATAATAATAATAAATGTATTTATTCTGGTGGTGTTAATGCCCTTCCACGCAACCAGATATATGTATACATACAGCGTAAAAATGAAAATTTTATAATGAAGCAAAATAATTTCCAGGTGCCAAATATAGCAATGTAATTTCCGATTTCAATTTTGGAAGTAAAGCATCTCTTATGTCGGTTGCAAACTTTTGAATATAATGATACTACTAAATGTTGTAGTGGTCCCATGCCATGGCGTAGTGGTCTAAGGCATCCTGCCTAGGACTCACGTTATGGAATGCGTGCTGGTTCGGGTCCTCATGGGGGAAGAAATTTTCTCATGAAATTTCGGCGAGTGTATAGGACCGGTGCCCACCCAGCATCGTGATGCACTTTGGGAGTGGGGGATAGGTAGGAAATTCGGTTGCGAAAGCCAGGTATAATGGCTGGGGGATTGTCGTGCTAACCACATGATACCTCCATTCTGGTTGGATGATCGTCCACTTCTGCTTCTGCATGTGAACGTGAGGCCAGCAGCTGGCTGGCGGTCTGGACCCTTCAGGAGCTGTGTCGCCACGGATTATTATTATTATTATTATTATTATTATTATTATTATTACATGTTGTAGTAGATTGTCAGAATTGTCGGCTGCCATCTGTAACTTTAGTAGATATCTGTTGTTAAGTTCTTGTAGAATTCTCGCAGATGTATCTAAATTCTCCCTCTGAACAATCCATTTTTTCACCCATAATATGCAATCTTCTTTCATGTCTTTTGTTTATTCCAAGTTAGAAATCATCTCAACCAACAAAGTTACGACTATTAGGCAAATGCTATGAACAAGTTCAGCTTCACTTGACATGTTATGTCTTCGTGCAACATTCAGGTAGCAGCCTCACTTGAAAATGGCACTGGCGAGGCAAAATAAAGAAACCCGTGTAAACCTCTACTGGCGCAAAAGTACGACTTGCGTGTTAACTGGCACCAGTAAATCCATGCACCATAATGCTAATAGGAAACGTGGTTTTTTCGTAATTTTTTTTTGGTGTGTGTGTGTGTGTGTGTGTGTGTGTGTGTGTGTGCGTTTTTTTTGTAGTTACTTCTTACATAATGTTATAGTGGTACACTTTTACGTTGTATTTGGATATTATTTTTCCTATTCACACAGGAAGAAACAAGGAAAAGAAAGTATTTCTATATTGGTGTAAGTAAGGTAGAATCCATTTGTGGCCTCGTGGTTCAATAAAGTGCCTTTGTATTGCTTGTTTCCTGCAGTTTTTTATGAAGTAGAATAGGAATGGTTGCTGTTATGCGGTTTGCTTCAGCCATTACTCAGCTTTTCACTGGAATGAAGAGCTGGACATTCAGTACCAGCTTTACACACTATTATGTACATGTTCAATGTTTCAGGTCGTAGTCCAAGTTCGTCCGAATCAACAACACCAGAAGCTTTAACACCGTCAGCTAACCCACCCTCTCTACAGCCAATTAAAGAGGGCTGCTGTCAGCAGAATCATCTACTCTCATCAACTCGAAACAGAGTAGGCGGTGGAGCGACACCTGTGCGGTCATCTTCACCAGTGGAGAGCACCGCACTCTGAGCTCTTAGTGACAGCAAGCCAAGAAAAATCGTATTACGTTGATATTTCGCTTTGTTTGCAGTCATCTGTGTCACAAGGTATTTGATCAGCAGGCGGCATGGGTTCATGTTCAAAATGATTCAGTTACAGTTTGTGTTGCAATGGTAAGTATTTGTAATTCGTTCTTAATCTTCACACTTGTTTGATTACTCTTTCTCAAAATATGAAGGGAAAAAAAGTTTATTTGACAAAGAAATTCGTAAAGGTAAAGCATTGAATTGTTTTAATACATGTGAAATTGATTTTAGAAATCAATTAAATTCGTTTATTAATTTATTTTTGTTTATTTTGTTTATTTATAAAATGGGTCGAGAAAAATGAGTCTGTGAATATTATTAATTGACTTCCGCTCGGAAATAAAAAAACAAGGTATGCCTAGTTCAAGTTGGAGATGGGCCATGGAGAAGAGAGGACTGGAGGAGAACCTGGAAACGTGCAACTACTCGAGAGTGGAAATGCCTGATGGTATTTATGTTCTTGTTTGTTAGTTCATGTGCTGTACCTCGTATTCAAATACTAGAGTCTGTATGAATATGAATCGTGCTGCCTATAATACTACTGAGTTTGGTGCTATAATGGAAGTTGTTTGAAAGTGTATTTGTCATAGATGTATAACATGTTCCACATTTAAGATACTCACTAGAATATAAGAACTGACTGAAATTCGAGAGGATTTGTTGTTGATGACGAAGTCTCGATACTTCTCTTTGTATTTCCTGATTTTCCTGTAAATGATATCTTAATAACAAGTCCAGAATTTCATGTCTATATACTGTTTAAAATTTGTAAGTTTTTCGCTGATATCATATCTTCTGTAACTTCATCACATAACATGTTCAGCAGTGTCCATGCACAAATCAGCAGTGGGTAAATAATGTATGCATTTAATCCAAATCAGAATATGTAATAAAGAATTTCCCACAGTTTGAGATACATGCCACATTGAGAGTGAAGTTGAAAACATTGCCCAGTCACTGTCTCTGAATAACATAAGTAGTTGAGCAACAGCTTAAACTAGTGTTGCTCATTAAGCATCCTAGGAAGGCAGTTGGATTTGCTCGCCATGTAATGTCACATTTGCTAGCATGTAACAGGCGTATCTGCTTCATAGGTTTTATTCTCGCCTTTCAAGCCTCTCTTTGTTTAGAATTTAATTGTTTGTACTTTATTTTACCAGATTTACATTTGAACAACTCCCTCATTTAGATCAATATGCTAGTAAAATATCTAAATAAACACAAAACTGAACTTAAAATTGTTTAACGACACATTAAAAGTGTTAAAATTTTTTAAAAAGGTTATGTAACTTAGACAAAACTGAACTATAGACATTTGCAAAACCAGACAGTTACTCAAGTTCAAAGTGATTTTAAAGCAAACTGACAAAACATTGCACTACAATGATTTATGATTATGCATTTTTCTGCGGTATAGCTCTTAATATTCTAACATTAAAATATATTATTTTGTTCTCCATCAGTCCTCTTGTACCTGTCTGGGCTAATCATTGGACAAATATACATGGATAACTGAAAACACGGATAATATGATTTTCGTTCTTTACTTAATATACTAGACGTAGGCCTACAGCACTGGGTTTGAAAATGCAATATGTCAAAGATTTAACACATTCAGTTATCACTGTAAACAAAAGAGGAGTCTAACATAAAATTATATTATGTTTTCTATTTTGGCAAAAATGTAATTTTCTCTCTTCTGGTGGAAAGTAATCAGTAATGTTCTTTTGCGTTCGAGATTCATTTAAATTCTTTCTTATTCTAGTAGGAATGTTACAAAGTGCAGCAGCATTCATCACATGCCAGGTGCTGTGTAGTGGAGATCGTCGTCTGTCATAGGCCACACACATCCACGCACAACCATTTTTCAATGCTGAAAATCAATGTGATGTTGTTGTTGTTGTTGTTGTCTAGTGCCTTGCATTTGGCAATGAAGCCATTAGCAGTCGTGCTTTCCAATACTTTTGAACTGTAGTTTCTTCTGATCTTAATGCTTCACAGGTCTTCATTCATTTCTGCTGGATCGTTACACAGGACACATATGGGTGAAGCTGAGATACCTATTCTGTAGAGATGACTTGCTAGACAGTCATGATTTGTCAATAGTCTGAAGGCTGCAACTGCTGTTTTCCTTGGTCTCTTGGGGATTATATCTGGGTTGGAAAGTAATGTAATCCAGCATGATGATGTCAGATGATTTATTTGTTTTTAACAAAGTTTTAACGAGAACTTTAATCAATGATTTATTTTCTTGTGTAGCAAACCCTAGAAGTCACCTTCTGCTTCTCAGCCATCATTCATTCATTCATTCATTCATGTAATAAAACTTGCCACCTGGGTCTGACAGAGAGAGCAGTTTCCTTTCATAGGTCAACCTTACTCATTATTGTACATACAATTATAACATGTATTCAACCACTCAGTTTACTCTGTTTCGTGTTGTCATAAATAATAAATATATCTTGTAAACAACATTATATTACAAAAAGATTTGCATGACGATAGAAAACAGGAAGAGTTGACTTTTTACAGACAGACAAAAATAAAATAACATAAATTCCACATACAGATACTCAAGAGTTTCTTGTAAATATATGCAGAATTACATATTTTGAAACTCTTGGGGTAGAATTATCATGAACAATTAAAGCTACCTGTCCAGTATGAGAAATATTAATGACGTGAGATTGTTTTATTCAAGAGGCAGCACACAGTCTTATCTAATATTCGCTTGATTTTTCATGAGAACTAACTTTACATTATATATATTAAATTTAATGGCCTTTCGTGTCAAAGAACGAATACATGGTAAATTAGTTTGGATAACAAAATTTTGGAAAAAAAAGAAAGGAAGTGTTTTGAAGTAGCTTGGATACAGTTCATCATTCCTGGAAGAATTGGATATTTCAGAAAAAGTTGTTAAATATAATAAATGTTTGGGCATCATAAACCACATTTTCAAGCCAAAACACACACTTGCATCTTTACAAAACTTCTGCAAGATCTGTCCTTTCCTATGGGAGCGAAGCATGGACCTTCTGACAGTATGATGAAATGAGAACAATGAAGTTCGTGAGGAAAATGAGAGGATTCACCAAGTGAGATCATAATATTAGACGCGAAAATATACTTAAATCTCTTGAAACAGCCTAGGATACATGTGTAAATACCAGAGAAATCGATAAGAAAACATAAAGAGAATGATTAATACATGGAGTCCTAGAGCAATTGTGCATTAAAAGTTCATTTAGTTGTTCCATGAAAATATGGGACGAAAATTCGTATCTTCTATATAGAGCATAATAGTTCTCATAAGGACTACTGGAAGAATTTATTCTGCTAGCAAGGGAGCTTTCAGGTGTACACGAAACATTACTTGGAATATACCCTTTTTCCTTGTTTGGGATCGAAAATTAGAATTTTAACTATTCATAACTTAATTTGCTTAGTAAATGAAGTTGTTAAACTGTTAAATTCGTACAGTTGTTGAATGGTGATGGTATCTCTAGAACAAGATGAAAATTAAGCAAACAGGCCTATACCTTGGAAAGCAACATCTACTGGATGAATGAAATTGGCGAGCGTTGTGGTTATCAGTGGTTGCATGGCTATAAGCCAATTGCTGAGACAGTGCAATATCAGTGATTTGATGCACAATGTATTATTAAACATAAACTCTTAAATTAAGAGAGCAGATGCTGAAAATGTCTGCCTTCTCATTCACATCACTCACTGCAGTTCCCATCAAGAAATGGAGGTGATATTTTTGCAGATTCTGGCTTCCAGTTTTTCCAGGGTATAAGGGTTACTTTCATACACTTTGTCTTTTGAAATCACCCAGAGGTAATGATCCGTGGATTGAGGGGGACCACACATTTCTACTGATGATCCTATCCTCAAACACTTCACAAAGCACATCCATGGAATTATCAATTGTATGTGCTGGTCGCTGAATCTTGTTGGAAAAATCAAAAACTTTGCTTCTGCTCTGTTAATTCATGGAAAAAGAGACACAAAATGTTTGCCACATATCTCTGAGAAATGATAGCATCTTTAAAAAGAATGGGGCCTATTATTCTCTCACCAGTTACTGCACCAAATATATAGAGGCTCTTCATAGAGGATATTGGGCTTTTCAGAACTGCAGTATCTATCGTTTTGGATATTTACAGGAAACAGGAGGAGATAGGGTCGATTTCTCCATTGTATACATTATTTAAAATCCACTCCTGATGGTTGGATCATGGGTCATAGTTATTGCACCACTGTTATTTTGTAAGGTTTCATCTTCAATAACTTAGAAGCTCTTTACATGGAACCACAGAACATGCCCATTTGCTGCAAAAGACAAGGAAGTGCTTTCCAAGCAGTGTCCAGTGTCATCCTTCTCTTTGAGAACAGTGTGCCCTCTGTGATACTTCTTATTGGAAACATTGGAGTCTCTCGAAATTTATTCACAAAGTTGAGATGGAACGGAAACAGCTGGCATTCTTCCTCAATATCATCTTCATGGGCTGAATTTGTCAGTACATAAACATCCTTACTCAATGCTGTATCCACGTGCACACAACCACATAAACATTGCATCAGCAGCTGCTTGCATTGTTGCAGTCCTCGATAAACTGAAGTTGCTGTGTTGTGGGATTGATTCACCCAGTGTACTTTGAAAGTAAACTAGTTCTTCATACTGTTTTTGAGTACCCATAATACAATATGAGAGTGGGCTTACAATTTTCTGGTTGGGATAAATTGTGTATGTAACTGTGATATCCAAGTTATGTTCCTGTATGAATTGGACACTTACCTAATTAACTAGTAGAATTTTTTCTTACAATGACCATTGTAAGTTGCCTTTGCCTGTTCCTTGTCACCACCATCACATCTACGTCTGCAACCTTGGCTTCAAACCTTCCTCGTGTCCCTGTCGTTTCTCTTAGTAGTGTTTGATGGCACTTATAATTCTTTCCTTATATCTTTCTTTCGTTTTTATCTTGTTTTGTTCTGTAACTGAGTGCGAGCATATGGAAAAGTCCTGTTTTCACTTTTTCCTTATTGCAATTCGTATGTCTAGTTCTTACTTTGAATCCTGTAGTGTTGAATTCTCAAACTTGTTGTATTGTTTTCTCTTGAATAACAATTTTAGCTCCAGCATGTTTTCATTCTACATTTCAGCCTCTTTATTTAGTATATAGAAGCAGACCGGGCTTCCCTAGCTTATAGTGTTGATATGTTTAATATTCATACTCAGATCATAAAAGCAACGTTTATTCTCATTTGGACTGTTAAATGCGTGTTAAAGGAGACTATGCAATGTTTTGCAGTCTTTACCTTCTTTTCAAATTGATGTGTTTCATGAGGAGAATTAGACGAAGCTTCTGCTTTGCTATTGAGGTGGTCGCCATTTTCATAAAGATCATCTGTGTCTAATAGGCTCAAGTAGGCTATAAAGTCTTAGGAGAAACTGTATGACTACTATTGTACTATAGCTGATATGAAATTTATATTTAGCAAAACTTTTTTGTTTGTATGTGCTTATGCTTTTGAGATTCATAAGAAAATCCACGCTCCAGTTGACTAGTTTACAATGCTCACCAACCACTAGCCAGGAAGATGGTGTTCACATCTGAAGATGGAAAATACTTTAATATGTCAGAAATGATTTTAAAATGAACAGTACTTCCATCATCTTGTTTGAGTGAGGCTAGCAGCTTTCAATAGCATATGTTTCACCCATCGCATGCTTGTTCAATTTTTGAGTCACCGTCATGACTACACAAATACTTCTTAATTTCCTTTTTGCCTTCACCGTGTATTACTTCCGAGATGGAACACTCATCTAGCTCTTCTTTTGGTGGTTGATAAATAGATGTGATGGTGGTAATGGAATGAGAAAAACGCGTCCTGTTTGGATAAGATTATATTTGGAAATCACTGTGTTTTCGCATTCTCAATAATTCAGTAGTTTTAGTCTTGCTGTGCTGAACGAAATGGCTTAGCTGTGATGCTAGGATGAAGTTAGAGCAGACAAAAGACAAATATACGATTTGTATTTATTGTTTTTGTATAGTTGTACATAACATTAGATAACGGTTTTGTATTCAGGAATTTCTTGATGACCAAAGCTCAGTGAATGATCGTCTTGAACAGATGGAAATGAAGCACATGGCCTACAAGCAAACTCTTGTTATCCATCTGTCTGTTGGCTGTATTGACGATTGACTTTGCTGACTTGATAATTTCCCCTTTTGTTGAGGGAACTGTAACATATGTGATGCATTCCAAAAGAATGACTATTTGCACTAACTGACTCTAGCTAATTGTAGCATGTTAAACAGTCATTGTTGTTGTATGGACAGTATTTATAAGATTGTTTTTATGATAGTTGTTTTGTACCTGTATATATTAAATAAAGTGATAGTGTTTTATGAATGGTGCCATTTCGAAGTGGAGGGAGCAGATTACTCCTGCACCACTTGTTGTTATGTACACCAGTGCCGTAAGGAGCTACTTGTCACATATTTTTTCTTTCCTTGTAAGAAAACTTCACTGTTTAGCAGACAATAAGACTGTGATTTGTTATGTGCATACAGTTCTGTGCTGTAAGGGATTATAACAACTGTGCAAACTTTCAGTCTTTATGTGTACTTAGATTATTAGAAGCTGTGCATTAAGAAGACTGTTGAAACACCAAAACGAATTATTTGTATGTCTTACTTGCTTCGTTATTCAAACTTCAATATAGAACGCATTGCTAAGTTGTATATGTTAGGTAGTTTTTATACTTTTACACAGAAATTTTAGTAACCAAACTTCTTGTATGTAAATAATACATTATTATATATTCGGATTTAAATGCAGTAACAAAGTTAGTAATTTGATGTTGAGGGGTAGGTTCAAATTGTAATTAAAAATTAAGACAGTTATTTACTTCATTGAAAAGCCTTAAGGAAATTGACTTAACATGATTTTGGGTTTAATGGGTACATGTGTTTGTAGCTGTTTAGTTGTAAGACATATATACTGCACTTCACAAAATTGTGTGTAATGCTTAGTTCCAGACCAGTGACAAGTTCTAACCCTTCATTAGATCTTGATAATGCTCATGTGGCTATGCTCTTTATCCACATAATGGAGGTTGTACCAAAAGTAAAGAGCAAATGATTTCTTTTCTTTCTTTCTTTTTAGTTTCGCCAGTCATGATGCTTAGAATAAAGAAGTCCTAAGTTTCCATGGTGTATTGGGAGCAAATGTATTTTCTCTCATCATCAAACTTTTTCACACAGCGCTTAATTTCACCTGTAAGTTCTTTGTTAGTCTCGAATTTGTTGATGCTTCTGTCTGCATTTATACACATGCGAAATGAGCTAGTCACAACTTCAGCTCTGATTTTTGGCATTGCCCCCATTATGGAAGTTATTCCTGGCTGTTATAACAAGCAGTAATTGTTAATATGGGAATATACTGTGTAATGAATTACTGCAGCACTTTTTGGTATTCTGGAAGTTTGCACAGCTCAGTTGGCTTGTATGCAGTTACTTAGAATTGGTGCTTCTCTCACTATAATATTGTATATTTAATTCACCTACTTGATCTGAGCGAGTTGTTGTGATAATGGAGTGTGAGGTTTAGTTGTTGGGTGCATGACACTTATAACTGTCATTGCTTCCAAATATACTTAAAAATGTAAAGCTTAATGACTGAAGGACTGAAGTATTGGAAATCTGGGAATGTGTGAAAATCTGATGGTGGCAATAATGCTATTTGATAAGAATGTAATTAAGCGCATTGTTTTCTCTCGTAGCCATTGTAAACTCTATCGTCTTGAATTTGTAAATTCACTGTCTGAACGAACATCTTTGCAAGTCATTTTAATTTCAGCTCCATAGATTAGCATAATATATGTTTCCAAATGATGATATCGCTTAAATATGAAGAAAGTAACATGGTACACGTCATTTTATAGTCAAACTTTCAAAGTTTCAAATTCTAATTTTTGAAAAA
This sequence comes from Periplaneta americana, assembly GCF_040183065.1. NCBI lineage: Eukaryota > Metazoa > Arthropoda > Insecta > Blattodea > Blattidae > Periplaneta > Periplaneta americana. The sequence goes on along the minus strand of NC_091122.1, from coordinate 187,960,213 downwards.
CGTATTATTTCTGTTTTCATGGGAGACATTGTTGGAAAATGCCAACTCCACAATATAAATCATTTTGCTTCCTGCTGCTTGTGAAAACAAATTCAGTAACAATGATAACGAAGATTGTTTCATAGACATGTACTACATTGGATTGATGATCTGGCATCTCGCCTTTGGCCTCTCAGGTGATCAGACTTGACGTAATGTGAAGGACCTTTATCACAAACTCTTGGGAGAGGAAAGATATCAGATCATTCAATGATGTATTTCTGAACAAAAATGTGTCCTGACTCTGGGATTTTGGTAGTACGGAACAGTAGTTGTTTTCATCGTCGCCGTCTTCTTCATAATCATAATAATCGTCATCATCATCACCACCACCACCACAATTTCCATAGGAATGCTTACGGGATATTAGACGAGAATACATGGGTTCGAATCTAGATAAAGAGATTGTTAGATCTGCGGAGTAACCTCACTGTGAAATTGTTTCAGTTGAATAAAATTATATATATATATATATATATGCAAAATTTAACGATAATATGAAAATCAGAAAAGTGACCTGGCGCCACCCGGCCTCAAAAAATAGTGCCTTGGTGCCACTAGACCTGAGATTGCATCCATAAACAAAGATATGTTGGAGAGAGTGCAGCAAGAATTTGATGATTGCATTGATGTATGCCATGTAACATAATTATATGCACAAAGTTATTGGTTCATTAATGCTTACTTAGTATTATTCGACTGAAGCGAGTGAAGCCGCGGGCATAATGCGAACTACCGTGATGATGTATTACGAATGCAGAAGTAGTACAAGTGGCACTGGCCTCGGTCGAGTAATATTAATCTTATGAAAGTGTTATCATAAATTTGAAACTTGGTGTTTTATAATAGGCCAGATGGAAATAAAAATGACTTTAGAGATGTATAGTTTCAGCAGTGATTTAATTTTATCTGAAATTGAGTCTCATGTTTTCTTTTACATACGATTTATTTAATTTGGAAACCAGAAGTATCTAACTTTCAGAGTAAGGCAGGTAAGTTCAGCAGGAATAATGGTTTATAGAAACATGACCACCTTACTCCTTCAATATTTTTAGATACTGATTTTCAGGTTTTATTACAAAATTTAATTTGTGGTGTCAAATGAGTATAATGCAATTTTTGTATCTGGACTCAGGGATAGATCGAGTGTTAACAGTAGGTTTAATTCTAAAGTAATAAATACTCGATTCAGCATCTCTTATGTTTCACAGTATTTGGTATAGATACATGAATGCATGGTTTGCATTATGTTAGAGATCAAAATATGTAGATATGTGTGTAAACATTGAACAGCCAAGACATTGTAAATGTACAAACAGGATAACAGACATTGTGAAGTGCTGCGTAAAGAGAGGAATTGTAATGTTTGTATACAGTTATTAAGCCTCGGTAAAAAATTCCTCATGCTAATTTTAATAATCTTATTGGTGCCACTTACGAGGTTCAAATCTATCTTTGGACAGTTGACTAAACAACAAAAATAGAAACAAAATAGAAATGCAACAGCAGTTGATCTTTATCAATTTTTTCAGGTGTGTGTGTGCGTGTGCACGTACGTGCGTGTGTGGAGCCGTTCTCTCTCTCTCTCTCTATATATATATATATATATAGGCCTTGCCTAAGACAACACAGTACAACCCAAACATTCATGACTGAGTGGGATTTCAACTCACAATTGTAACCTCCCGCAGTGTCAAAGCTGCGGTTAACATGATCAGGGCTCAAAAAAAGTGTACAGTGACAAATGAAATCAAGTAAAGAAGAAGGGGAAGATTTTGACAAGTTTTCCTTTGGAATGAAATGGAATGGAATTTTTGGGAGGGGGCACTATGACCCAGCACTTTCAAGATCTCTTGCACTAACCCTCAAGCTAACTGGCTGACTACACTAAGGTTCGCATGTTTCAAGCAAGCCACCTCACTCATCCCTAGACCAGCCTCCTCCATGCATACCCCTACAAAAAGAAGGGTTATGTCAGGCAATCTGGGTGGTCATGGAACCCTTCTGTGCCAATGTGTGGAAGTGCGCCATCTTGAAGGAAGATGAGGTAACACGAATTCCTGCAGCCTGTTCGGATATGTGATGGAAATGTCTGATGACCATCTCTTGTAGGAGGCCACACCACATGTCTCTCTTTCAGACTCCATGATCTCGTGGAGAATTCATACATCATGATGGTTGATTGCCCTGACACATGAAACATAGCGTCACTGGAAAAAATAACTGAAAATGGAAACGTGGGATCTTCAGCAGAAACTGCTCTTTTGGCCTATCACTCATGCAGCAGGTGTACAGCTTCATAATTCTGTGGTGTAGGCGATTTCTCCCTTGGGTTTTTGTGGCTTTAGTGATGTGTTGCTCTTCTCTTCCACAATCTTGGTTGGCCATTGCCATGCTTTTTATTCTATTCCCATGGGGAGACTCTTGCAGTAATCTGATAGAAGCGTCATTGCATAGCTATGACTTGTGTCTTGTGTGCACGTCATTTTCACACACCACTGCCATCTGCCTGGAGTGCCAGACTCAAAACTCGTACAGCCACTTGTTTGGTAATATGCCAGTATATGTCTTGTACATTAATTTATTGTCACAGTTGCATGTATTTCCTTGAGATGTGAGCCTGGAGGCCAGATTTATGTGTGAACACATGTTGCGTGTAATATTCTCTAAAATATTATTTGTTGAAAATTATACCTTTGTTGTCAATTTTGATTTTGCTCTTAAATGCATATTTCGATGGAGAAATGTATTGCGTGCATATTTTTTATACAAGTAAATGCATATTATTCCAAGTTGAAGTTCATATAGATTAAAAATGTTCTTTTTTGGTATTGTGATAACAGCCACTAGAAGGAAATCTCGGTTGTTTTAATATATTGTGTGCACTTCAGTTTTACAACCCAACTGTTTCTGACCTGGCCACCCTCCCCCGTTATCTCCTGGCTTAGTTGTTTCATGAGTGATGCTTTATTAGTGTCATGAGGCTCAGACAGTTGACTAAACAACCACTTATGAGTACTGGTAACTTTTGTGAAACGGCAACATTTTCACTGTAACAAGTATTGAAGTATCACTTGAGAAAGAAACCAATTCCTAGACTGTTAGCATTCTAGGTAACTGTAACATTTGTGCATCGAGAGACAGTTTTTAATATTCGTAAATTATACACTTTTAGGTATGGATTTTAAAGGGATGAAGTCACCACATGTTAAATATTCTTGCTGGATGTGCAAGTTAGCATTGAGTGCAAGTACAATAAAACCCGTAAGTGATGGAGGTTACTAAGCATTGTGATGCAGAATTAACAGCAACTGCATGATTGGCTCATTTTGTCTGAAATTTGAAGATTGCAATTACAAACTTTATGTTTCATATTACATTTTGTGGATTCATTTTCCCATACCCAATTTGTTTTTTTCATGTCTACTTCTGTGTTTATATTCAGAAAAGCAAACGTCTTGTCTTCATCCTCCTAATTTACGTATTACCCTCCAAAGCTAGAAGTCGCATCCTGCAACAGAAAAATTGGTTTGTTATAGGCTTATAAACTTAAGAAACTTAATTTGATTTCCAAAGCTGTGGAATGAAAGAATTGTGCAGGTGGTGATGCATTTTCACTAGGCATGACAGGTCACAGTTATGTGCCTTGATATGGAATTATGTTAAACATCTGTATATAGTTAGGTTTTAGAATTAGATGATGCTTACAGAAATCCCGTTAGCTGTATGTTAGATGATGATTGAGGACAGATTCTTACAAAGATTCTGTTAGTTGTATATTTGTGTGCACAACACTGTTTGACTGTAATGCCCATAATCTGTAAATAATATTTGGATAACTTTTGGGTTTGTTCTCTTCCATTGGGTTTCTCAATGAGAGTGTAATATAATAACTCAGGAAGAGAAAATCAGTATTGGAATATGACAAACATTCCTGTAGTTTATAGTAATGTGCTTTCCAAATGGCATATATGTAGAAAATACGTGGACTAGAACGGGAATTAATTAGAAACAGATGTATGTTGTGTTACATTTGTTCATTGTATGTGAAAAAACAAAATCATCTGAAAGAGAATTAAAAGACTTGTTTGCTGCATTTATTATGAAAGCAATGCAACTCTTATTTCTCTGTAAATATATTAGCTTCACTTTACACATAGGAAACTTATTTATGTTATGCTTTGGATTTAAATTGTTTTGAATTTTTTTCCCTTCTTTGGTGGTTTTACATATATGACCTAAATGTTTGACATTTATACACTTCCTTACTTGCAGATTTAGAGTCTCTTCATTAAGAAAAAAATAATTTTAAATAGATTAAATAGACCTGCGTTTTGGTGATCAACTACAAAGTCAGTAAAATACTTGGGATGATTTTTGACACTAAGCTTATTGTCTTCAATTAGTTACAGGAGCTGTCAAATATACTTCAATACCTGCAGTGGAACTAATAGTTTATCAGTCTGCTGTTAAAAATATGAACTAGAAAAGGATGCTATTATTCAAAACGAAAAATTGATCTGAGCTGGAAGCTAAGAAACTTCATAGTTAACTATAAATTTCAGGAAAGCTTTCTCTTTAAAGTACATGAAATTAAGAAAAAGATAAATCTCACAACAAGTAAATTGATAAAAGTGACTATACAAGCAATAGAAGTAGAGTATTGCCTAGACCTGGGTGAAGATACCAAGAAGAGTGACACTCCAAAAGATGTCCTAAAATGGCTAGCAATGGAAACTATTCAAAGTGGATTTCCTATTATAGTAGATTTTTACCGATGGATCCCTACTGTTCAAAGAAAATGGGGTAGGTCTGGTCTACATGTCCACTTTTCTCGTTTTATAAACTTTGTCATGGAGCTACAAATTTTGATGGAGACATTGAAGCCATCTATCTATTCAACACTTCAAAGTCTGTTGCACTGGATGATTTATTTTCACCGATACTAAAGAAACTATTACTGCTATAACAGTCAATCTGTGACCTAAAAGTAAAAGAAATAACTGATTATTGGAAAATTATACTTAGTTTTTCAGTGGGTACCAGCACTGTAGGTTATCTGGTATTGAAGCTGCTGACTGCTGTGCTAAGAAGAGAAATACTTTCTTACAAAACCCCATGTCAACTTTACCATTCCCAACAGTTAAAAGATTAATTAACTCAAAATATCAAGATATAATATCATGTCATTTCCACGAAATTTTAGTTAATAAAAGATGGGAATGTCTCAATGTAGGCTACAACAAAATATAATTCTTGAGTATCCAAGGAAAATGACTGTCAAAATACTTGAACAAAATTGGAATTTTTTCTTCACATTTTCCAGTGTGCAGTCTTCAGAAAGAAATGGATCAGAATCTTCTTCAGCCAAGTCCAGCCCTTTCACTGTGTGTGTGAGAAATATTGGAGAGCTTTATTGCCAGGAACTCAGGATTCCAGACTTCCACTGAAATGCACATTTCTGGCATCACTGAAATGCACTGTCCATCTGTCCATGCACAGCAATTTCTCGTAAATTATTTGAGGAATTTTCCTCGTATTCAATATACACAAGTCAGTTTAACTGGGAATGATATGAGTGAAATATAATTTTGACGCAAAAATGAGTGATGTCTTTGTTTAAAATCAAAAGTGCACAGTAGTAATTTTGTCGAAATTGGCTGTGACTTTTTTTATTATCTTTTTATGTAAGATGTATGATGTACAGTCAGTATGCCTTTAAAAATGTTTGTCGAGTAATTAATTACATTATCACTTATACATATACTGTGTGACACAGAAGTCAGTTGACAAATGGGAAACATTACTCTAATTGGAAATACAATTGTGGACAGTATGTTCACTACCGCACATGTTCAAAATCGGCTCCATTTACTAGAAGACAGTGCCTGACATTCTTAGGTCACGCTTAAAAGTGTTGCATGTGGGATGTGTTGGATAACATTGTTTCAAGTCATCTGTAAATGTAGGTTCTATCTGAAAAACGTGCTGTTTCACAAATCCACAAAGAAAGAAATCAAAGGGTGTGAGGTCTGGTGACTGTGGAGGCCATGACTGAGGTCCACCTCGTCCAACCCATTGCACACCGAACATCTCATTTAGTTTTTGGGGTGAGCCGTTAGAGCATAATGTGCCATGGTCCTATCTTGTTGAAACCACATTCTTATCCGTTTGTTCAGTGGCAAATCATACAGGAATGCTGTCCAATAATTTCCCATGTGTATGTTGGTTTACATTTTCATAAAAAAAAAAATGTGGTCTCACAACCACATCACCTAGTATTCCACAACACACCATAACTTTTGGAACACCAGAGTTGTTAGATTCATGCATCAATCTTAGGTTTTCGTTGGACCAGTATTGTGCACTTTGTGTATGAGCGTGGCCATCCAAAAAAAATAAGCATTCGTCATGGAACAGAACATGCTAAAGGAAGGATTAATAAGTAAGCAAATGCCTCTTCTTGCATTGTATTATGCTGCAATTTGTAGGGGTGAAAACATGTAGATTTCAACATTCTGCAAACAGATTCTTCACTGATGCCACTTTCTTGAGCCACGCAGTGCACTGATCTTCTAGGGCTGGCTGTCAGCTTCGCAATCACGTCTATTGAATGCAAATTTGGGATGACCAATTCGTTTCTTGAGTACACTGAAAGTTGTTTTAAATGTATGCAATAATTTGGCCTCATTTTGATATAATGGTATTGGGATGTCAGAATGTTGACGACGAAACTCGTCTGCAGCTTCTCTGGTTGTCCCCACAGAGCAGCACTATCACTACTCGCTGTTCAGGAGTCAACATGATCTCTTCAACTTTCAATTAATGTGGTGTCAATATTGCAACGGAAAACAATAAACAATAATATTATCTTCAACTCAAAATAATGACTCCGTAACTTCAAACAATAAATGAAACAAAACACTAACTGTAACATTGTTGTTTACCTTAACATGGCCTACTTCAGTTTATGTACTGGTACTGTATTCATTTTACGTATTCCACAGAAACTAATTCCAGAAAACTGATAGAGAGACAAAAGATGGAATATAATACAATAAATTTAGCTTCCCTTATGAAAAGGTTGCCAGATTTGACAAAGCATATTACATATAATTTGGAAACACACCTAAAAGGTAAAATTATATACATTTGAATCGGTTAGGGAATCAAATATGCAAAAGGAAAATATGTACTGCCAACCTAACAGTACAAATGAAAAGGTTCAATCAGATTACGGACATCTTGGAGGGAACACATCATTACGTTACTTTGTTTAATAATTATTTCAGTTTTACAGTTAGCAATATTTCCCATTTGTCAACTGACTTCTGTGCCACACAGCAGTTATATGTTACCGGTACTCGAAAATTAGAGAAAAATAAACTACAAAATTTATACTAACATTTTAAATAAAAAGTTCATGTCTGAAGAACAATGGCTTCCAAAAAAGCCAATTGTGCTGTGATGCAACATTTACTTCAAAATTATTAATAGAGAAAAGGAGAGAATATAATCTAGAAGTACATGTTGTTTTTAGATTCTGAAGAAAACTCCAATAACTTAAGTAAACAAAAGCTCTTTGAAATCATAGAATCAAGAATTGAGCCATACAAAATAACTATAAAAATTAATACTAATAATAAGATATTGACAAGGGAGAACGATAGATATTTGTTCACTTTTGCTGACATTATTCAATATTTACATGGATGATATTCTAAACAAGTGGGCAGAACTGAATAATGGAGAAATTCACATTACCAGAGCGAAGAAAACTTCAACTACCAGTATAGTATTCATAGATGATGTTTTTTAAACTGACAAATAAATTTTAAGGCCGGAATAGGTCAACAGTGAGCTGTATCTTTGAAAGCTTATGTTAATCTAGATACAAATTTGCGTTAAAAATATCGATGGCATTGCTTTGTAAACTTAATGTAACTTTATCTGTTATATAAATAGAGCTAAAACATTTATTTCCTCAAAACATTATCTACTTCATTACATATCTGTTTGAAAATGTTTTGAGATGAAAGCTTTAGGGCTTCAAGGTACCTACACAAATTAATTTTCTGAAGTAAATGTATCCAAAGTCGTCATGGGACTAAAGCAACGAAAAAGATGCTGAAAGTAAAAGAAGAATAAAATTGGCTTGTAAGAGATCGGAGAGACACATTGAAGTAGGCTATCATAACATACAGTCTGAATTTTATTCTCAAATGGTTCGTCATCTTGGAGGATTAGTTACCTAGTCTTCATAGTCATTGTGTTCTAGAGGTGATGTCCATAAATAGTTGCCAAATGATATTCATTTATTTTGTCTGGTAGAGATAAGGCCATCAGGCCTTCTCTTCTCTACCAAGGGATTACAAATACAGTATTAAGAATACAATTAAAAGTATAATTACACTTGTCAAATACAAGTGAATACAGTGTAGGAAATATGTATAATGAGAATTGGTGTAGGCCTACAGTTAAGTACATAGTCTACTGAAGCCATATAATTTGTGAAGGAAATCAACTGTCTTGCTTTCTTGGATCATAAAGATATTTTTATGTGCATTTCGAGAAACGAAAATGTTCCTTCTCATTTCGGTGTCTAGTAAATGACTTCACTTCTATTCATCTTTTAAATGAGCGTTCAAGAAAATAAATTGCAAACGGTAATATCATTCACAATATAATAAAGAAATTGCATTGTTGCAAAACACACAAAAGCATGTCTTATTTTGGACTGTTAATATTTTTGTTTGTTTACTTATGGATACAGTAGAAGGTAACTGTTAAATTAATAATGAAAGGGAAGAGATTTGATTAATTTTATCTTATGAGAAGCAGTATTGTATATCTTCTAATGCCATTGTTTTCAAATTATAGATATACATGTTGGGAATTTCATGAATTTAGCCTGGAACAAGAAAGGAGACTTATGTTTGGTTCACAATTCTGCAAACTCTTGACACAATCGTGAAACAGATGCCTTGCGATCTGTGCTTAAGCATTGCCTTTTTCATCAGCTAAGCAAGATGAAAATTGAGATTCATATATCTGCAGAAGTTTGTAATTACCAGTCATGGTTCTGAGGTGGAGCTACTCCAATAAAAATCTAAACATATCGTCATCCCAGTACTGTACTTCACTATCTCAAAAATCATGGTTTCAAGAAATCGAGAGAAAACACTTTGTATTCCCTCAAACAAATATTCTAAATACAATTCGGATTTAAATACGAGAATATTAAATAGTTACAAAGTTTTCATGATTATATACGAGGAAGATTATTAATGAAAAAATATCTGACAAGCCATGAGCATTATTTGTAGTTTTTTTAAATAGTCCTAGATTTGGCACCTATTATTATTCTAATTACTCTTTTTTGTAGTAGGAATGTATTGTTACTATCTGTGGAATTTTCCCAGAATGTTATTCCAAAACTCATTACCGAGTGGAAGTATGCAAAGTATATTGTTTCTAAGGTATCGATATTTACTGTATTTTGCATAGATCCAATAGCAAAACATGCTTATTTTAGTTTGGGAGTAATTTAATTGATATGATTTTTCAAATTTAACACATTATTGATTTGTAAGCCATGAAATTTGGTTGTTGTTTCTATTAGGGACCTGTTGTTAATTATTGCGCTTGAGATTTGCAAGGTTGAATTTGGACAGGATTTAAATTTAATAATTGAATTATGTTAGTTTTGTTACAATATAATACTAATTTATTGACTGAGAACCAGTCACATATTTTGAGAATTTCCTTTGTTGAAGATTAGAATGTGTTGGAGTTATTGGCTATAATTACTATACTTGTGTCTTCTGCGAATAATATGGGATGACCTACATCTTTTACTGGGCGGGGGGGGGGGGGGGGAGGTTAAGATCATTTATGAACACTAGAAAAGTAGAGAACTTAATATTGATCCTTGAGGAATTCCATTATTAATAGTTCCCCATGTCGAGATAGATTTCATAGTTGTATTCATTTCGACTTTCTGTTTCCTGTCTATGAAAATATATGAGTGAAACCATTGGTGTGCACTGCCTTTAATTCCATAATAATCTAATTTGTCTAGCAGCATTTTATGATTTATACAGTCAAATGCTTTGGATAAATCACAGAAAATTCCTCCAACTTGTAATTTTTTATTAACTGCCTCCAGAATTTTGTCAGTTAAACTAAATGTTGCATTTATTTTTCCTAAATCCAAACTATTCTGGGATTAAAATGTTGTATTTTTCTAAATGAGATATAATCTTTCATAAATTACTTTTTCAAAGATTTTTTTTAGAAAACTAGTAGAAATGATATGGATCTGTAATTTTCTGGAGATGTTTCTCCTTTTTTGAAGATAGGAATAACCACTGAATATTTTAATCTCTCGGGAAATATACCATTGAACATTGAATAGTTACATAAATAACTTAGTGGCCCAGCTATAATATGTGAACTCACTTTTAATATTTTGCTTGCTATTTCATCATGCCCGAGAAGTTTTTTGACTTTAGATGTAAGTCAAATGATCAGATCTGTGAAGCAATCTGATATAGTGTGCAGCAGTATGTAAGTCAGATGATCTAGATTTTCCTATACCAGTTTATTTTCGAGAATGAATGAAGGAAGGAAATTTATAAATTGAAGTAATGCACTTCCCCCCCCCCCCTTACCTCCTATCCGCTCTCTACCTTCTTCCTGCTCTCTTTTTCCCTCGTGGATGTACTAGTACCATAGTCAAACTAGGCAGTTACACCTACGTGACATAAGAACTTTATTTCTGTTTGGGAAGTGCATACTTCACACAAGACAGATGCTTAAGAAAACATGTAAAATGTGTTTCACTGCAGTTTTATACGTTCCAACAAAACAGCATTAATTGTGGATAAAGAAATTAAGTGTTTCTGCTCTGGTTGTTATTGTAATGAGTGAATAATGAATATGCATTTTGTCGGAATGCTCCATTCCATGTTATTTTACTGAAATATGTGCAGTCGTTTGTATCTTTTTGAAAAAAATTACATTTCCTAAATTTCGTACTTTTCATTCAGTTGTGATTTAATTCATAATTTTATGAATTTTCCTGAAATTAATTTATGAAGAAAACAGTAATATTGCTCTTCAATTTGTTAGTAATGAATAAAATATACCATTACTGTGTAACATAATGATTATGGCCATTGCAAAGGGTTTGTGTAGTAAATGGTTCCTAACGTGTTTCCATTTCTTTATTTGAGATATATTTATTTTTGGCAAAACAGTTTGTTATAATATTTTAAGAAGCAATAATCCAGTAATTCAGAGCAGCCCCCTAATTATAAACAGGAAGTCTGATTGCTCCAGAATGCTCGAGCCTTCCCTTTTCAACACATTTGATTCGAGAGATAATTAGAAGAGACTGCTAGTGGCAAAGAGTAAAGTAAATTGAATTGAAATAGCCCTTACAAATTAATGACATCTTTTCATGTCAAGTGGAAACATAAAACCTGGAAATCAGTGACAGTCTACATCTCCATTCTTACCAGCACTATTTGTTCATGGATTGCATTTTGTAACTGGTAGTGAGGATGACAGTTTGTGTTTCCCTCTTCCATCCACAACATTGTTGCCATGCCCATATATATTAGTTTTGTGACAGTGTTGAATGTCGTTCTATATCACATCATCGCTGAAAGTAACTTATATGAAAGTACAGCTGTGTGAGCATGTAAGTGAGATAAAATTTAAATAGCTGATTGATCAGCCTAATGGACTTTAAAGGCAACCACTTTCATCCAATTTCACTATGTTGCCATCTAGCGACTGCAAAAGAAGTCACATTATAACCCTTACGTAATTGCATTGAGCAACTGTACTTCCATCTAGTGGTTGTTACCAAAAAATGCCTTTTCGATTGTGGAGGTTCTGATGGTTCTCATTTTATGTTGCCATTTCATAACATGGGAATGGCCATCTGATATATATAGCACATATCCTCTTTAATCTCATTAGGATCAGTCTCTTCACATAATCATTGTTCAGATAATTCAATTACCGGATTACATTTTTTGCCATGCACTAAGATTAAAATTTTAAAGTTAAGAAAACTATAATATTGAATAGATAAGAAATTAATTAAGAATGTCGTATTGTTGTTAAGTTTGTAGAGTTGAGTAGGTACTCTACGATAATATCCTAACATCTTTCCTACCAACTACCTCTTCATTAACAAGGAAATTAATTGAAGTTGCCCAGAGATGCAGGAACAAAGTTTGTACTCAGATGCTAGCAGATACTCGCATCATGAATTCTGATAACAAATAGTAAAATGCGAAAACTAAATGACATTAAATAAATGCAGAATTTTCAACAGTAATGTTTCAATTTACGACCCATTTTTCTCATGAAAGTAAAGAAGACATAAAATATAAACATTTTACAAAACATCAACAGTGGAAGTATGAAAGTCAAATGTGAATTATGTATTGCATTTCACAACTGTGCTTCAGCCACACGAGTTAGGTGAAGAACAAATTCACGATTTATTTAGCTTTTACCACTTGTTGCCTTAAGTTCATGACATTATTTTGTAATGTCAATAACAGAAAATGGCTGAAGCAGTTAAATTGTTAAAGTGGAATAATTTTTAATTTGTTATAAAATAGAAGTAAGGTCTCGTTTTATGTTGAAATTGAAAGCTTCCTTAAGCCAGTTAGTGATCTGCTCTCTGTGTTTAGTAGAACTCTTATCTTTACAAATTCTCATTGGTCGCTTTCTTTTCAGTTGTTTCATGTTCACTCAACTACCTGAACATACGTCTTGCTGCTGGAACTTAATTAATTTTAAATTATTCCAACCAGTTTAGATACATCTGTCTTTTCGACCAACAAAGTTACTTTTATACTTGAAATCCTGCAGTAATTTAGAAAATTATCAATAGATTTCTCTGACAGTCCTGAATAGTATGTATGTACCTAATGCTGAAGAGTTAACAGTGAAGTTACTCTCTTTCTTGCTTCCCAATATTTTCACAGTTCTGAATAGTGAATTTTCTTATTTTAGTAATAATAATAATAATAATACTTCATTGCCAGAACAAAGATACAGTAGTGCTCAAAAGTATCTTGTAGTTAAGGTGTTATGTTGTCAGCACTGTTTGCATGCAGCTGTGTCATTCTATGAGTAGTGTCACATTGTTTTGGTTATTATCTAGCAGACAGGCAAGTTCATAGAATAACAATATAAATGTATATTCCATTAGCTCACAAGTATTTTACGGTGGCATGGTATACATTAATACTGGTGTTCAGGTATCTAGACAGTGCTTGTATATTTCTGCAGACCATTGCAAGGAATACTCTGTGGATGTGAGACAAGTTGTTTTAAATGCTTTGAAGAAGAGAAAATCGCAGTCTAGGGTTGCTAAAGATTTTGGTATATCACAACTCATAAGTGCGTGGACTCAATGGCAAAAACAAGAAGGGTCAGCAGACAATAAGCCAAGGTCTGGCCATCCTTGAAAAACACCAGTGAGGGAGGACAGGATAATTTGTGGATGATCTAGAGCAGCACATGGACTGAACCTACATGTCTGCTTCGAAACGTCACCTAGTAGCTGGTGATTAAAATGCTAGATGACCATCATGAAAATCCAAAAAATAGGAAGGCCAGGGTAGAGTTTGCAAAAATGTATCAAACATGGAACGCTACAGACTGGTATACGGTGTTATGGAGTGACGAGAGTAAATTTAATTTATTTTCTTCTGACAGTGTGCAATATGTACGTCGATCAAAAAACCAAAGAGACAACAAAAAATACCAGGTACCGACCATTAAGCACGGTGGTAGTAGCATCATGATGTGGGGATGTTTTTCTAGAAGTGGAGTTGGTTCTCTAGTCCAAATAGAAGAGAATATGGATCGTTTCATGTATAGTGACATTTTAGAAAAGAATATGCTTCCACATGGGAGGAAGAATATGCCACGTAACTGGATTTTTCGGCAGGACAGTGATCCAAAACACACTTCCAGCCATTTAAAAAATTCTTTGCAGAGAAAAAATCAAACTTTTGGATTGGCGAAATCAGAGTCTGGATCCTAAACCTATTGAACATCTCTGGGATGAATTGGATTGACATGTTCGTCGCAGAAGTTACTCAAATAAGGATCAGTTCTTTGCTGCCTTAATGGAAGAATGGTCATTACCTCCACTTGAGCAATTGCAGAATGTAGTGGATTCAATGCCAAACAGATGTGCTGTTGTGATCAAAGCTTGGGGTATGCAACGCAATACTGATTTTTTTCTCAGAGTTTTATTATTACATACTTGGTTGGACTTACAAATTACTTTTGATCCAGAAGAATTTTCAATTATTTTTAGGCAAAATAGCTGTTTAAACTAAATGTATTTTTGTACTAAATGGATTAGAAATACACACTTTTCAATTATCCACTGGTATTTTTTTTCTATTCAATACTTACATTTATGTAATTGTGATATATGCTTTCTACAAAATACTTTTGGTGCGCTACTGTACATATTGATTTTTTATATAAAACACTCCAGCACCCCCAGAAAGAGTAAGTTACATACTCATGCTCAAGGGCATTCCACATAATGTTAAGAGATTTTATTAAATAACAGAGTAAAAAGTAAATAAATAAAAAGAATAAAGAAGGAAAAAACATAGATATCACAATAATTAAACTTTAAATTTTCTCTATAAACATCAATTTTTTAATTTTTGATTTTTTTTATAAGGAGCATTAGCAAATTGTATGTTTGGGAATTTAGCTATTATCATGTTATAAAGCCTTGGGCCCAGGTTGCTACTGTGATTATATGCTACAGTTGTGGTACATTTATGTACTGTCAAGCATATTTTGTCTGATCTTTTTGTTTTATATTTATGCGAATATAAATTAAATAGATTTTGATTTTTAAATATATTTCGGTTTTTGTCACAATAGTTTGAAATCTCGCAACATGACTTCTTCAAACAGTTCTCAGTACTTCACTCTGGCTTTCCAAGAAGATTTCTCATATATTCGTTAAAAACTTTTTATCTTCTGTGCATGTGAGTGTATGTAAAGACCTGCTTGTTAGCTTTTGTTTTGTTGGACTTTAATACATTGGGGCTAAATGCCCTAAATTCTTATCAGTACTTCAGTCCAAGCACTAGTACACTTCTGCATGTGCTGAACTTTATCTTGAAATCTAATTGAATCAGTTGGAGCTAACAGGCATTATGTTGGCTTTTTGTAACTTTTCAAAAGAGGGGGGAAAACTTCTTTTCTATCTTCTATAGTGATACACATTAGACATGCATTCAGTGTCATAGAATACAACATACTACATTTTCCACAAGAAAGAAATAATTGGAATTTTCTACTTGTTTATAAATGTGTATTTTATAAAAATCACGTATAGATGAATCTATAAATGCATACTCGTACAGAGTGTTAGTTGGAAGACCTGAGGGGAAAGACCTTTGGGGAGGCCAAGGCGCAGATGGAAGGATAATATTAAAAT
The DNA here is from genome assembly GCF_040183065.1 of Periplaneta americana. Taxonomy (NCBI): domain Eukaryota; kingdom Metazoa; phylum Arthropoda; class Insecta; order Blattodea; family Blattidae; genus Periplaneta; species Periplaneta americana. The sequence goes on along the minus strand of NC_091122.1, from coordinate 187,944,663 downwards.
GGATTTGAGGGAGGTGGGATATGATGATAGAGACTGGATTAATCTTGCTCAGGATAGGGACCAATGGCGGGCTTATGTGAGGGCGGCTATGAACCTCCGGGTTCCTTAAAAGCCAGTAAGTAATATTTTTTTATAGGCCACTTGGAGGACAAAAATTAGTGTATTTTGAAATTAATTTGAATAGCATTATTTTTTCCCGAGTTACCCTTGGCTCAGGTATTAAGAAAAAAGCATCGGTCATGATTAATCACTCCAAGTAGTTTTTAAAATTTTTAAGAATGAGGGAGTGACTATAGGTGAGGCTGATTTTTCTACAAAATGTTTGTTTAAGAGTTAGGTTATACATGTTTAACATAGAAAATCTTCTTATTAGAACAAAGAAAATATATTTCAAAGTACGAAATCATTTTATTATAACAAAGAATATTTAATATTTCACAGTAAGAATTTTTTAATAGAACAAAGACAAATAAAAAGAATTTGTTCATTTGTCAGTGTAGACCTGTGCACACTTTTCCTTATCTTCATTTGGAGAGCTGTTTATATCCACTTCCCAAATAAAAATGGCTGCTCTTCAAAAGGGCACTCAAAACAGCCCCGAGTGTTGAAGAAAATACGAGGCACTTTCTTTGTATATAACCTGGTGAACCTTCATTTTCCCCACGAAAGGAACTGGACGAAACCTAGGAAGCTTGTTTTCACAGTTCTGAATTCTTCATTCGTCACCATTAAAATGTGCACCTCAGGGTACCTGAAAACAGCAGATCAGAGCCGGGAACATCTTTTCATTCTGCTGCAGTCCTGTCAGCAGATCTTTTTAATATACCTCAGGGGCTCCTTTACTGTGCCCAGCCTCAATGTAGTTCCAAGATAAGTGTTCAACAGTTGGTATTATTTCTTCAAGATGGTTGGATATTGTATGAAACATTGTTTCGTCCCAGTGGCTGGGCTATTACTAAGCATATGGAAGGTACTCATAATTTCATCCTTCAACTCACCATCCCACTGGAAAATTGGTTTAAGATGAGTCATTACAGCAAAAGCATCATGGCATAGGCTCTCGGATATCGTTATCTCCACCTGTCAGCCTTAAGTACGTTACACCAGTGTGCAGTGTTATTTACTTCCTTGAACGTCCGAAATGGAAAGATTGGATTTCTTCAGCATACTTGCAATTGAAATTTTCGCTGAAGTCAACATATAGGACAACTTTATTTGGACATCGTGTAGATTTTAATTTTGAAATGGCATTAAATTGATGAACTATGTTTCCAACATGGCACATAAATTTGTCCATTGATTGATGAAGTAGCTTATAAAGGAATGATCTCTTTTTTTCAAGCATTTTGTTGTTACTGTATCCCATCTTTAGACTTTCACGTCACAGTCTTCAAATTGAGTGTCTGTCATGAGTTCATCATCCCACACAAATGGAATCACTTCATCACTAGTGAGGCAGTATGAGGGAGTGATGAATTCTAACAAAAGTCGTACATGATTCCTTACAAATTGAGAATTTTGAGGTTAGGTTCTACAATCTTAACAAACTTCACTTTAACATTAGTATTTCGGCACAAAACACTATTTTCTGCAATCATCTGTATTAGTAACTGAATAGTGAGGGAGTGACTTTTAAAATAATACTCGATGCAATATATCCACTTTTTACTTTCCAGTATTAATGCGTTGACAAACAAACACATGACTAACAAGTTCAGCTGTTTGTTTCCAGTATCCTACTCTTCAATCTGTTGCCAGTATTATGAATTTCTTTCATCTAATGAAGGAGTGATCATATAGTAGAGGACATGCATATAATATTCCCTAATAATAGTTAAAACATGTGAAAAGTGATTTAAATATCATTTTCCAATCACGAAATCAATACTCCTTCATCCAGTTATCACATTAGGAAATAAATATTCAAAATCATTTTCCCAAGAAAAAATTATTTATTAAGTGGACAAGATGACTGTAGGGACAACATGAGGGAGTGATGAAAGACAAGTTCAAAATCAAACATTGTACAGACTTGGCACATTTTTATCATTTTAAGGATTACAAATAAACTAAAACTCTTCAGCGCTTTATTCCAGAAGAAAAACTCTTGAGTGAGAGGCTAGGGACAAAGTGTGTGCTTAATTGCAGAGAACAACCCATAAATCCTTTTAGCTCTGAAACTGATATTGAATGATTAAAAAAACTTGCCGTTTCATATACTTCTTTAATGACACAACAGTCTGATACTGGTCCAAGTAGTCTATCCTGCGCCATTCCCTTCATCTTCCTTGGTTACTCACACACTAAAATAAAATGTTTGCTAACATGATATTGTTTCAAAAGGCAGCCACTTATTTTTTTCAGGAATTACATCGTAAAATTCAATATTTAACATACTACTAGTTTAAATAATACCTTTGCGTTTGTACCATGTTATAAATACAGACTCTTTAGAAGAAAATATAAAAAAATTTAGAATTCATACCCTATACTGATTTGCCTCAGTTTTCTTCACTTATTGAATTAGTAAACATTTCAGAGTTTAAAACTTCAGGTTCATGTATTTAAGTAGTCTTCTCATGTCTTGCATCTATCGTGTGCTTTTTCTTGGGGCATTGTATTCGTAATTTTTAACTGAAGAGAACGTGTCTTATAATGAAAAATGTATACAAAATGACACTTCAACTACTGTCTTCTCACTGAAATTATAAGTTCTTTTTTTTTTAATAGAGTATGCCACCAGACATCTAAATTCACTATTTCACTATGATTCAGAACAATGTCCTCTTGCCTGTTTTCAATAATATTCATGTATTTGTGGGGTATGTTCACTCTGCCAGTTGACCTGGTTGGCGAGTTGTATAGCGCTGGCCTTCTATGCCCAAGGTTGCGGGTTCGATCCCGGACCAGGTCGATGGCATTTAAGCGTGCTTAAATGCGACAGGCTCATGTCAGTAGATTTACTGGCACGTAAAAGAACTCCTGCGGGACAAAATTCCAGCACATCCGGCGACGCTGATATAACCTCTGCAGTTGCGAGCGTCGTTAAATAAAACAATATTTATTTCACTCTGCCAATCTTGTTAATAAAAAAAATGCCAAACATAAAGAAGGGGAAAGACTGATCAAATGCAAAGCAAACTTGGTTCTATAGAGACATGATCCGATCATAAGCCTCTTACCAGTTTTTAGTTTACGCACTTCACTTCTACATGTTGTTGGATGTATGTGGAGTAGGTCGAAGTGTGTAATATCTTGATATTCTCTGTCATGTTCGAACATTGCACGACATTAGTAGCTATTGTCTCGTTTAGTGGTGATGTGAGATGGAATTAGACATAAAGACAGCAAAGAAGCAATATCTTGAAGATGTGGTTTGTTGCATTTACCATAGATAATCGTTGAATATTTTCTGTATAAAGGTCTTGATTATTGCATTGTTAGTAGGTACTCTTTTAAATACGATGTTTCAGTTCGGTATGATTAAAAACTAAATTATCTGCCATTTTCAGTAATCAAACCTTAAACCCTTTCAGAGTAGATAACAGTTAATACAATAATTTATTAGTCGAGACGTTTGTGTAGTGAGTTATAACCACATTTTAAGGTATTAGACGTCTTGGAGGGAAAATGGAAGTGGTATCTAATGTGAATGTATTTTTTTTTTCAAACTTACATCTCCAAGTGCCATGATACTATTAAATACTTTCAATTTACAATAGGAAATATGAAAGTTGGCTTAACATAAAAATAAATATCCCTTATATCTTATTCTTCCCTATACTACAGGGTGTATAAAATGTTACGATACTCACAATTAATGAAATGAAAAGATAATACAGTAATATTAATATTAATAATAATAATACTCAGTGGTTTTTGAAACTGTTTAGTTGAATTAAGTTTAACTTTTCCATTTCATTGTGACTTCACATTTTTCTGTGTGCGTGCAATTATTTGACAGTACCTAAAGGGTAAATTTATTTTGTGTGCTATAGAAGTGTTATAATTTCTAAAGAATTATGATCTTGCCTGGAAGATTATTAATTTTGTTGTAAAAATAATGTATTTTATTTTTGTTTTACATTCCAATGAATTTTTAACTTTTTATATATAAATAAAATGTATTATTATTTACAGAGTTTTTTTTTTAATTTACGTGACATTTGTAACTAATAAAATTGACTGAAAGGTATAAGAGTACTTTTAATTTGTGCCATACCTAATAGTACAAGCGTTACAACTCACTGTGCCATGAAAGATGATAAAGGATTTGTCATAGAATCCCTATAATTGCGTGGAACGTTTAAGTGATTTGTGGTTGTATGATTGTATTGGTTTGTATGTTTGTAGGTTATAATTGTATGAAATAAATTAGAGATCATTATTCATATTACATTATTAAGAACTAGCCATACCCGTGCGCTCCGCTGCACCTGTTAGAAATAAATATGAAGTAATTACATAATTAAAATAGGGCATTTGATCCAGGGAACATTCGTGTTTGATAGAAGGATAAATCGTTTATTATATTACTTAATTTAAATTGTATTAAAAAATTAAAATGCGATCATTTTGATCCAGAGACCACTCATTCGATCATAAAAATTATTTTAGGAAATACAGGAAACGAATGCCTATCAAGTTTTCTGTGCAAAAGAAGCTATTTTAATCTTACCTGTCTCGATTCACTCAGAAGTTACTGTAATAACATTATGGCATTATGTCCATCTAGAGAAACTACACTTTCCAATGGTGAATTAATAATTAATTATACAAATCGGTTAATTTAGCTTCCGATATTACTTCATACAAACACAGAAACATTCTCTGTAAGCTACCGTATGTTTCATAGCTATCGATTGTTGTTGTCCAAGGCCCCTTATAGGACAAAGTCATTTGTTTTTTATTTATTACACTGCCTTAGATGGCGTTATTGTAATTTTGAAACTCATTTATCTCATTAAATATCAGTCCTATCAACATTTTGCATGGAATAAACTTATTGGAAATTATTTTTAAAGAAACTTTTGTTATGTAATATTTTTCATGAAAATTAATAATAAGGGAAATATTTCGATTTATTTAATTCAAGCCCCCTTATAACACCCCTTTTAAATAGTATATTTTGAATGCCATATAGCCTAAATTCTAAGTTACAACGAACTTAATTTATATTCCAATTTTCATATAAATCGGTTCAGACATTATCGCGTGAGAAGGTAACAAACATCCAGACAGACAGACATACAAAGAAAAATTTCAAAAAAGCGATTTTCAGTTTCAGGGCGGTTAATTATATATGTTAGGACCAATTATTTTTGGAAAATCGAAAATTACCAGAAAAATTTCGGCTACAGATTTATTATTAGTATAGATTCTTTTATTTGTATCCTTTAGGCTATGTTGCGGGTTGCTAAGAGCAAGATGCAAGTGGAGTATTACAGAAATGGTTAATGAACATTTTCCCAATTAGGTGCCCACTTAAACGTTCCATGTTGCTTCATCTGTTATTATTCTTTACCTCGTACTGTAGGACATCGCAATTACATTTCTGTCTGTTTCTGGATTGCTTGGGTTTCAAATTTACTCTGAGCCCATTTTCGGGCTTCCTTACTTTGACACTAGACAGACTCGATGAATATGTCGTAACTAATATACAAAAATATAGAGTAACTAACAAAACAAACTGTACACGGAGTAGTGTGACTTACAAACGTGTTAAATTATCTAAGTGAAACAGTACCAGTGCTTGTTATTTTAAAATTCTTGTAACTTTTACGATGTCAGAAGGTTTTATCGGGTATTATAAGCCTTAAAACAGCTACAGCTGTCACAACGGCCTATTCTGCACTCTCCTCCTAGTAAAACATTAGCTGAAAAGGGTGACTCATGCCATGGAGGGAAGAAAAGTAAAATTCGCGTGACAGTTCCTCTCGCCACCAATGCAGATGGAGCTGACAAACTTCCCCCTTGTGATAGGGAAATCTAAGAATACGAGGTGTTTAAGGGTGTGCAAACAAAACCTACGGAGTGCAAATTTCAAAATGCATTATATAAAAAATCTGGTTCAACATTTAATAACACTGATTGATGCAGGAAATGAAAATCTCTTCATTAACTTACTATAAGCCATGGAATTTATTTCGGCTGCTTGGAAGCAGGTGTCGTCCTCCACAATCAGCAACAGTTTCCATAAAGCTGGTGTCTTATGGAGGCTGTCTCTGATGATGATGATGATGATGATGATTAGTGCTAGGATTTTTTTGAAATTGTATCTTTTTTCTAGTAAGTCAAAAACATTGCTACTTTAGTATTTATGTTGTGATAAACTGAGTGTTTTAAGACATATTTGTTAGGGCATTTTTTTTTTTTTTTTTTTTTTTTGCATTTTTGCCTGTTTCAACTCATAAGAGCATCTTTTGTTTTATTCGGTCATTTTTAGGCATTTTCATTTAATTTTGGCCATAAATTATGTTTATTTCCTTTGATATTTTCTTTACATATTTGTCAATTAATACCCATTACTTTGTACAATATTTAATCGTTTTTCTACACAAATATTGCCATTTTAACGTAGTGCGCCCCATGTAATGGATCAGTCCGACCACCCTTTCAATATAGACTCCTCTATACCTGCCAATTCCGGATAAGAGTGGCCTTGTGATAGACTACATGGAAACTAAAAGTAAAGTAAATCCATGGCGCTACAGCCCATGAAGGGCCAAGACCGACCAGCTGACTGTTGACCTCACGTCCACATGCCGAGGCAGAGGTGAACGATCATACATGGAAACTATATCAGGTAAAATAATTAATTAAAGTATACTACTTAGAAAAAATTATGTAAAATTTAATTTAATTACTAGTCTAAATATTAAGTAGTACAAAACCTCTTTTCCTACTAAGCAAATTATGTAAAATCAATTTTTAGGTCATAAATGCATTGTTTTTAGGACATTTTTTCATGATTTATAGGTCATCAAAATCCTAGCCCTAATGATGACGACGACGAAGTTGTCTCTGACAAAGAGCTAGTTCTACTGGAGGGTACAAATTTAGACACTTGATGATAATCTGGCTGTTTGGGGAACTACAGGATGACGATGACTTGTGCCAACAATGCAGTGGCGATCAAGAAAGTAGACCAGCTTCAAGCAACAGTGGCAGCGATGGAGATGAAACACCTAAATGAGTGGAGTGATACAGTGGGAGCCAGGGATTTTGTTAGTCTGAACTCACTGCTGCAAGGTTGGCTGATAGAAGCGAGTAGCGAGTAGAAGCATTTGAAATGTGGATATGGAGAAGAATGGAACATGTGAAGTGGACAGAGAGAGTAAGAAATGAAGCTGTGTTGGAAAGAGTGGGTGAAGAAAGAATGATGCTGAAACTGATCAAGAAGAGGAAAAGGAAATGGTTGGGTCACTGGCTGAGAAGAAACTGCCTGCTGAAGGATGCATTGGAAGGAATGGTGAATGAGAGAAGAGTTCGGGGTAGAAGAAGATATCAGATCATAGACGACAGACGACATTAAGATGTATGGATTATATGAGGAAACGAAAAGGAAAGCAGAAAATAGGAAAGATTGGAGAAAGCTGGGTTTGCAGTGAAAGACCTGCCCTTGGGCAGAACACTAAATGAAATGAATGAATCAACAGACTGACTCATCACCTTAAATCCCCTTGAACCCCATGTGTAACTTCTGTTAATCTTTAGTCGAAAGATAAGACGGAGTTTTACGAAATATGAACATTAAGGGATGGAAAATGGGAGGCAGTAATGATCAAAATAATTATACTGATTATTGTTTTGCACCAGCAGACGTGCAGCCTTCAAATTTAAAACAGTCTCCTTTATAAAATTGGGTTAGACTACTTGTCTCTCAGAATTGTTTCTAAAACATATAAGAAATGTAAAAAAAAAAAAAAAATCAACTTCATGTATCCGCTTCAAATAACTTTTGAGAGCAGAGAGGAGAGGGAACGTATTTGATGGTTTTAAAAATTCACTAAAGTATTTTGAACTAGCCTGCATAGAGACTTAACATTTAAAATGAATGTTACTCTCTACATTTTTTTTTTAAATACCATCTCCTAAGGCACTGCCATTCCTGACAGATATTGCGGAAGACTGGGAACCCAGGAACGATTGTGGAGAGGACGATCTCCTAGCGTAAGCGGTTTTCTACACGGTAGGGGAAGGGAAATAGACCGTGAAAATTCCAACCCGGCATTTATCTAAGTAACTGTCGAAAACCACGGAAAAACCACAGGTTGATCAGTCTGGGAATCGAACCACGGACCTCCCGAATGCGAGTCCCATGCGGAACGCTCGGTCCTGAGGTTCTAAAACGTATAACAACATAGTATATGCACATATACTTTTTTTTCTACTAATGTCGGGTACCGGTACCTGACTGTTGTCATTCATCCATATGAAGCCAGTTGTGTAGACGAGTTCCTGCCCAGTGTATCCTCAGGAGGCTGGTCTACGCTAAAATGACGGTGGAGATTTGTTGGGATGCCAGAGGGAAACCGGAGCTCCCGGCGAAAACCTCTGTGTTACCTAGACCAGTGCTAGTCAATCTTTTTTGTTAGCATACTCCCAAAATTATTTTTTTTACCTCCGCACCTCCAAAATGCATTGTAATAATAAAAACAATAAAATATGTCAGCATTTTTAAATACGTAGTCAGTGGGATGCGTGCCTCTTGAGACAACCCCGCTGGGGGTATGCGTATCATAGATTGAATACCGCTGACCTAGACCACGGGCTTGCCCAACACAAGTTATGAGTCTGAGGCACGCCGGGGATCGAACCCAAGTCCACTACACCACGAAATTCTGTAGATATAAGTTTTGTGAAAATCGCTCACAACTATAACTATACCAAGACCACGTTACTTATTAATTCAGTCGTTTATATCAAGTCCAGTTGAAGGCGGAAGTGTTCATCTCATAACTCCAGAATGGCGTCCATGTGACCCGGCCGGCGTAAAGAAAGCTTGGGAACCCGACTCCCTGCCTCAGGGCGGGTGCAAGATCTCACAGTATGCAGAATCCCGTGTCTTAAGATAGCATGCTCAACAGTGGCAAGATTTGTAAAAAAAAAAAATCTGTTTGATGAAAAGAATGAGTCTGACAGTAGGGAATTTTGTTGGAGTGGGGAAATTATTATTATGATTATTTTTTGTGCGTGTGTGTTGCATACCAACCTCACTTGCTGTGCCTCATCTTTAACCCCCCGCTGTTTGGGGTCTTTTGGCTAGACAACAGAGCGCCGACTAAAACAATTCAAGGAGAAAATTCCACCAGCGGGAGGCCGGCTCCAGACTTTTCGTTCATGGTCATTTTACTTGGACGCACGGCATTATGGGAGTGGATTGTCACAAGGGTAGAGATGCGACGTAACACGTTAAAGCCCTGCACTTATCAGTCACACGAGATAGACCTATTTAATTTGCATGAAGAATGAGTCAAGTTGCAAGTTCCTCCTTATAGAGAAGCAAACAGCTATTTAAAATACTATTTAATATGAGGGGATCAGAAGCGAAGGGATACAAATGAGTAAAGTGTATCCTGGGTAAACTAAAGCATATACAATTTTAGTGGCAAAGGGATATAGGCTATATTTTAATCACACCACACATTAGCATTTAAAATTACAATTTTACGGCATTTACGAAAGCTTAATAACGTTCCATCTTATTTTTTCTAAAGTAACGAAAGTGCATTTATACCCCTTTGCTTCTGACCCCTCGTATGTCTTGACAGAAGAGTGACTCATCATGAAATTACATAATATAGTTGGTGCATAATTCGTGAAGTTGTGTGAAGGTCTTGATACATGTACCGGTACCGGTAATCAGTGTAAAAGTTTGTAAATTATGAGACATGATAGCTTACTTCTGATAGCAATGTGTCTATATTTTTTAAACGCATAATATTCAAGGCCGCCTTAAACAGATGGAGTCATTTGTTTTCATTTCATTCTAGCTTATTAGACTGAGGCGGCGCTGGTAAAACGTATTGTTATTTTAAAACTTGTGTATCTCGTTAAATATCAAAATTTTGTATAAGTAGATTAAAACTGATCGGAAATCGTTTTTAAAGAATCTTTTGTTATGTAACATTTTTCATGAAAATCAGTAATAAGCAAGATATTTGGATTTACTTCAGGCTCCCTTATGACTCGTCTTTTAAATAAAGTATTTTGAAATCTTAACAATTCTGTATTTCTTATATTATATTATTCACCCAATAATAATAAAATTGGCATATAGCCTAAAATCTAAGTTACAACAGACTTAACCCGCCAGCACACGCACATTATTTTATAGCGGTAGCACACGCGTTGGGTATTTTTTACCCCAAAATAAATAAAGTGTTACTAGCAACAAAATATAATTAATACTGAAATGCTATAATTTTATAACTGTTAGGAATATTTTTAAGTAATTTGAACACATTTTTTTTTAATTTAACAATTAATCATATGAATACTAACTTTGAGTGATAAGTCTTCCACAGAAAAGCACCACAATATTATATTTTTATCTGTGTTGACACAAATGTAAAAATGAGAGAAAAAGTATTTATGGGCGTCACTCGTCCACTCACTCACGATCACCACTTTCGGTATCAGCACACTCCTCACAAAAAGGCACCGAATGTTCTATACAAATCATCTTGTTGCACCTATGGCATGAAGTAGTAGTTTTACGATTCTTCTTCCTAGGACGTACCTCACATCGACTTGAGGACATCTTCATTCGTTTCCGTGTTGGTTGGGTTAGTTCCTCCACATCATTTACTCTTCGAATGGTGGATCTGATTTCCAAAGGCAAATTCTTCAATGTCACCCGATGAGCCAAATGATTTTTCACCAATCCAAGAGCCAGTTCCTTCAGAAATGATCGGCGGATGATTGGTCCTTGTGAAGTAGCATTGTTAGTTTTATAAATAACTAAAAAAAATAATTGTTGTGATATTGAGAAGACCAAAAAAAAAAAAACACGGTAAGTGGCCAACGTCGGGATTTCCTGGACACGCTGTATGTACCGCATAGTTCATCCACTACATCAATGCCTCCTTTAGTACCATTGTGAAACATTATTTCCGGTTTCTTTTCCTCTCTGGTGTCTGGATCAATTGCATCATCATAATGCATAGTGGAAGCTACTAGAACAACCTTTCCTGGTTTTGGAACATAGGAAGTGAGAGTCAGTCTATCCTGGACTCCAAAAATACTGGAAAATTGTTCACGCCTTTTCTGCACAAATTCAGGAGGAATTTCACGTTTATTTAGTCTTACAGTTCCAACACATGTTAAGTTGTGATCACTGAGCAGTTCTTTGGCAAGTGGCACACTCATGAACCAGTTATCAAACGGAACATTTCTTCCAGTTCCACTAACAGGAGTAATCAGCCGTTTGACCACATCAGATGGAGAATTTGATTGACGGTATTAGTCTTCTGGTTGCATACCACAGTATATTTCCAAGTTCAACACATAGAAAGTGCGGGAATCAGCTAGTCCAAATATTTTTATGCCATATTTGGCTGGTTTTCTTTTGATATTCTGTCTGAATAAGCAGTGTCCTCGGAAGGGCTCCAATTTTTCATTGATAGTGCAATATTCAGCAACCGTATAACTTTTCTGGAAGTTCTTTATGATAGAGTCAGAAACACTTCTTATTGGAGCGAGTCTGTCAGTCGCTTTTCTAATTTCTCTTGTAGCAATGTCGTCGAAACGAAAACACCACAAAAGAAAGAAGAATCTGTTTATTCCCATTGTTGCTGGAAACAAAGGAATTCCTGAATAATTTCGAGGGAAAAATTGTTCCGGAGCCGGGTATCGAACCCGGGACCTTTGGTTTGACGTACCAACGCTCTACCACTGAGCTACCCGGGAACTCTAACCGACACCGATCCAATTCTTCCCTCTATATCCACAGACCTCAAAGTGGGCTGACAACCGTCAAGCAACCAACTTCGAGTGCACACTAACTCCGTGTGACTTAAATTGTGGTTTTCTGTTAACGAACAGTGACGTGTATTATGCAAATCAAGATTTCAGGTATAACTCCCTGTAAAGTTGATTTGAATAATTTCGAGGGAAAAATTGTTCCGGAGCCGGGTATCGAACCCGGGACCTACAGAAAATACAGAAATACAGATTATGGGACACGTTTGAATTTTGCTTTTGAAGTAGGCCCTAATGGTTGAAATAGATGATGATCCTAATTTTTCCATCTAAAGTTTTTATGAACATATGAAGCAAGATTTCATAACAATGGAGTAGTGAATCGCCATAATGGACCTACTGGGCTGCAGAAAATCCTCATTGTTTGCGAAAAAACAGTTATAAACAAGGTGTGGCATACTAATGTAGGCTATTGAGTGGGATTTTAGATCCATAACCTATATATGAAACAACCAGTCAAAGTCAGGATAGGAGAAGAAATATCTGAAGGAAGTGAAATAGGAAGAGGAGTACGACAAGGATGCGCTTTATCATCTACCCTGTTCAACATCTACTTGGAGGATTTGGTGAAGAACTGTTTTCAGAACATGGAAGGGATAAAAGTAGGAGGAAGAAGAGTAAGTTAATGTGCATAAGATTTTCTGATGATATGGCGTTGTTAGCAAAAGAGGAGATGATTTGTTATTTTAGTAGGCTTTATCAACATCTCAGGTTATTTAGTGTCTGAATGAGATGAAGGTGATAATGCCAGTGAAATGAGTCCGGGGTCCAGCACCTAAAGTTACCCAGCATTTGCTCATTTTGGGTTGAGGGAAACCCCGGAAAAAACCTCAACCAGGTAACTTGCCCCGACTGGGAATCGAACCTGGGCCACCTGGTTTCGCGGCCAGACGTGCTAGCCGTTACTCCACAGGTGTGGACAGGAGATGATACTAAGGGATATGCTACTGGAGCTAAATGACAGCTGTGAGCAGTAAGGAATGAAGATAAATGCAAACAAGAGGAAGACCATGGTTGTCACAAGAAAAATAAAAAAGGTAAACTTGCGAATTCTAAATGAGGCAGTAGCGCATGTAAACAGCTTCAAATACTTGAGGTGTACTATAAGCAGTAACAGGAGTTGCTGCCAGGAAGTCAAAAGGAGGACAGCAATGGCAAAGGAAGCTTTTAATAGAAAAAGGAGCATCTTTTGAGGACCTCTGGTAGAAAAGGACTAAGGAAGAGACTAGTGAAATGCTTTGTGTAGAGTGTGGCATTGTATGGGGGCAGAAACATGGACATTACGACGAAGTCAAGAGAAACGACTAGAAGCATTTGAAATGTGGATATGGTGGAGAATGGAGCGTGTGAAGTGAACAGACAGAATAAGAAATGAAGTTGTGTTGTAAAAAGTGGGTGAAGAAAGAATGATGCTGAAACTGATCAGAAAGAGAAAAAGGAATTAATTGGTCGCTGGCTGAGAAGAAGCTGCCTATTGAAGGATGCACTGGAAGGAATGGTGAACGGGAGAAGAGTTCGGGGCAGAAGAAGATATCAGATGAAAGACGACATTAAGATATTTGGATATATGTGGAGACTAAGAAAAAGGCAGAAAATAGGAAAGATTGGAGAATGCTGGGTTCGCAGCGAATGACCTGCCCGTGGGTAGAACACTTACGTGTGTATATTGGTTTATTTAACGACGCTCGCAACTGCAGAGGTTATATCATCGTCGCCGGTGTGCCGGAATTTTGTCCCGCAGGATTTCTTTTATATGCCAGTAAATCTACTGACATGAGCCTGTCGCATTTAAACACACTTAAATGTCGTCAACCTCGGCCGGGATCGAACCCGCAACCTCGAGCATAGAAGCCAGCGCTATACCAACTACGCTACCGAGGGCGACTGTATATATGTATGTATGTATGTATGTATGTATGTATGTATGTATGTATGTACGTATGTATGTATGTATGTATGTATGTATCTTCAGAATTCTCTGGTTGTCTTCTTTCCAGAACCGCCTCTTCAAGACAGACTGCAAATGACGCACCAACATCCTAAAATGCAGAAGTTATTTGTGAATATCTGGACAAGAAATTCCCACAAAGATGGATTGGAACCAACGTACCAATCAGATGCCCAGCGCACTCTGTACATATGGCATCGTTAAGTTTCTTTTCATGGGCTACTTAAAATCAGAGGTCTACAACACTTACTTACTTACTTACTTACTTACTTACTTACTTACTTACTTACTTACTTACTTACTTACTTACTTACTTACTTACTTACTGGCTTTTAAGGAACCCGGAGGTTCATAGCCGCCCTCACATAAGCCCGCCATCGGTCCCTATCCTGAGCAAGATTAATGCATTCTCTATCATCATATCCTACCTCCCTCAAATCCATTTTAATATTATCTTCCCATCTACGTCTCGGCCTCCCTGAAGGTCTTTTTCCCTCCGGCCTCCCAACTAGCACTCTATATGCATTTTTGGATTAACCCATACGTGCTACATGCCCTGCCCATCTTAAACGTCTGGATTTCTTATTCCTTTGCTGTGGTCGTGCCAGAGAATCAGTCCCATTCCGAGGCTTATTTGAAGGATTCGTAACAAGCTGTTTTTTTTATGGTGATGGGTTGTTAGCCCTTCGCCCAACCCCCAAGCTGGAGGACCACCCCTCATCGGCTGTCCGCGACTACTTATTCAATATATTCACAGCTACCCTCCATATCATAGCCAGCAAATAAAAAACCTAAGAAGCAAGATTTTCGAGACATGCAGAGATATTCCTTCCCACGTACTGCGTAATGTCACAAGAGTGAACACAAAGAAGAATTTTGAAAGGCGCGTTGCAGAAGAATGGAAGCGATTTCCCCTGAGCACGAGTTGTACTCTTTCAGGGCGAGCTAAAGTTTTTCTGTATGCATTATACTTTATGTTGCAGTCATTAGCAAAATAAATAAAAAAAAATAAAAATTGGAATATTTGTATTGAAATTTACTATTTCAAAGATATTATCCATGGATTAGATAAAAGTGAACACATTTGCGTTAAACTGTTCTTGCTTTGTTATGACCTGAATACTCGTACAAAGCTACAGTAATTACTTTGCTTTTATTATTTGAATCAAGCTGAAGAATAAAACACATTTATAGAATGAAATGTAAGGTCTCCCACAAAAAAAAAAAAAAAGCATAACTTTTTGTTGCTATGAATTTCTCTAAAATACTGTATTTATTTCCAATTACTCCAAACCGTAGACCTTTGTCAATCCTATAACGTAAGTACAAAACTATTTTCAGATACACTAAAATGCGCTAGTCATGGGCGTATCCTAAAAGTTGTACGGGACACTCGGTATATGATTTCAGTTGTCTTAGTTTATGCCAATATAGGGAAATGAAAACAGATAATAATAATAATAATAATAATAATAATAATAATAATAATAATGAGGTGCACTGAAGTGCGTGGTACAGGGTGGGGAAATGCAAATTGCTCGGGAGTTGTGTCAACATGGAGGCCGTGGTCCTCCAGAAGGCCATATGTTGCCATATTGACACAACAGGTGGGATGTGTGATATAATGAAGCTGTGTAAATAAACATAAATGCAGGTAGGGATGAAGACGAAATTCTTTGAAAACTGTCTTGTCGGTGCAGCACAAAGGAAGAGCCGGCCGAGGCGAAGTCGCTGGAGCGTAGTGCGCACACTGGCGCCTCTTTCGTCTGGATTGTCTTTGACAACAAAAAACGTCATCTGCCTCGTCGACGACTCCGGCTGCCATTTTCCAGTTTGTCCCTCTAAGAAGCGGAAAAGACTCTACCGGTATGTCACAGAGGAGTAATACACATTGAGCCTCACTCATGTACTGTAATCTCCGTCGTATTAAGAGAAAAGCCACACTGTGTAGCGTTGGCCCGGGGGTTTGCCTAATTCATCTTCTCATCGGGGATAATTGTAACGAACCTGGTCCAATATACAACTACATATGGGAAATACTGCATGTATGGTTGTTAACAAGCGATGGCCAGGGTGTTTACTAGCTCATCTCCTCATCGGGGGTAATTATAACGAACTAGGTCAAATATGGGAAATACTACATGTAATGCTATTAACAAGCGATGACTTGAGTGTTTTCCTAACTCATCTCATCGGGGATAATTGTAACGAACCTGGTCCAATATACAACTACATATGGGAAATACTACATGTAATGCTATTAACAAGCGATGACTTGAGTGTTTTCCTAACTCATCTCATCGGGGATAATTGTAACGAACCTGGTCCAATATACAACTACATATGGGAAATACTGCATGTATGGTTGTTAACAAGCGATGGCCAGGGTGTTTACTAGCTCATCTCCTCATCGGGGGTAATTATAACGAACTAGGTCAAATATGGGAAATATTACATGTAATGCTATTAACAAGCGATGGCTTGAGTGTTTTCCTAATTCATCTCATCGGGGATAATTGTAACGAACAAGGTCCAATATTAAACTACATATGGGAAATACTACATGTAATGCTATTAACAAGCGATGACTTGAGTGTTTTCCTAACTCATCTCATCGGGGATAATTGTAACGAACAAGGTCCAATATTAAACTACATATGGGAAATACTACATGTAATGCTATTAACAAGCGATGACTTGAGTGTTTTCCTAACTCATCTCATCGGGGATAATTGTAACGAACAAGGTCCAATATTAAACTACATATGGGAAATACTACATGTAATGCTATTAACAAGCGATGACTTGAGTGTTTTCCTAACTCATCTCATCGGGGATAATTGTAACGAACAAGGTCCAATATTAAACTACATATGGGAAATACTACATGTAATGCTATTAACAAGCGATGACTTGAGTGTTTTCCTAACTCAACTCATCGGGGATAATTGTAACGAACAAGGTCCAATATTAAACTACATATGGGAAATACTACATGTAAGGTTATTAACAAGCTGTGGCCCTAAAATTAGGTTTCTAAACCCATATTATTAGATTTTTAAAAATGATTTTAAATCTTCTATGTAGGAGTTTATAGGTTTTTACGAAGAAAAACAAATAAAAAATAGGCACTAATATTAATTAATATATTGCAGTACTACTAGATTTGCATTAACATTTACGTTATTATAAGATTGTACGTCTAAAAATAGCCTGATGATTCACCTGGTGATGATGAAATGTTTTATGGAACTACTTACCAATATTAATACATGTTATTATACAGAATAGAAGTGAAATAACCTGCAGATTTTTGGAGTGAATAGCTCATGTTGTATGTAACATAAAAGTGTAATACAATGCTATATTGGTGGAAAGTTCATAGTTATGTCAGAAAAAAATGTTGGTTTTTCCCAAATGTTTATCGCCCTCTTATTCGGTAACTGTTGCGAATACGATCGTGATTTTTGTCCATATCGATAGAAAATCTAATACAGAATCTTTTATCCCTCTGACGTATTTCAATAGCGTGGACGGTTTCAGTGTGAATTTAATTAAAAACCATTAATGTCAAGCCTCTCAATGAAGCTAGGAGCTTGTAACGAGAGAGGGAGGCTCGCGTACAGAGACAGACCGAGTTCGTTGACCTCTTATATCTGTATTATGAGAAGTGTGTGTTAGCGGTGATGTTGCCGGACTGCTGAAACTTGTAACTTAATTTTCTAATTAAGCGTGCATTTAATCACAAAACGTAAAATAGGTTTCCTATTCATTTAAGTGCACCCTATCGTCCCTTCTATTCTGCAGGATTCCACACTGCATGTCACTGCCACCGGGTGTATACCCAATTGCAGTGTTAATAAATGCATGCATATGTATGTATATACATACATACATGAATAGATACATGCATACATACATACATACATGCATACATACATAGGCCTACATACATACATACATGCATGCATACATACATACATGCATACATACATAGGCCTACATACATACATACATAGGCCTACACACATACATACATACATACACACATACATACATACATACATACATACACACATACATACACACATACATACATAGGCCTACATACATACATGCTTAGGCCTACACGCATACATGCATAGGCCTACACACATACATACATACATACATAGGCCTACATACATACATGCATAGGCCTACACACATACATACATACATACATAGGCCTACACACATACATACATACATAGGCCTACATACATACATGCATAGGCCTACACACATACACACATACATACATAGGCCTACACACATACATACATACATACACACATACATACATACATACATACATACATACATACATACATACATACATACATACATACATACATACATACATACATACATACATACATACATACATACATACATTGCAACTGACTAAGAACAGAAGTGTAAGTGTAAGTATAAGCGTAAATGGGAAGTGAACTAGCTAATTATGAACCGGACCCAAAGAACAGTGAAGCCATATCTAATAGTGATTATCTAATAGTAAGTTAGAATTGTATTGAACGATCAACAAGGCATGTAGTATTACTAACCTTGTAATGGAACATGCTGTCCAATAAAAAAAAAAGAAAATACATACGTACATACATACATATTGATATTCTTTCTACAGCAAGTGAATTTTCAAACTTACAGAACGGCGGGAAAAATGTGTGCAAAGAAATGGAGACTACGTTGAAAAGTGACAGAAAAGTCTGTTGATGTACCTGGTTTGTCTAAAAAATAAAAATTAAGATTTATAACAATGGGTTGCTCATATGACCCCCGTACAAAATGTACCCGATGTAACATGTATGTATGTATGTATGTATGTATGTATGTATGTATGTATGTGTGTGTATGCATACTGGAAGTGGGCAAATACCCGGTGGCAGTGGTAACTTAGTTACACACAACAATAAATTACAATTAATACACAATAAACAATTAATTGCCTCTGATTAAGGTTCTGGCTGATATGTAGCCTACTCTGTTACCAGGCAGTACATCTCACTTGACGATATGTATCGGAGGAAGAACAATATTGTTTGTATGCATCTGAAGTCTGACTAGTGTAATATGTAGCTAGTCGGCGATGTATGCAATGGAGGAGGAAAGGAACTGGCCACTCTACCCCATTATCTGCTGGCCTAGTTGCCTCATAAGTGGTGCCTTCTTGGTATCACTTGTGAGGTTCAGTCCTGTCTTCGCACAGTTGACTAAACAACAACAACAAACAATTAACACACGGACTAAACAACAACAATAATTTACAAAATACACAATAATTTATAACATTATAACATACGAAGAGTCCACGGAAAGAACATGTTAAGTCACTTTTTGTTGATTTTTGTTTGTGGACCCATCTGCTAGCTCATAAAGTGAATTATCTTCCTAGTAAATCAGAGTGGCAAAAAGCCTGCATTGTAACAGTTGAATAAATTAAACTAAATGAGATGTAAATTCATAGCGTCTCATGAGTGAATTAAAGTTAAGAAAATGCTCTCCTGAAAATTGTAAGAAAGCGACTTAGTGTGTTATTTCCGTGGACCCTATTATTTATTATATCTTAAGGATGAATATTAATAGCCGTTTGTGTTTTAAATTACGTTGGCACAAAGTAGTAGTTCATTCTATGTCTCAGAGATGGCATTAAGCTCGTTGCTAGGTAATTTTCTTGGAAATTTAATTCAGAGATGGCGCAAAATTCACGGTTCTAGTTTACGACTTCATGAAAACGTCTTGAAGCCTACATTTCACATCAGTTTCTGGATTTATATTATTGTCCTTCAAAATAAGAAGCAATTTATTCGATTGTATTATTGCAAGAGTTTAATGACATGGAACTATACGAACAGGCCATTGCAGTGCTAAAATTTGTCGTCTCCAACTCCCACAAACAATTTATAAGCAGCTATTATAAAGATCATGTTTAGTTTAAATTAGCTTTAAATGAAATGTTACAAAATTCAGAAAACAGTAAATTACTGGAATCAAAATACATGCATTTTACTTGTGAATTATAAAGATTTCTTTCGCACTTTCTTTACAGAGAAAGCAATTACGATGCCATCCAGGACGAGCTGATGAAGTACATGAGACTCGATGTAAAGAATAGACATAGCATTCAGGCTCTCCTGCCGTGTTGTCGAACAAAGATAATTTTTATGTCTCTTGAGCACTGAAAATGATTTCTCTGCCAAACAATTTGCTATAGATGCACACAGAAATGTGCGTAACATTATACCGATATTAGGATAAACATCCAAGAGGCCTTTCTTATGAAATGTCTTGTATAGACGCAGCAATGACATTTTTAATCTTATTGTTCTCACTCATATAACATCGAATTCATCCTCTATGTCAGGGGTTGGAAAAAATGTGACGTCGCAGGGTTAGCGCTGTACTCTCTCTCTTCCATCCAACTCCCCTACAACTCCAATAAATGGGAATCTATCAGTGGCGGTTACCTGCTTAGATTTAGATTACTTCTTTCTCCAAACCTTCAACGTGTGTTTAAGGAAGAATGAGAAGAACAGTATTTGTTGTGCATATGGTGACAATGTAGACGCCTCTTGTGTTCTAAAATTCTAATAGACACTTATAAATCAAACATCGAGCGATATTACAACACGTCATAATGATTACCACGAAATCATAGGTAAGGATGAACATATCCAATATAGTTTTAAACAGAAATGTATGCAGTAGAAAATAATTTGCTTTTCGTAGGGCTCGACTGAGCAAAGGAATTAAAACATGAAAAAGCTAAATTCCAATACCTAATAGTCCCGGTACTAAAAAATGATGAAACAAGATATGTGTCAAAGGGAACTCCATGAAAGTTATGTTATTGCTTTGGAAATCGCAAAATCATTCAAGTGCTATAAGTTAATGAAGGAGAGTTTATTAAAACATGTTGAATAAGGTTGCTACCATTAGCCTATTTGTCCTGAATAATCTGATATTTCTACAGCATGAAATTATCCACACGGACAATGCAAAGGAGGATAAGGGATATTGAAACACTATCTGAACGAGAAATAAAACCAAAGATGCGGCAATCTGTGGTCTATTCTCTCGTTTTAGATAGGCCTATTGGTACAGCCGAGCGGGTAATGTTCACCCGCGGAGTTCCGAAGGATCTCTCTGTGTAAGAATATATCTTCCTCGATGTCATTGCACTTAAAAGAAATAAAACACGAGAAGAGTTACTCCAAATATGAAGAAAATATAGAAGAAATGAATCTGAACATAAAGCAACTTGCATCTGTAGTAACGGACGGTACTCGAAATATGACTTTAAAAAGTCTACTAGGTGGACTAATATGTTAAGAGAGTTGGAAATAAGTGAGGACATAAAATGTTGCCATTGTATAACGTACCAGACTAGCTTAGATTTATTTAAAATGCTCTCCATAGAAAATGTCTATAGTTCTTTCTTAGGTCGCCTGCCGCTGCTATGTTTGGCTCTACATTCAGTATATTTCCGAACAATTGTTTTCTGAATGAAATCTAAACAAAGATCGTGACCAGCAGACGAAAATTTACGAGTTGTATTAAGGTGGCAAATTGTGACATATTTTTCTAGGTTGTGTAAAAATTAAGGTGAAATAAAATATAATTTGCCCATCTATAAATCGCTATCGTGTAGTCAACGCCAGATGCTCATGTTGAGAGTCGCCACTGGGATCCGAACGTATGTCAAAATATTTATTATGCACCAAAATATGTAAAAATATGTAACTTAACTTCGGAATAATGATTCCTTTGGTGTGATTCGCCGACATTTTAGCTTTTCTTATAGCTGCATATACATATAGGAAATTAATATGTTATTACATGAAATCCGAGCTCTAGTCATAACCTCATAACATATCATAATTTAAAAACGAAATCAATTAAATATGCATTGCTATAAACATACAGTAGATGATTTCTTTTTAAGAATATGATAGGCTATATATTATTTTTACTAGCCGTACCCGTGCGCTCCGCTGCACCTGTTAGAAATAAATATAAAGTAATTACGTAATTAAAATAGGACGTTTGATCCAGGGAACATTCGTGTTTGTTAGAAGGATAAATCGTTTAATATGTTACTTAATTGAAATTGTATTTAAATAATTAAATTGCGATCATTTTGGTCCAGAGAGCACTCATTTGGTGCAATGACAATTCCTTTAACATGTTTCTTATTTGTTATTACACGCAACTATAGTTTAATGAAGATTGACATATCATTTAGTTTTATTGTGTATACTTTATATTACTTGCTATATGGTTCCATTGAATTATGATAATAACTTAATTTTAACCCTTGTTTTCTACGTCTTCAGTAAATGGCGCTTGGTCCACTATGGTTCTGAAACCTTCAAATAATTTAAATAGTGATACAGCATAAACAGTGATGTGTAATTATATTTCTTTCTTTCGAAAATGTAAGAATTCACGATCTCCTATGTACCATTGCCATGGAATGAATAAATGTGTTTTTTCTTCCTACTCAAAAATTTTATATTTTGCACATGGGAATTACTGCAGGAACAACAACGCTACAATCTGAGGCGGCGGTGAAAACGTATTGTATTATTATTTTAAAAGTCTATCAGACCTACCAAATTTTGCATAGAATAAAACTTATCGTAAATCATTTTTAAAGAAACTTTTGTTACGTAACATTTTTCACACAAAAAAAAAAAACAATAATAAGCGAGATATTTCGATTTAATTCAGGCTCCGTTAAATGAAGTATTTTGAATGCCATATAGCCTAAAATCTAAATTACAACGAACTTAACTTATATTTCAATTTTCATCGAAATCCGTTCAGCCATTATCGCGTGAAAAGGTAACAAACATCCAGACAGACAGACATACAAACAAAAATTTCAAAAAAGCGATTTTCGGTCTCAGGATGAATAATTATACATGTTAACACCAATTATTTTTGGAAAAGGGAAAATTACCAGAAAATTTTCGGCTACATATTTATTATTATATTATATTATATTATATTATATTATATTATATTATATTATATTATATTATATTATATTATATTATATTATATAAAAAGTGCGTTGATAACGGATGTACTCCGATAAGAAAGTTTTTAATTTGTTGTGGGGGCTCTTGAATCTCAGAAGCAACAACCTTTACAACAGCGCAACATAATCTGCTTGGCTCATTACCCAATTTTTTTTTGCATTGCATTTATTGTATATATAGTCTATTTTATGTATTTTAACACGATTCAATTGAGCATAGTTAAAATTTGAATTATAAAATAATGGATTGCTAAGCTAACGTACTATTACTGCATACTAAATCAATACACTCTCGTTGTTCATTAATTCTCTGAGATTAAAATGAGTGTGTACATAAATATTATTTTAAGAAAAACAGAAAACGAATGTACAAAAAAGTCTATCAAATTTTCTTTGCATAGGAATAGTTTAATAGCTTTCGATTGTTGCTGTCCAAGGCCCCTTTTTCGATTGTTGTTGCCCAAGGCCCCTTATAGACGAAGTCATTTGTTATTTCATTGCACCGTCTTAGATGGCGTTCTTTTAATTTTAAAACTCATTTATCTCATTAAATATCAGTCCTATCAAAATTTTGTAAAGAATAAAACTTATCGGAAATCATTTTTAAAGAAACTTTTGTTATGTAACATTTTTCACAAAAATCAATAATAAGCGAGATATTTCGATTTATTTAATTCAGGCCCCCTTATAATCCCCCTTTTAAGTAAAGTATTTTGAATGCCATATAGCCTAAAATCTAAGTTACAACGAACTTAATTTATATTCCAATTTTCATATAAATCGGTTCAGCCATTATCGCGTGAAAAGGTAACAAACATACAGACAGACATACAAACAAAAATTTAAAAAATGCGATTTTCGGTTTCAGGGTGGTTAATTATATATGTTAGGACCAATTATTTTTGGAAAATCGAAAATTACCAGAACAATTTCGGCTACAGATTTATTATTAGTGTAAGTAAGTTTCTAACATTGAAGGTTAACAATGCATTATACTAGAAAAAACTTACCTCCAACATTTTCACTTTCCTCCAAAACGAAATAATGATAAACGTTTCAACAATTCAACTTCTAACTGAAAAGTAACACATTTCCGCGAAAAAGAGTATCGATGCATAGTAATCTGGAAGGCTTCCCCTAGAATACAAGACGTCTCATGTCGTATATTACACTATGTCATATTTGTAACACTTCCTCTATTATTATTAATATTATTATTATTATTATTATTATTATTATTATTATTATTATTCATTCATAATGTTCTGCCCAACGGCAGGCCTCTCACTGCAAACCCAGCATTCTCCAGTCTTTCCTAATTTCTGCATTCTTCTTTCTCTCCTCATATGATTCATATATCTTAATGTTGTTATTATTATTATTATTATTATTATTATTATTATTATTATTATTATTATTATTATTATTAGCACGTGAAATTACACAGCACACATTTGTCTTTTATGACAGTTTGAAGTCCAGGACCATAAAATGTAATTTAGTCAGATTTCTGTTCTTGTCTCTTGTGCGTGGGCCTAATAGCATTTCACTGAAAATGAAACAAGAGCTGCCATGGGCTGAGATCTGTCGCCAATGAACAACAGTTTCACTCGCTTCTATAACAGCGCATTCAAATCGTCTGCTGCGTCGTGCAGGATGTTTTGTGAAAGTTGGTATCTATCGGTCCGAAGGTGGAATGCGAGGCATGCGAGCAGAGTGGCGCCGCTGGACGATCCACCCCTCCTTCGTCGTATAAATTACAGCTTTGTGGTTTATGGTTGCAATCATCTTCGTCTGATTGTCGTGAGGTGGGTGGTAGCGTCTTGATGAAGACAGCATCACAAGGCGTGATCTGCAAGAACTCCTCTTACAATGCAAAAATCTGATTATTACGTCAACACGTGTTTACATGGTATGACACCGGATTGTAAGAGCGAGACGTAGATGGGAGGATAATATTAAAGTGGATTTGAGGGAGGTGGGATATATTATTTTAGTTAGTTATTTAACGACGCTGCATCAACTAAGAGGTTATTTAGCGTCGATGAGATTGGTGATAGCGAGATGAGGCCGAGGATTCGCCATAGATTACCTGGAATTCACCTTACGGTTGGGGAAAACTGGGAGGTGGCTATGATGATAGAGACTGGATTAATATGAGGCCGGCAATGAACTGCGGGTTCCTTAAAAGTCATTTGTAAGTAAGTGAGAAACAAAATGATTGCAAATTATGGCCTATGGATCAAGAATGTACGTGGTTTACAGGCGAAGAGCATTTCCATCTCAACCGCCAGAATGTGAGGTTTTGGGGTTCGAGTTCACCAAACGATAGTCTGTAATGGAACAGCCTCTGCAGGGCCAAAAATGACTTGCTTGACCTGTTAGCTAGTATTTCACTTGCATTTTATACGCAAAAAGTTTGACTTCCTTTTCAAAATTTCCCTTTCAGGTTAAGAACGGTTCCTTTTTCACTGAATTTCTTTACTGCACTCACTAGTGCTGATGGAGAATTTTATGAAAGTGATTTTGTTTCTAAATAAAATTAAAAAAAATTAATTCTCTGTGGCATATGAAATTAAAACCATAGTGAAGTATTCTTCCAAGATTGCACAACAATTACCCGAAAACAAAAGAAAAATATTGCACCAACTTTGCGAAATACAAAACATTAACATAATTGGCGCG
Source organism: Periplaneta americana (assembly GCF_040183065.1). NCBI lineage: Eukaryota > Metazoa > Arthropoda > Insecta > Blattodea > Blattidae > Periplaneta > Periplaneta americana. The sequence continues at coordinate 187,918,939 of NC_091122.1, read as the reverse complement.
TCCAGATATACTTATGTAAGTTAAGTCCGATTTTTCCCAAACAATAATAATAATAATAATAATAATAATAATAATAATAACAACAACAATAATGCAGTCGGAATTTTTGCATTAATACCTAGATGTAGTTCGTTCGATCCTGGCTAATGGTGATAGATTTTTAGGTGGTAAAACTCCGTCGCTGAAGAAATAAGGCCGGTGGCCAGCTTGCAGTACATGTTGCAGTTGTGTCATTATTCTCTCTCAACTCACAGTAACTCCAATGAAGAAGAGTATGAACAAGTTTTTTCATTATCTGGTCATACAACCGTCTGTGTAATAAAACTTCCAGCGTCTTCTCATTGCACAAGAAGATTACTTTGTTACTATTAACTATAGCGATCGATTTAATTGATTAATGGAATGTATTATCCGATTAAATTTAAAATCCGATTAACCGATCAAATGTGTTTTAATCGATTAATCGAGCCGATTAAAATTATCGTGAAGTGCCTTGTGAAGTCAGTATACCTAATTATCGTTTGGTGCGGTGAACTCTTAAGCTGTGATTGACAGGTCTTTAGCATAAACTGATGTTCTCGTCTTTTTGCTTTAGAAAACTAAAATAAATGATCCTGTAAGAAGGCTACAACTATGCACAAATCTCTCTTTAATTAATGGCATTTTCCTTTGAAAACGCGGCTTAGACGAACATTTCCTTTCACAAACTATGGAAGGAACGTACCGTATATTGCATTTTATTTGCGGACATATTGACCTTGTCAAAATAACCACCCGAAAGCAGCAATTGGTAGAGGATTAATGACCCGAATAATGGTATTTCTTAGAATTGAGTAGCTACTTCTGTTTCGTCCACATGCACCTGACTTTGCCCATTAGTTGTTTATGAAACTGTCACTTAAATGTCATCGACCTGGGCGGGGATCGAACTCGAATCTCGGGCACAGAAGCCGAGCACTATACGGACTGCGCCACCAGGGCGACACAGATATGTCGAAACGTATTTCACGAACGTCTCGAAATCTGATGATTGGTAAAAGTATTTGTAACTACCACGGCTTACAGTTCGAATAACATTTTTCGCATACTACAAAATATCTCTTGGTCTTTATAGTAGGTTGTGAACGAAACAAAGTGGTCCTGTCAGACAAGCTGCTTGTGTCCTTACTGCACGCAGCTACGTCGTACCTCTTGTGCAACACTCCGGTCATCTGCAACTTGTGGACGAGCAGATGCGAAGACTCGATTGTGAAAGTTGTTGTTTGCATTTATTTTAAAATCTTCAGAATAAAAGAAACAGACAGGAGAATAGTGATGGAAAATGTAACGTTGTTTTAACACCCACAATAATTCGGATTAAAAAAAAACAGGCCAAATATTCATACGTGACAAACTAAAAAAATTTCAAGATGGATTTAGATCTCCAGTCTATCACTCGTCTTGGCAAGCTGATGTTTCAAATTCGTCGTCTTTTGTCTTTTTCCCCCTCCTCCTATTCTTCAGATATTACCAAAAGACCAAGACAGATAGCCCTATATATATATATATATATATATATATATATATATATATATATATTTCCTTTGGTAGTTCTTTCAAACTAAGAGTTAATGGGTCAGAAGTCAACATTGACCTGCAGAAGAGATCCGAATTGCTCTCTCGTTTTGAAATTTTTTTGGGTAAAGCTTTCTCGAACTTTTTTCACATCTTTGTTTCAGACTCAATGGCCTCTTCTGATAGTTCTCCAAGCTGCATGAACAAGAATTTTATTTTACTGTGGGTGAAATATAGTACAGATATTTTGATAAATTTCTATGTAGTATCATTGAAACATTTCTTCTTCTTCTACTGTGAGTTTCGTAGCTTGTTTTCTTTACTTCAGCCAAGGTTCACTTTTTTACGTCTGGAAGGTGTTATTGTAGTCATTTCTTTTAATCGTTTCGCTGAATTTTCGTCATCTTAGGCCCTCAAATTCATTACTATGATATATGAAATCTACGCAGCACCCATGTTTTTAATTTTAATTTTCCTTCTCTTACTTAAATCTTCAAATTCTTTCGAATGACATCAATAATTTTTAGGAGGAGGAGAAGAAGGTGTAGAAGTACATGGTAACTCAATTTCTTGTTGTAAACAGCCTCAATATTTACGAAGAAACAGTTTCGCTGCGGTGACATTTATCCTAACTCTGATAGTATTAGAGAAAAGATCTCATTCTAACAACGGATTGTGATCAGTGTGGCGAGGAAGTAATTTAGAACGGAATAAATAGGAGTACACTGAAAGAACTTACTTGATTGACAAGTTCGTGAACTACAGATTCGTATGTGGCCAGGAAGTAATTTAGAATGAAGTAAAAAGGAATACCTAAGAGAACTTACTTGATTGACAAGTTCGTGAACTACAGATTCGTATGTGACCAGGAAGTAATTTATAATGAAGTAAAAAGGAATGCCTAAGAGAACTTACTTGATTCACAAGTTCGTTAACTACGGATTGTGATTAGTGTGGCCAGGAATTAACTTAGAATGGAGTAAATAGGAGTACAATAAGAGAACTTACTTGATCAAAAAATTCGTTAAATACAGGTTGTCATGAATGTGTCCAGGAAGTTAATTTAGAACAGAGTAAATAGGAGTAAACTAAGAGAAATTAGCCCTTGATCAACAAGTTCGTTAATTACAGATTGCGGTAAGTGTGTTCAGGAAGTAATTTAGAACGAGTAAATAGGAGTAAACTAAGAAGACTTACTTGATCAACAAGTTTGTTAAGTAGAGATTGTGATAGATGTGTCTAGGAAGTAATTTAGAACGAGTAAATAGGAGTAAACTAAGAGGACTTACTTGATCAACAAGTTTGTTAAGTACAGATTGTGATAGATGTGTCTAGGAAGTAATTTAGAACGAGTAAATAGGAGTAAACTAAGAGGACTTACTTGATCAACAAGTTTGTTAAGTAGAGATTGTGATAGATGTGTCTAGGAAGTAATTTAGAACGAGTAAATAGGAGTAAACTAAGAGGACTTACTTGATCAACAAGTTTGTTAAGTACAGATTGTGATAGATGTGTCTAGGAAGTAATTTAGGACGAGTAAATAGGAGTAAAATAAGAGAACTTAGTTGATCAACAAGTTCGTGAACTAAATATTGTGATCAGTGTGGCCAGGAAGTAATTTAAAACTGCTGCTCAGTCGATCAACACCGGAACTTGCTGTTACTCCATGCTCCACACTCCGATTTATGAACTACTTTCAGTTACTGCATAAAATGCGTGCAACTTGTGTTGTCCATTTCGTGAATTGTTTGTCATTGACTATGGCTTAGCAATAGGCTGCAAGTATGTCCCAATGATCTTACCTCCTCTACAATCATCAGAGAAGCAAACGTATTTGTAGTCTCTCCTTTGAACATAATGTCTCCTTTAAATCTTCTTGTATTACTTTTCGTCTCATAATGGCGATGGATTCGCATGGCAACATGGCATACATTAGAGTGAAATATTACGTTTCACAGATCATCCAGAAAACAATATTTCATGGAGATGCTGCATTGTACAGCTCAGCTGACACAGAAGAACGCGGAACCGAGTTCAAATCCCGGCGATGTATTTGTGAGAATTTTTGTAGGCTGCAGTTTTTCCATCTTCAGTCCATTATCACCTCAATGCACCTGCTTTTGTGTGATGGGCTTTGAATGGGTGTGATCGAGGTTAGTAGGTGGCAGTGGCGATGGGAATGCCCAGGCTAGATCACGTGTTCTCCTTGGCGGGGATTTGACGATTCAGATGTATCTGAGGTACCGCAGAGCACCACTAGAAGTGTGGCATTCAGATTTGCTTAGCGGCAGGAAGCTTAATACTGTCCCAATGTATCAATGCCACGTGTAGACTTGTCTTTGTTGGGCCATTGCAACTGAGTAGTTTGCTTTGCCGATCCTAGAGCGTACAGGGCTCATCGACGACGTTGAGAAGTGGCTTAAGAAATGCTACAAAAAGCTTGACAGGGGAAGAGCAGTTGGTACTGGTGGTGATGATGCTTGATTTGACAAGAAAATAACGACTATTTCTGAACGTCATGATAATTAATAATTGTGAAATTGACGATTTTCACAACAATAACAATAATATTAATAATAACAATAATAAGAGTAACAATGAAATTGATTGTCGTGATAAAATATTGTTGATTTGATGTCGTTAATGATAGATGGTAGCTGATTAAACAACAATGCAATAATTTCATCTGCTCGACTAAAGGAAACTAGCATCGAGCGTTTTGATGGACTTGGCCGATAACAGTCGAACTTACCAGCCTCGAGAGATAGAAAACAGCGCTGAAAGTTCTCAGAGAATTAGCGAGCATTTATTGATTTAGTATGCAGTAATAGTACGTTAGCTTAGCATTCTATTATGAGTATGCTCATTAGAATTGTGTTCAAATAAGTAAAATGTATAAACTATGCAATAAATTCAGTGCAAAAAAGTGGGGTAATGCGCCAAGCGGATTATGTTGTAAAAGTTGTTACTCTTGAGGTTCAAGAGCCCCCCCTCCCCTCACCCAATTAACAACTTACTTATAGAAGGGCTGGATAGCTAATGCGCAAAACAACCGAAAATTATGGTCGAAAATTTTTTTTCGATACCGCAAAAACAACATTTATAATTCCGCACAATTCATCTGATAACGTAATACCAAATTTATTCTAATCAATTTGTACTGGTGAAGATGGCGCTGATGGATGTGTGTTCGATGTTGAGTGTAGGCCTAGATGGCGCTGAACAGGGGCGGGGGTTCAGTACCTGATCGGTTCGATGTCTCCATAACCACAGTTGAAAGGAAGTGTTGCTGTTGGAAGGAAGTGCTGGCTGTGATAGGAAGTGAATTTAAAGTGAAATATCATTTATAAGAACGGTCACAAATTGTGGCGTGGAGTGCTTTGTTAAGGACGATTTCAAATATAGAAAACAGCTTAAAATGGGTAAGGGAAATATTTCGTGGAGATCCACGGAAAAGAAATGTGCCTGTACCGCAATTTTACAGACTAATGCATAAGTTAGTGAAATAGTATATATAAGAGACTTGCATGATCATGAAAATAAAAGCGCTAGGACTATTGAATCACATATTTTGCGAGAAATTTGTAAAAGAAAAGCGTGTGAAGAAATTATTTTATAACCCAATAAAATAATACGAACAGAATTATCGAGGTCAGATACTTTTAATATTCAGAGAATGGAGACCGTCGAACTTCGATTAACATTGTAGAGTACAGAGCCCGGAGGAAACAGATGCCCATTCACCCTCGCAAAGTAAATGAGGCATTAGACAGTTCAAGTAGTTAAACGTATCGAGGCGAAAGGTTCTGTTTTGTAGACATTGAAAATAAGGCAATAATTTTTACTTTTGAACGAAATTTGCAGTTTGTGTGTAGTGTAATGTGCGTAATATATTAGCGGATGGAACATTCTACGTTTCACCAAAACACTTTCATCAGGTTTATACTATACATACATATACTCCATTGGGGTAGGTCCAAGTTGCTTTTTGTTTACAGTTATCGAAAACTTTATCAGCTTACGAATGCATGTGGAAACGTATTCGTGATTTGTGTAGTGATGATTTTAATTCTGAAATCATAGTTTTAGGTTTTGAAGTTGTTCATAACGCAGTCAAAAAAGTATTTCCTAACAACCTTTAAAGGCTGCAGTTTTCATTTAGGCCAGACGTGGTATAGGAAGATACTCGACTTAGGACTTCGCTCTGAATATACCAATCCCTATTCCGAAGTAGGAAAGTTCCTGAAATATATGTTCGGTTTAAAATGTGTACCTCCATGCACAATAGGGGATGCGTTTGTTGAGTTGGGTAGCATTGCTTCTAATCACAATCAGTTAACGAAATTCCTAGACTAGGTACTTGAAAACTACGTAAGTGAAGACTCTAAATTCTCTCCTAAATTGTGGGCCAGTGTACCAACAGATGAAATCAGAACAACAAATGGGACGAAATCGTTCCATCGTCATTTGAAACGATTATTTTACAAACCTCATCCCTCTAGCCATGAATTTACGGAAGTGTTAAAGCAACTGCGGAGTGAAACGCATCTTTCTTTCAACACAGTGCGTTTTAACGGTGACCGAGATAATCATCGTGTTGCAACTGAACTATGGAGGAAATATCAAAGTGGTGAATTATCATTACTGGAGTACGTTAAAAAATTGCACTTCGGTTCCAGCCCATCGTACTGTGGACAAACGGGACAACCGCTGGACAGTGTTTTAAAGGTAAGTTGTTGTACATGTATTAATTTTATTTAAGGATCTATTAATTTAGGAGCTTGAAATATTTTGCGCATTTGCAATCCGTCGTTTTGCGGGAAAGAAAGTATGAAATCTATTTGCGCAAGTCGCCATATAGGAGTAAATCAACACACTTTTTAAATAATATAAGACAGTATAACACTTTACTCCATGTGGCATCGTTTGGTGCAAAAGAAATAACATATTGTCAATTTTATGCCAACATTTAAAGTTCAAGGATAGACTTACTTAATTGGAAGTCTTTTTCCAGCTGAAAGTAAAACCCCTCAGTTCTCACAAGTATAGTTTGTTTCAGACACTGAGCAATAAATGTCTGTTGGTCTAACAACTTACAGTATCAAGCTTAAAAGTAGAATTGATTGAATTGTTGCTTGGTAACAACAGTTACATTCATAGTTTTAAATACAACTTTGAAAACGACTTACAACTTATAATAAACTATTATTCATTGTGCAATTAAAAAGCTGTATTCGAAAATGTAATAGATTTAAGTCAATTATATTTCTAACAAGTGCAGCGAAGCGCACGGATATGGCTAGTAAATAAATAAGTAAGTAAAGAAGTAGCTGAAAAAATAAACAAGTAAATAAATGAAAAAATAAATAAATAAGCGAATGAATGACTGAATAGGTAAGTAGACGGATAGGTAGATAGAAAGATGGATGGATGGGTAGACACAGACCAACGGACGGACAGACAGACAGACAGACAAGTAAGTAAATAAATAAGTAGTTAAGTAAATATTTAAGCAAGGAATTAAGTAAGTAGGCAGACAGATGAATAGGGCCTAAAGGAATAGATGAGTACATGAATTGATAAATAAATGAATAGCTGAATGAATAGATTAATAGATAAATAATAATAAATTCTGAATAGATAAGTAGTCACTCCAACTTAGCGATGATGGAGAGTAGCGACGTGCAGTAGTCGAGCTCCACGGCCTCCTGCAGGTCCATTCAGAACTGACCGCGTGGCTACGAGAGAAAAAATAAAGCTTGTTTATTTAATATCTGCTCCGCTCGCTATGAATGGGCCATCTCAATAGCATGCACGCCCACAACCGTGACTACAGTCCGGTTTCATTTAACTTGATTCTTCTTCGCGTGATGCAAGATGTAGCATTGCTCAACTCTCCAAATTTCCATTTAACACAGAGTTCTTGTGTTGCTTCAGTTTCAGTCTTGTGGTTTGAGAACTTTGTTTAGTGCCGTAGAAATGCACCTGCAACTCTTCACAAGAAACAAAGACAGGCAGGAAGAATAGCACGACTTAAATAAAAGTCCGTGAACAGATCTGAGAATGAAGAAACAGAAAAGTTGCTGCAGTGTCTAGAAGCTGCTGCTTTTCTAAGAGGAAAATATTTATCATTCGAAAGATTCTTGTGGAGCTACCGACTGTACTCATTAGGTGGTCTGTTGCAGAGGTCAGCATTAGGGCACAAGAAAAATTGCAAGCATAAGGTGACGTATAAAAGCAATAATTCAAACTGTAAAAAAAAAGTTTGCAAAATAGCGTAAAATGTTTTGTTATGAACTTTTATTTGTCGCTAGCCGAGTCGCAACTTCAGCTACAGATTTTTGTAACTTAGTTGAAACTCATGCGTAGGCCTACTACACACTAATTTGTCACGTGTCTTCTAATAGGAGCCCAGTAGCCTGTAGAAGGTCGACGACAGAATGTTCGTATTTGGTCTATAGGCATACACGATAAGGAGTGACCACTGAGCCATCTTAAGAAAATGTATGTCTTTTGTTCCTCACAGTTATTTCGTATGCAAGCAGTACGACTTTCCTGCGGTGGCTTCAACCTCTTGATTTTACACCGGCAATTATGCCTTATTTCTTTCTTGACACTGATTAATAAATGTGATGGATTATACAGAAGTCAGATCGCTGAAGCTTGTCAAAAGCAACGTTTACGTGCAAATACGAACACCAATTCATTGAAGAGATGAGAATTTTTGTAAAAAGCGATTAATATAAAATTCTAATATGACCGCCTTAGTGTTATTGAATCATGACTAAGGTTCCGGAAAGATGAACCAATCCTCAAACCATTTCTTCTTCTTCTTCTTCTTCTTCTTCTTCACCTCCTCCTTCTCCTTCTCCTCATTGCAACCTTGTCTGCTCCGACGCGTCCGACGATGCTTTTCCGTTGCCTTAGTTTCTTCTCTAACTTCTACAGTCAATACGTCCAGCTTTCATCTGTTTACGTTTCGTAACAATAAATTACTTTTCCTCATAGTTCCTGATGGTCACAGAGCCTTAGAGAATTCTTAATAAGAACGCTACAAGGCAGACCACTTATAGTTGCAACCACTCAGAACGTTAGCAAATTCTCTATTTATTTATAATAATGCCACTTGAAATAATTTGCGGCTGCAGAGACAACATCGTTATTTAAAGGAATAGATTTGCGAAAAAAAAAGCGAAATAACCTACTTTTAATTTTCTACATTTAGAAACTAAGGTTGCCAAAGTGACCAAATGAAACGAAGAACAAGTATCCATATGTCGAAACGGAATTTATTCATTTTATATTTATGTAGACTATATGAAACCTAATTTTCAACTATTTCAAACTTGTTTTGCCTTTCTATATTTGAAACTGAGGTTATCGTGTACATCTACAGTAAATAAATAATACAGTATTTAAAGGGGAGATTAGCAGACAGTCCAGCAGTTCGACAACTGGCAATGCAATCTGAATCATTTGAGCCGTTCAGAGCAGAAGTGGTGTAAGTCAAAAATGGGTAATGAGGGTTAAAGTAAACAATCTGTAAAATACAGCGCAAAGTAGCAGTTAATATGTCCTTCGTGCTATCCACTGACTACTAACAGTTTAAATAAACTGAATATCAATTGCTACTTTGCGCTGTATTTTACAGAATGTTTACTTTAACCCTCATTACCCATTTTTGACTGACACCACTTCTGCTCTCAACGGCTCATTTATTTGAAAGGATTCTTTTGTAAGAACTTTCGGTTAATGGAGTTGTGCAGAAATTCTGTCGCGATGTACGAGATAGTGTTTGCATTTCAGGCGTTATTGAAGATATTAAAAACTATATAAAATCATATTTTATCTTACTGATGTGAAAAATCAATAAAATCATATAAAATGTTTTTATGGTTTACTTACTCTGTTACGTAAGAGGTTGGCTGGACTCGGGACGGGTCAGTACACCTGGGCATACTTTGGCCCTTTGTGCGATAATTGTCTGACAGATGGCCAGGGAGGCATTCGCGAATCCGATGCTGCCAGGTGGGCCTCAGTCCCTGATAGAGCTAGGTGCCGTTTCGCGGACGATTAGCCCCAGCCCTTCCCTGCACTACCACCAGGACTTCACTCTAACCCATTTTTACTGTTGCAGACGAAATGAGAGTTGGCGGAATGTAAGAGGTGTGGGGAGAAGCAACTGTACAAGAAGTCGTAAATATTCTTAGGATAATGAGTTTAAATAGTAGGGATTATTTTAATTTGTCTTCAACATTTTTGAAATCTTTTATTCACAGTACCGTATATTTGTTTTTTTTTTTTAATCTTGTGTATAAAGTACAGTTTATTAACAGGTGTATTCCATAATTCATTAAAAATAGCTAAAGTTGTTCCAGTATTTAAGAAAGGAAACAAAAATGACTCATCCAAGTATAAACCGATTTGTATTTTCACTTATGTAAAGCATTTATAGGATACCAATTTCAATAAAATACATAGGCCTATAATTCTACATTGAAATTTTCTTGTCTCGAACTGCGACCCGCTGTGCTCTCTTAGTTAGCTTATATGGTCCACACATCTGTTTGAGTTTGACACCCCTGACCTAGAGTATTGTACTCATTATGAAATTTAAGAAGATATCTACCAAAAGATTACGTTAATTAATAAGCTTATTATGCACATTTTAATTCCATTATCAGATATGGAATACTGCTTTGGGAAAATAGCACACAATAACAAAATATTTAGGGCTATATTATAGATTAAGGCATTAAGAATAATAAATTACTCTTCACTTGATGAATACTACAAGCCTATTTTCACACTCGAAGGGATAATGGCTTTAACTTGTACTATGTGCCTTTTCTAAATTTTAACATTTTTAAACAATAATATTAATTATCATTCTTTTCCAAAAGGTGTAGGCTACATACTTATAACACAATACAACTATATCCACTGAAATTTATATTAAATAAATCAATGGAAAATTACGAATTTGTATCGTATAAATTTCCTAAAGTTTTCTTTCATTTAGACAATAATACTTTTCGGAAGGTTGGTTGGTTGAAGGTCTTTTTATTACAATGACGACTTTTTAAATGTTAGTGATATAAGAATTTAATTTTTCTCGTATTTACCCGCTCACATATGTGACGACTATCAAGGCACATCATTGTGCTCACAGATTTGCATACCTAACCTACATTAAATCCGCTGTCTGACTTGGGATTTGTTGAACTCAAGTAAGTGATTGTGAGGTATCCGAGATATGAATATGCTTTCTCCTCTACCATAGCCAGTGAGTAGGGGTGTCTTGCAATGACTTTACCAGCACCGAATTCCATTGGAAGGCTCGAGTTGCGTAGCAACAATTTTCAGCACCATCTCGTGCGCAGGGAGTTGAGAAACTCTGTGGTAGTTGGTTATACCATCATGGTTTCAGACTGTGTTTATGGACTTGAACGAAATTTTGGGAGCCTGGAACATGTTCAAAATTGTCTTCTTAATGGATGCTGCTTGATCATTTTTTGGTGTCAAGGTCGCTCTGTCGCAAAACCAAGAGCTGCCTCCGCGAAGACGTTCTTCATATCGGGGTTAACTTCTGAAAAAAAAAAAATCAACAATGAATGGAACAATTTCGTAAATAAGTGAAAGCTCTTCCTTGTCTTCAACAAAATACACTTCTTGTGCTACAAACCTAAAAGTTACTACTGCACAACATACTTCTCTGACTGCACGTCATCCGATCGTGGATCAACTGTCCACAATGTATACAAATTTTCGCCTCCGAACCCCAGAGAACAATAGTCCACGTAAAGAAGATACAACTTACCTTCTTTTTTAACGTTTTTATTGCAAATAAAATTGGGCAACATATTTTATTTCCCCCCTGTCGCATATTTGCAACTGCTCTATGCACTGCCGAAGATGTATCAATGGAAGCAGACAATGTTCACGTCGACTTCGAAGCAACACGCCAGGCAAGTTTTAAGGTGGAGGGTGCAATTTCTCGGATAAATGACCGTATACAACCGCTTGACTATCTTCGGTAAGTTTTTACCATGCAGTCTGTTGAATTCGTACTTGGTCCAGAGTCGTAACAAAGCAGATCGTTTCTTAATGTTAGCATGACACTTCTTCATTTCTCCAGTGACGCTTTGGTCTTCTTTGACTGAATGTGCCGGTACATCGGCCCAAAGTTGCGTGGATTGATTCCTGTTCGCTTTGACCAGACGGCTTGTGACTCTTAGGCCTATACTTCACGTTCTTTTTTCCTTTCTTACCTTTTCATTTTTTATCTTTCTTCAATGCTTATTTAGTTTATTATCCTATTTCATTTATTTATTTATTTGTTAACGTTTCCTTTTTATTTAATTATATATATACATATATATGTATATGTATATGTATGTATGTATTTGTGTATTACTTAGTTAATATTAGTTAGCCCAGATTCCGTATTTTTCCTCGTCCGCTCAATATAACAATAGGTGGGGTATATGTTTACCCACGTACTATTAGTTGGTAATACCAGTACCATTAGGTATTGCCTTACATACTTCTCCTTGATTCTCAATTTCATTACTTTTGTACCCTGGATTGAGGCTAGCTGTTTCATTGGTTAAACTCAAATATTTTCAGTTTGTCTTTTAAAACCTCTTCCGGGGGTTGAGTCTGACCGCCGCGCAGTGGGGTATTTGGCAGATTTAGGCGGCCAAAATTACTTTTGTACTTTAATTGAGTCTAAACGTGCCGTCTTACTATTTTATTGTATTTTAGTGATATGAAATACTTTTTATGAAGAAAAATATTATTTATATAATTTCAAGCCATTTAATTTTCCGTCAAAATCAAAACATGAGTTTAACCTAAATATTCATCCTTATTATTACTTAAAATCTGAACTCACATTGATCAGCACGATGATGATGATGATTATGATGACGATGAAAGCCATGGTTCATCAGAAAATTTCATTTGTTACGTCAGTAGATTCTTTGACAGATCTTATTCTATTAGCGCGACAATAATATGGCGAAGAAGGAGTAGGATTCTACTATTATCAACTTTTTATTTTTCTACAAATTAGTTGAAGCGGTATAAAAGAACTCTGAGAAATATTGTTGTCGGGATCATATAATTCTGAAATCTCTGTTAATATTGAGCTTGCTGTAATCCGTCATATCCCAATTTGCAAATTAACACCAATGAGTTATTTTCGTCTTCACTTACAGCTTTTACAGTGTAATCGTATAGACCAATAAAATCTGTAACTTTATCTTGGCAGAAGTATCGGTAGCAACATATGGCTCGTTGTGCAGACAGCAATCCAATTTTGCCTTCCGTAAAACACTGCAGCAAGGATATAAGCTTAACTTTTTATTAGTTGCTATTATTTCATATTCTATTCTTGAAAAACCAGCTTCAATAAACATGCCAAATTCCTAATTTCTTCCTGGTAGCATATTTAAGTCAATACTTCCGTATCTGTACTTCTAGGTAAATGTTCTTTCTTCTTTTCCTTCTCTCACTCAACTCCTGAAATTTCCGGTCGATTCATTACTTTGGGAATCTCGAATCTTTCTTTGAGTCAATTACTGTTTTTCTTAATGAATGTATTCTATTTTTTGTGTGCACTGATCCATCTTCATTTCAATTAAGACTTAAAATTTGAACATTTACGCTTTATTTCTTTTACGAAAGAACGTGGCGAATTACAAAGGTTCTCACGGCCGCTGCGAAGACTGCACACCACCTGAAGATGTTGCTATGGTCCATACAGTCTTCCCCTTACGCGTCACAGAATTTCACTCGGGTTACGTCCTTTAGCACAACACTTCCCTGCTCTCCACAAGTTGACATGCGCGCCATCTTTGTTGAGTAGTTCAAGCTTCTCTCGCTAGAGCTGCACAAGCAAAACAAATTGTCTGTAGTGAAAACTTCTCACTATATCTTGGTGAAATGTCAACATCCCAGCCGCAATACTAACGCAGAAAAAAATCATTGTGCGTTACTTTCCGATCCACCCTTGTATTTGTTCGTCTCGGTAATTTTCATAGGCTAGTAGGTAATTTTTCACAAATTCTCTAATCTTACGTTAATGTTTGGTAAACTTTGCCGCTGCATCATGTTACACAATTTCCTTCGAATTATTGAATTGACGTCCGGTTGCCCTAAAAATTCGAATAATATAAGACAGAAATAAACATAGGCTCGAAAAACCTACATTTCTACTAACAGATCTAATTTACTTTTCACTAATACCCTACTTCATCCCTTCAAAATTTAAATTTTCAATTTTACATAATATTTTTTCCTCCCCTTTCATATTTTGACATGTGGAGCCCTAAAAGTTATTTTTTGTAAAATTTAAATTTTCAAAATTTGAAAATTGATTTTAGCTTCCCCTCCGTTTTTTCTTCAACACGTACAGTATATATATATATATATATATATAAAAGTAATTTATAAATTGCTATTTCAGCATCCTAAAATAAATAATAATAATAATTCTTTATTTATACTGGCAGAGTTAAGGCCATAGGGCCTTCTCTTACACTCTACCAGGTCACAAAGTATACAAGCAGTTAAAATTTAACAAAAAGTTAAAGAACAGAATACTAATATATTACAAAAATAATAAAGACAGTTTTAAAACTGCAGAAAAAAACCGAAATTTAGGTCATGTGCATAATTGTGCACACAGGGTTGGAAAGGGTTAATGAAGCTATATCTTGGAAAATTGCGCAATTCAGCGGCTAAGTTTTAGCAAATAGTGAAGCAGAAGCTTTAACCTTTCTACTACAGTAAAAGACAGTACCGGGAAATGCCCGGAAGTGAACTAATATACTCGAGTTTGCTAAAATTAGCCTATGAAAATAATGAATAAAAACATTTATTCGGAGAGCTTTGTCTTCGTCAAAGTAATTACAATATCGATGAAAATATTTAAAATGTATTCACACTTGCCGGCGTCATCAGAATCGGTAACTATTCACTTCGAACCATACACCGAATAAATAATATTAATTGTAGAATGTAAGCTTCCACAGACAATATGTGCATTAAAAGAGATGGTCAAGTGCCGACTGTCGTACAGCCTCAAGGTTTGCGCAAAGCGGTGGGAGTAGGAAGTTCATTGTTCAGCTTTGCCATGTGGTATTTTTTTCCTATCTAGAATGAGTTTTTAAAAATAGACTTTTGGCCGCCTAAATCAGTCAAGTACCCCACTGTGCGCCGGAGAGGACAGTGACAGTCGTGTAACAAAATAATGTTATGTTTTATTTAACGACGCTCGCAACTGCCGAGGTTATATCAGCTTCGCTGGTGTGCCGGAATTTTGTCCCGCAGGAGTTCTTTCACATGTCAGTAAATGTACTGGCATGAGCCTGTCGCATTTAAGCAGACTTAAATGCCATCGACCTGGCCAGGGATCGAACCCGCAACCTCGAGCATAGAAGGCCAAACAGGCGACGTGACATTCGTGGTTTGACTGAGCAGAGAGAGGCTATAGAGCTCAGTCATAGTTTGGCCGAGTAGCGGGCATGCTGGAGTGCATTTCGTCTGCTGCAAATCACGAGCCTCGAGGAAATCAACCGACATTCCGACGCATACTGCGTGCTGTCGTCCGTCAGTACGAGATTGAATGGGTATAAAGGATGATTTGAGAACTTTAGTGATTAACGTGTTAATATCATGCGTTAGGCTTTCGATAGAGTACTGAGTTATTACCACGCATTTAAAGATAGAGAGTCTCACTTGTACGTACCATTATTTAGGTTTAGTTCACAAGTCCTGTTGTTATTCATATTTATTCTTCTTAAATTGTTTTTAAAGTTAAGTTATTAATATTTATCCTTCTTAAATTGTTTTATATCATTATTATTAAATTTGTGAAATAAGTGAATAGTGAGTAAGTTTCATTATATTACTTTTGACGAGACAACCAATACATTCCATTATCCAAGGTCCTCGGACCTAAGAATTATGGGACGGGGCCAGAGGGCGCCCGATGAGAATAGCAGCAAGCTTTTGTGATTGGTACTCTTAACCTCGGATATAATAGCAGTTGGTGTAACCGGACATGGCGAAGCGTGCTGCATAGCTACAGGCGACGTGGTAATTGCTAGTTTCAGGTTCTCATAGCGGTTGAGATACAGTTTGAGCCATGATTTCTGCATCGCGTTTAATATTCTGAAACTCTGTCATCGATACAAAATTTGTTATTATGCATCACATTGTTAAAGTTTCACAATTAATTATGGAAGTAACAAATGAATTAAAAAAAAAAAAGGGAATTCTGAATTACAGAAGTGTTGTGCTGATGCATTTTTTTCTTTTTACTAATGGCAGGTACTTCACTCTCCCGTATGAAACCAGTTGTGTAGGCCAATTTAGAAAAAGTTGTTACTTTTAACTTTTCTTGTTATTGTTCTGTTAGGACTAGGCGTGTTGATTGATCCATTTTGAGAACAGTGTCTTCCATCTTTTAACGGCTTTCTCCAGGATGAATGTTTAAAACTTATGCTGGCATTTTACATTCATTCACATGTTTTAGGAGTTTCACCTCGTTATTGTGTTGTGTGTCCTTTGTAGTATGGATTATTCATGTGGCTCTGGATTTACACACAAGAGATGTGCTACAATATGAAATTATCTTCCATTTTTAACATATTTTGATGTAAGCTTCTAACATTTTTTTTTTTTTTTTTTTTTTTTTACATTTAGACCTATAGTGAGTTTCTTACAAGTCAGAGTAAAGGATTATACATTGCTCAGTGAAGCATGGAATACAAGTGAAACTCGTGTATAACAAAGCAAGGGCTGATGAACATTTCACAAATTTTACAGGAAAGCCTTTTAAAGAAGAAAACTATAACCCTTCTTTCAAAGTGAAGTGTTTTTCAATTGAAGTTATTGCTATTAATCCACTCTTTTCTTCCAGTTCATTTTACATTAAATTAAAGTTCTCTGAAAATGCTATAGACGGAGCCAATGAACCAATTTTTTCATAAAATTGCATGACTCCCTTATGCACGTGTACCCTTCTTATTTATGAGATTTGAAACTATAATACAAAAAATTGTTATGCAATGCATGGATATTTGTAAATCATTAACAGTGAATGTGAAGTAGTTAACCTATTAATTAGGGAGCCTCCCTTCTGGACAAGACATAAGCTTATGTAAGCGAGATGTTATGTCTTTTCCGTACTTCCATTGCTGACGATGTGCATTTCTGTCTGATCTGTGTAACAGACTTTACTGTCATTCCGCACATTAAACGCAGAATTTGAAATCCTGTGAAGGAATTGCGATTAATGGATACAAAATAAACCAGAAGGTGGCAGCCGTGGTAAATTTTAAGATTTTGTAACGTGGTCTGCCGTTGGAAATGAGGAAAACACCGTGGAAAGATTTTAATTCCAGAAATTGAACTCGGAGAGATAAATTTAGAATTGTATCGAGAAAGGGACATGAATAAATGAATTAATGAATGGTTGAGTAAATGAATGAATGGTTGAGTAAATGAATAAATAGTTAAATAAATGAATAAAGGGTTGAATAAATTAATATAAAAGAAAATGAATAAACCTGTAAATACAAAAGAGATTAATAAAATTAAACGCAGAAGCACTTGTTAACAAGGGCACACATATTTCTGCCGATGATTTACGTAATCGTTTACTTATCGATGCGTACTGCAGCGCATTTATCTGGTTTCTTGAACTTTTCGCTATACAAGTGACAGAGGCGGTGAAATGAGATGGTATTAGATGACGTGAAATGGCATGAGGAGATACGAGTACAATTTTAGATGTGGTCGCATAAAGTGTGTGTTAAGTATAACACGAGGCTTTCAAGAATGTAAGTCTGTTTGCACATAGAGACATCTTTCGCATTTTCTTTGGCCATTCTACAGACATCAAGCAAAGCTGGCACCACCAAGTAGTGCGTTTAGTCACAGCTCTGTCGACCGCTGAATGCCAACGAGAGGTCGAATCATTGCTCAGTGCAGCAGCGTCTCCCTGTCCAAAACAAAAGCAGAAAACTGTCCATTAAATTACCAGAGCGACTGGAAGTCCGGTTATTCAGATCTTCAAAACACAGAAGCAAGATCTCGTACACCTAAAAATTCAATATTTCTTCTAATCAGATGATATGTAGGCCTACATTTCTTCTAGGTCTTTAACTTTTAAAAATTTACTCGTTAGATAAAATTACTTTGCAAACGAAAATGTAAACCATATTCTGGATTGACTTAAACACGAGAGATCATTAATGAAATACGAGTTTATTCAGGATGATAATACATGGAAGAGTCAACGATTTCATCCATCACTGATGACGTTAGCCTCAGTTCACTCGAACCAAGCTACGTCAACTTTTACACTGTAGACTGTAGAGAATCTGCACCTGAAAAGCTGACTTTGTGTGCGAGAAAACAAATAAAATTCCTGTGTTCGAAGTATGAGGAATATGGCAACACTGGTGTTTACGTTAAATTCGGTATTTCAGTGCTGCTCAAATGCTGACGTTATAGACTTGGCTTTTACGTGGTAGCCTATACTTTGCACATTACATGCCATGATTGTCTAAGTGGCTTGGGTGGCATTCGTGAATCCGACGCTGACAGGTGGGCCATCCTGTCTCAGCCCCTGATAGAGCCAGGTAGCCTATGAGCCCCAAGTCCTTCCTATATCAGCATGGGACACCTGTACTGTCTTCAAGAGTTCACCCCAGCCTATATTACTATTGCGGATGATACATGAAATGAGGGGGAGGTGGAGAGTGTTGGTGGAATGATAGAGGGAAATGGGAGTACTCCGAGAAAAACGTCTGCAATGTCTGCTTTGTCCATCACGACCTGGCCAGGGATTGAACCCAGGCCGCCTGGACGGAAGGCCAGCGCTCCACCACTATCCACATTGTAGACTTGCTACTGCCAATGCTCAGTCTACATGCGTTTTCTGTCTGCAGTGATAGGGCACGTTAGCGTGATCATGTTCCTGCAGTTGGCTAGGGATGATGAAGTGATTTTCAGTTGGTAACCGGTAAGATTTTTTTAAGTGAACATGGACAGAACCACTAATATTTTAAGCTGCAGTATATAGTTATCTTCGGCATTACTGCACCGAAATGTTAAACACTTGGTTTGCCTTTCTAAATAGAGGAACTCTGACAAAAACGAAAACGATGAAAAAAAAAAAAAAAAGAAACACAATTTCAAGGTGAAAACAAATGACTGTTGAAGGTTGGTTTTTGTTTTGTATCTCTCACTACTGTAATTTTGTCCCCCACAACAAGGAGTGTGAAATGCCACAAGGTAATTCTCATGTGCGGAAATGAGCCTTTAAAAGCATTATCGTTAAAATTTATGCATCATATTCTATATCAACAAGATAGGCTTGCTCGCTGGGTGGCATTTATTGAGGGGGGAAATAACAGGTTGTAACACTGGTCCCTCATCAAGGCATATCTTATACCGTGTGATGCTATAGTAGCATAAGGAAACTGTGGCATCGTCTCAAGTTTTTTGTGTTCACTTGACGCAAGTTGATCGCTTCTCCAACGTATTTTAATAGCAGCTTATCTCAACATTTCATATTATTACCACAATGTCAGATTTATGACAGATTGCATGGGATTACATTAAGCTTGATCTATCTATGACATGGTATACTTTATGATTAGCCTATATCGTTGACACTTTCGATGTTCGTGTGTCACCAGCTTGGACTATGGGCTGGATGGATCGCCTGGATTGTGAAGAGGAGAGTTAAAAACAATTATGGGAAGAAGTGATCGCACTGACTACGGAGTACTGGGTTTGGTATTTTTCTAGGAGTAGTACATCAAATGGATCACGCTGTGAAAGTGTGCGATTTGAAAGTACTTTTAATAAAACTATAACTTGAAAACCCGGGAATAGACATCGTTTTAGAAGAAAAATATTAAGAGAAAAATGTTTCTGCGCTCCGTTACTTAGAAAGCGTGATGGACTCTCAAATTGAAGTTTCTAAAACAATGGCGGTTCCATATAAATAAAACTTGAAAAAACTCAAGAAATACTGAGTATTTGGAAATTAAATTATTAGGTTGCCGGTTAAGCTATTCTTTACTGAAAAGAAAATATTAGGATTAAATGGAAAGTGCAGCAGGTCAAAATACAAGTTTCACTGTTCGAAGATATTTGTCTGTTGGTCGAAGTGCAAAAGATACGACTCCAGTGCCCCAAGATATGTGCCATGAAGTTTGTTTTCTACATCACTACGTAAACTTCTTTTTTTCTATATATTATTTTAATGTACCGAAGTACATATGATATGCGTAAATAACTTCGTGATTTAAGACGGCGCTTATTCCGTCGGATCCCGGCCAACTAGTCACTCATAACGAGTGCACCTCAGCACATGTGTGGACTTCGGTCCTACGTTCATAGACATCTATGACGTAGTGCAGAGGGCAGCCACTAGAGGGAACCCAAGAGTTGGAACTTAAACTAAGACGATTCTGTCCGACGCCGGGGTGGGTATCCGGTGTGGCTTAGTGGATAAAGCATCAGCACGTAGAGCTGAAAACCCGGGTTCAAATCCCGGTGCCGGAGAGAATTTTTCTCCGTTCCATTACTCTTTCATCGTTCTTTTTTTTCTGTTACGATATTATCTGGCTCCACTTCGTCATTTGAATGCTATGTATCTCCCTCCAGATTACCATATATCTATCAGAGTTATTATCCATAATGATACTTCTAAATGGTAGCCCATGTCACTTTACTTAAATGGACTTTTATCTTTTGCTGCATTAGAGTTGCTTATTTTATTCCATGGTATAGGCCTACAGTATAAGGAAATTAATTTTGTTGTTACTCTGTTTCATTTACACTGTAGGTCTTCACGGCGTTCCGAAAATTGTTTAAACTGCCTCGCACTCATGAGCTAATATTTTCAGTTTTAGTAAAATTTTGAACCAAACATTTTAGCACGATGAAGCGGCATCACATCTGATCAATTATTAGTTGAATGGAATAGATTATTTATCGTAATGATCACGTAACTTCACAAACAGCGGGACTCGGTGGGTATGTGGTCGACAATCTCTCTCTCTCTCTCTCTCTCTCTCTCTCTCTCTCTCTCTCTGAGAGGCTGTATCTTCACTTCACTGGGGACATCGAACTTGGAACAGTTGCATTCACCAATCCAAACATAGAGGAGAACAAAAGCAGAATCGCGAAGCCATTTGACCACCGAACTTCCACGCACGATCTAAATAGATCTATAGATTGTAAGAAAATCACTGCATGACAGACGCTGGGAACCGCTACCCATGGAAGAATAATGATGAAAATAATCCTTCATTAGCTGTGTGAAATTATAAATCACTTCAGAAAAGCCCGTAGTTATAGTTCGCTCAGGAGTTCATTTGTATGTGAAATTCATGTACGTATATTTAAGATGTGCAAAAATTGAATTAATTAAGCCGAGAAGGGCTTTGTCAACAAGTGACCAAGATGACGGCACATACAATATGCAGAGATGAGCGGACGAATAGACAGAACAGTGAGTGACAAAAGTAACATTCGCAAAGAGTTTCTTGGGATTCGAACCTTGGACCGTCAAGCAGTAAACATTCACCTTATCCTCTGCAATACATTATGTTGCCAGCGAAGCTTCGCTTCTGATTCGTGGCTTAACATTCCATCCATTTTCCTTGAAGACTGATGCCGAAGCTAAATATTATTCGACCTCAGAATAAACAGCATGAATTGAAACAAACGCGCGTAACTACGCCACACATTTTCGTATATTAAAATTCTGTTTGAATCTTCCCCGAGATAGGCTATAATCAAGTTGCTCGCTCTTAAGTCGTTTTAGCAGTAAGAATAGCGTTATACGTGACCTAGCATCAACATATCACCACAATCTGGAGTGTGTAGAAAGACTATAAAAACTGAAGAGAACATAACAAGGTAGTTGATATTTTTTATGGCCTGCCTGTAGTCCGGCTAATTATTCGTCATGATGATAGCGGTGGTGATGCTGGGTGATACGGACCACACAGTCTGCACACACGCAACGGAGGACTGGGCACATCGGCGGCAGGTGTCAGCACCCATCACAGCTACTTGCAGCACCTTCTGATTACCTTTAATAAGCCACTAATGCCATACGGATGCGCTCGGCCAGGAACAATCAATCTGCGGGGCGAAACGGACAATGAGCCGAGACGCAATTACGTATTAATTTGCTGCGCGCTGGAAGGCGGAGATTGCGAAATCAAAATTTGTCCGGAGTGAAAAGCAATATAATTAAGTAAATTGCGGACAACACTTAAAATGCTGAGAATTAGGTATAATGTAATAAATTAACGAGTAAACTTCACGAGCTTAAAATGGTCAATAACAACAATTTAACAAATTAGTGTGTACCTACCAAGAGCCTAAAATAGTGAATAATAATAATAATAATAATAATAATAATAATAATAATAATAATAATAATAATAATAATAATTTGGGGCTAAGAGGGATGAAGTTACAGGAGAATGGAGAAAGTTACACAACGCAGAATTGCACGCATTGTATTCTTCACCTGACATAATTAGGAACATTAAATCCAGACGTTTGAGATGGGCAGGGCATGTAAAACGTATGGGCGAATCCAGAAATGCATATAGAGTGTTAGTTGGGAGGCCGGAGGGAAAAAGACCTTTAGGGAGGCCGAGACGTAGATGGGAAGATAATATTAAAATGGATTTGAGGGAGGGAGGATTAATCTTGCTCAGGATAGGGACCAATGGCAGGCTTATGTGAGGGCGGCAATGAACCTCCGGGTTCCTTAAAAGCCAGTAAGTAATAATAATAATAATAATAATAATAATAATAATAATAATAATGTAACAATGTACAACTTCTAAGACCTTAAAACAGTGAACAACACTGTAACAAATGTGCAAGCTCCACTGTATACGGGATATCTCGTTCGATGTGAATCGTTTGTGCATTCCACCTTTCCACTATTCTTCCCATTTCCATTTCTCGCATTTTTAATACCACTCATGTATGTTCTTGTTTTTGTACATCTGTTCTATCTATTAATCCCCTTTGAGGGGACTGCCCTAGCACATAGGTCACGTGGGTACTACTGGAATGGAATGGTGTGCATGTCCTAAAGCCCACAGCCCTGCGGGCCGCCTCCGAACTCCCCTACAGCTACAAAATCCTTCCATCTTTCCGCATAGGCATAACCCAGGTTCCTCAATTCAATGAACCCAGCCCATGGCACGTAGGAGCACCACCAGTAACTAATGCCCACTTACCACGGGGCCCGCAGCCTGCTCTGCTCGTTTTTCAAACTTTTCCTCGATTTTGTAAAAAGCACTTTGAACTTTGTATCGTAATATACTAGCATGCACAGTGTTGTGTATTGTAGTGCAAGGTTTTAATAACACTGTAGCCTACTTCACGTTTGATTGAGGTTATGTCTGATATGTATTGTATTATCAGGCAGTGTATCTCACGTAACGATACTGTATGTGTCGGAGGAAGAACAATTTCTAAAATCTGAAGTCTGATTAGTGTAATATGCAGCTAATCGGCGATGTATGCAATGCATAGAGGGGGAGAGGAACTGGCTGCCCTACCCCATTATCTTCTGGCCTAGTTGCCTCATAAGTGGTGCCTTGTTGATATCACTTGTGTATTGTATTGTATTGTATTTGTTTACATTCCATGGTATTCGTACATCGCTTCACAGGTAAAATATGGAACATGTCAAACGAAAAAAAAAATCTTAATAGTACTATAAAGTCTTAATTGTAGTCACAGTGTAGTTGAAATACATACAGAAGAGTTGTATAATATAACTTAGTCTACTAGTACAACACAAAGGTTTAATATCAGTACTTAACAGAACACAGAAATATTCATGCAGCGTTGTTGAATGTCATGAATTCACTTACTTCTTTAATTTGGTCGTAAATAATCTTATGTTTTGAGTTTCATTTTTTATATCGGTAGGGAGTCTATTAAACATTTTTACTACCATATAACGCCCTCCATTTTGATTGCATGATAGACAAATAGATTTGCCGGTGGAGTATGAAAGTCATTTTAGCGCGTATTTATGCTATGAACTGTTGAATTAGTTACAAAGTTTTCACGATTACATTCGAGGAAGATAATTAATGAAAAAATATACTGACAAGCCATGGGCATTATTTGTGTTTTTTTTTTCAAAATGGTTCTACAAGACATTTGGACATGATTTAAATTCAATTATGTTAATTTTGTTACAATTTAATACTAATTTATTGGCTAAGAACCAATCACATTTCGTCGTCACTCCATAGCATTCCCCTATTGTCGGCCGGCGACGCACTGAGGGGGCTGGCCTAGGGATGAGGGGGGGGGTGCCTGCTCGACACCTGGGTACGCAGCGAACCTTAGTGTAGTCAGTCGGTGTGGGTTATAACGCCCCTCTCCCGTAAATTCAATTGGACGGCACTTTGTTAGGTTAGGTTAGATCTAAAGAAAAGAATACCGTAAAGCGACAACAAAATGAAGAAAGCGAAATGTAAAAACAGAGCTGAAGTAAATTTGTCGTATCTGCACCTATAGAGCTCCTATCGTTGGATCTGAACATGGATCAGTTACCTTAATTTTATTGTATCCACTTAATTCTGTAGTATTCTGTTATAAGAGCTGCACTATCTATGTATACATTGACGTCGGTATATATTTTAGTTGCATCTGTTCGAGCCATTTATAAAAGGAAAGAAGAAAATTGCTGGTGTCATGTGTTCCGGGTTTCAGTATCCAATAAAGAACCTACCGCTCACAGAGAACAGGACTGTGTTAAGGGCGACTGTTGAAAATGTGGACAAAATCGCACTTTGGCCTTAATGCAAGTTGACCATGACTCTTGAGTCGAACTTGGTAACTTGCACCTTGCAGCGTATTTACACACGTACAAAAATCCATTTATTTTCGTATAACTGGTTGAGTTAACACAGAGATAAAATTGTAGAAATCAGCAACTCTTTGTAGAAATGTCTGCGCTTGTTTCCAGTAAGTTATTGAAGAGTAGAAGTTTTAAACGAGATATGAGTTTTTGGACTACTGTCATCGCAGTTATACTGCACCTAGTTTTTATTACGTCTCTGTCGGTGAGTGATCGGTAAATTTCAAGTGGCTTATCTTGGTCTTGGGCGTCAGAGCATTAAAAATATTGCGAACCTCTGCTACCTGTCTTCCCCTCACTGCAAATAGATTTAATTAAAAACTATATGGACCTGCAATTCAGTGCGGGGATAGGCAACTGGACGTGTTGGGCTGTGTCCACCTTTATTAATAACTGTGACAAAGTGTAATGCGTGTTAAGAACTGAGTAATATGTATCTTATCAAACGGACTGCTTATTGAAATGGATTCAAGAACTTTGAAATGCGTGAGCAGGCCAATTTATGGCCGGAGAAAGCAACATTAAACAGACAGGAATAAAAAACTAATTGACTGGCCTGCAGCAACAGTAAGATTACTCGTGTATTTGGCTCCTTGATCATAAATACAGATCTTTTCTTTATTTATGGCATTTGTAATGTAAAACTGGCTAACTAAAGTATCGTGATCGAACTGAAGCAGTTTGGTTAAGCTATCCGATGTAGTCAAATATTGCCTAAAATAATTAAGAGACACTTTTTTATTTTGTGGCAAAAAATTCTTTTCGAACTGAAGATGATTTACTTACAGATTGTATAAATTATTTTACGCTGAAGATGTCTTACATTGCAATGAAAGTACAGATAATACGAACCAATTAAGAGTCCAAGAACCTGAACTATTTGAATTATAACGCAAAGTACTAAACCTGCAAAAACATAACTCAACGCAGAACTGGAAACAATTTGGGATTTTGTAAAATAGCGATTGAACCTGGGAGTGCAAATTTGGTGTAAAACCAGGGGCGAGATTTTTAAGATTCATTGCAGGCTATAACCTAGGCCAACCACGAGAGATCTCGTCAAATGTGATATTCAAAAGAAGTAGAAAACGTCTAAATCAAATTAGGTTATAAAAATATAGGAAACGAAGAAGAAAAATAATGTTAGAAATGTCGAAGACCAGCTTACAAAATGTGGCATGCAAATACATGCAGACAGAACCGACGAACTAGCCAAGAGTAAGCCTACGAAGGAGGAACAATGTTGAAAATAATGTGGATATTAAATTTGAACTTCTTAAATGATAATTATTTGGTCAACGGGTGAGGATATTGAGTGAAATAAGCAGGCAGCTTCTCCACGCTATGTCCCTAAGATCACGTGAACATAGCAGTAAGTTTAAATCTGGACTTCGTTGACTAGTGTATTATGTAGCTAGTCGGCGATGTATGCAATGGAGGGGGAAGGTAACTGGCCACCCTACCCCATTATCTACTGGCCTAGTTGGCTCATAAGTGGTACCTTGTTAGTATCACTTCAGCTGACGAAACAACAATAATATTTATTTACGTAAGAATCCGTTCACTAGGAGGATGTCGTGTTATCGAGTAACTTCATACTTTTATGGTAGAAACATTATGTTCATTACAACACTTAAACTCGTCACGCCATAATTTGTACTGCCTGAAAATAGTAATATGCGTTACAAGAGCGGTATGTTGACGTTTTCATGTTCGAGGAAAAGATTGAAAAAGCGAAACGCAGTTGAGCTTTTTTAATTTCCGAGAACAAGAAAACAAACATACCGCTCGTGTATCGTACATTATTTTGTGCGAAGATCGTTTATTACATATCTGAAAGACGAATTTCTAATTAGTTGCAATGAAATCTCCATGTTGGTTTCTGTTTAATGACGGCAACTTCGGAACACCAAAATATCTTTCTTCAACATTGTTGCTATAAAATGTTTTCTGTGTTTACTATAGTCCAGCAGGCCGTGATATACGTCTGTCTTTTTTCCCCCCAGTCTAGAAATGCGAACTTAAAACAAACGGTAAGGTTATGTAATGATTTATTTTTCATTTTAATATTTTAACAATATTATTTATATAACATATTGCAGTAATAACATCGGCATCTGGAATCTTGTTGATTTTTTCACGGCTTCCTTAATGTTACTTGTATCAGGAATGCAATAAGTTTGGTGGAGTAGTAGACTTTACTTAATTTTTGCAAATATTTGAAAACAATAATTAACATTGAAATTTAGGTGAAATTGCAGTGGTAAGTTTTCAATTTATAATTATTACTATGTTAAACGTCTCTAAAAATAATATGTTAAAAGCTTAAAGCAGTAAAATGAATGTCGCGCTTAAGCGGTAAGAAGAGGAAAATTGTTGTGTATGTTAGGTTGGGAATACTGGTGCGGAAAACAAGCAAATACGCACGATCTCGCACAAAAGAAGTTTTGAACATAAAACGGTTATAATTATAATTACTCTAAGTGAAAGAGGCAACAAAAATAATATAAAAGGTTATTCAGAGTTATCTCTCTAAACGAAGCCATTATCTATAAAATTCTCATCGCAACTTGAAACTTAAATGTTGGAATTTCGAGATAGGCCTACATCCCAAGGAATAAGAATCCGAGCTTGCTGCACTGGCCTGCGCAACTTGACTTGTCGAACATTTCATCTTAAGCTGGAGTGAGATATTCGTAAGGTACTGTATATTATTGGGGTCCATTTTCATGAAATGTTTTGCAGATTCCAAATCCGAAATGTCCTGAATCTGCCATTTGGCACTTTGCAGCGTCTGCTATGTCGACTACAAACCCCATCACGACCTGAACGGCGATCGAACCCAGGCCGCCTGAATGAGACCAGCGCGCTAGCACCATTCAACAGATCAAGTTGTCCTTAATATTGCGAGCAGTGTTGTCAACACCGATTCATAGAAAGACACTAAGAAGGAATGCTAAAGAGCTGGATTCCTATACCGTCAATGGAAAATAAATATTTTTTCCTCAACGAATAGTAAAAAAATCTGCTAAATTTCTATACCAGCAATGATAAACTTTTAAAATTTCCCGCGAGATGAACGTCAAAAACCTCCAGATTTGGTAGTAAACCGCTGACGTTGGCAATACTGATTGCGAGCCAATCATTTCGTATTGCATTCTACTGCCTTGACAACAGTTGAATGTCGTCCACACCTGTGATTGGTAGTTGCGAGTGCGACGCTGTTATTATATAGTTTTTTTTTATAAAGGAAACATGCTCTGCGTGTTTATATAAAACAAATAGTGATAAAACGAAGCTGGTCAAGGTGTCAGCCATGTGTAGCTGCGGGCACGGTGTATGCTGCTGTGCAAAAAGGCACTAAATCACACCTAGGACCATTTTCTCAGACAGGCTGTGAACGTGATTTAACTCACAACGTAATCTATGCAGTGTGCCTTATACAGAAGGAAACTTCCCGCCGTTGAGTTCAAACGTTAGGTCGAACCTTGCCAATCAGTGACAACAGGAGTAGTGGTATGCTGCTTTCTAACGTAGGCCTATACAGGATTTGCTGCAACACGTTAACGTTCTTTGTTGTTTTCCCTCACTCTAGGCCTGCTTGTAACATAGTTAAATTCAATTTTTAAACAAGTCATTACTTTCACCGATGAACTATTAAGTTATTTAAATTAAATGAATAAAGTCACTGTTATGATATTTAAATTATGCTGTTATTTTACCTGATTGATTAGTTTCGTTATCACATCCATCATCCTCTGAATTATTGTGAGTTCCCGCGCTATCTTCTAGTTTCCTGTTCTGGTGCAGGGCTATAGAAGGAAGGGCTGGCTCATAGCGAGTCGGAAAGTGATGCTGTCCTCCCAGCCGCTGTGACGTCATCACGGTACACAGCAAGTCCGCTCACAAATACAACGTAAAACTCCGTTGCAATAAGTGCTGGAATTATCGACCAAAAATAGGGCTAAAATCAACACCCCTCAATAACAAGTTATAAAATTAAACCCTAGGCATATGGCCTGTTTCATTCAATATTTTATAAACGCTAGTTGTCTTTAAAGACTTCAGTTTTAACAATTTCGTCGCTTTTCAAACTGCCTACTGAGCTATTGCTTCTTTCTTAAATATTTTGTGGTAGACTTTTATTTCCTTTCACGTGTCACATTTCCCTGCTGATTAAATTTTATATCCTAGGTCAAGGAGAGGCATTCCTTCATACATGGACAAGGTTGCTATATAGTATGGGACATGTGGACTGAAGCTGCGCGCCAGAACACATCAATTATAATGATAATTAGACTATTATTATAATATTAGTATTGTTAAATATTATATTATATTATGTATTATAATCATATTATAAATATACGTGACTGCTGGGTTTGCAGTGAAAGATCTGCCCTTGGGCAAAAATCGATCAAGAATGAATATTATATCTGGAATGGAGCGTATTAAATGGACAGACAAAATAAGAAATGAAGCTGTGCTAGAAAGAGTGGATGAAGAAGAATAACGCTGAAACTAATCAGGAAGAGAAAACGAAATTACCTGCGTCACTGGCTAAGAAAACTGCTTACTGAAAGAAGTAAAGCTCGGGACAGAAGATATCAGATTATAACATTAAGATATAGGGAAGAGACTAAGAAGGCGGAAAATAGGGGAGATTGGATAATTTTGGGTTTGCAGTGAAAGATCTGCCCTGATACAGAAAACTCTGAATGACTGTATATTATTATTATTATTATTATTATTATTATTATTATTATTATTATTATTATTATTTCGATAACCAATAATTTCACTCCTGGTGGAAGTGCATGAAATCAAAGGGTTTTAAATAATCAGTTAACTACATTATATGGAAATAATGGAACAAATGTTTACCTTTTGCTAAGTAATAGTTAAAGATGTATATTGGTGGCAGAGTAATCTATTTTCATAAGATTGGTAAATTATCAAGTACATTTCATTCTATAATGATTCAGCTTATTTTATTTTTTCACTCATCTAATGAAGTTGCTGTTTTCTAAATGACTTCATCCACTTGGCATTCTTCTTAGCGCTGTTCCTCAGGAATTCTGCTCTCTGCCCCCGATTCAAGGACCTCAATCTCACAAATGTTCTCACACGTGCATATAGTTTGATAGCCTCGGAGCACACGTTTGAAAACTTAGTTTCTAGCAATATTTTGAAACGTTGTATTACTTGTTGCTCTTTGTCAATGGAGTTCCCGTGCATAGTTTTAAATTCAACTTCAAACATTTGTATAAAATTAAAATTAATAACAAGATTAGTTTAACGACTAGGATAACAAATCAAGGCGTAAAATAAGGTTGTCCGCGTCTCCTTGTTTATTATATATATATATATATATATAATATATAATATATATATATAATATATAATATATATATATATTAATGCACTTATTAAGGATTTGCAAATTGATTTGGCCACACATTTTATGATCGATAACAAACCCCTTAATACTCTGCTCTACGCAGATTATTTAATTATTATATTAGCTAACACCGAAGACAACTTACAAATGGCAATTCATAGGCTATATCAAAAAGAAAAAGAGTACAATTTAGAAATTTCTATACACAATACAAAAACCATGGCCTTTATTGGTAAAAATTCTATAAGAACTGAAATAGTTATCAATAACTTAGGAGTAAAGCAAGTAAATGCTTTTACTTATCTTGGCTGTAATCTCTCCTATATTCATTCTCCAGATATAGATTAATAAATTAGCCAAATTTCAACAGCTGCTAACAACAATTGAGGAGTTTGCCGGAAGAAGGGCGTATACGTCAATATGGCGAATTGAGATACATGCAATCTAAAATTTTAAAACGCACCTGAATAAAATGTTATACACGCACGCAGCCCTGTCCTGCAGGTATGTACAGTACAATCAAAACAAAATTTCGCTACTATAATTATTCACTTCATTTTAAACCATTTTCCCGAAGAAGGGCGTATAGGTCTATCCGCCTTTCTTCCGGCAAAGCCCTCAATTAGAAATACACTGTTTAAGAAGATCCGGCAAGACACAATTTTGAAATTCTACAAAACAAAGGCCATTCCAACTTTGCTATATGGATCAGAAGCTTGGACTCTAACAACTAGTCAACTGAAAAGAATAGAAGCAGCTGAGATGAGATTACTAAGACCGCTAGCAGGCTACACTATGACCATAAATATAATGAAGGCATCCGACAAGAACTAAATATCGCAGCCATTACAGAGACAATCCACAAGTATCGGAGCGACTGGCATGAGCATGTTCTACGGATGCCGAATGATAGACTACCCAGGAGATTATTAAATTACAGACCCCTTGGATACAGAGATCGTGGACGCCCGAAGAAGCGATGGAGAGACCAGCTTTTCACCTGAGTCGGAACAGGCCAAATGACCTAATCCTGATAGCTATTGATGATGATGACATTTGTATAGTTTTTTTCCACTCTTCGGAAGGTTTAGTTAATCCACCGTAAGACAAAATCCCTACCCAAGTGTTTATAAAAAAATAATTTTCTTGTATGTAAGAACCAAACCAGAAGATTTATTACCAATAAGAAATCTGAGTGCAAGGAGTAAGCAGGAAATAATTTAAAAATATGCAGCTGAGAGAAGTAAGCTTGTTTTTCAGTATTTTATTGCTTGTCTGCAAAGTTTAAACACTGTATTCTAAAACATTTACCTTTCTCTTCAGTAAATAAATTTGTTTTCCGCGTTCATCATACTTCAGACAATGTACTTCAGACACTACAGACGTTTCTTCAGATCCCTGTGTAATATTTACATATTCTAAGCTGCCGGTACTAGGTTCTAATCTTGGCTTCTTTGGACTCAATGTCTGAAGGTGATTAAAAGCAGCTTTTCGAATATTTCTCTTTTGATATCTATCTTCTCGGTTTGAGTCACTTGCAGCCTTGGAACTTGGAATATTTAGAGATGGGAGCGCATTTTTCTTCAATATCTTCCTTTCTTTTAACCCCAAAAGCCTGTTCTTCATATCATCTTCATAATCGGTCACACTTTCGAAATGATCACTACAGATACGTGCACACTTAATATTCACTTGGTCCTGCCTATGACACTCTTTAGCTAAAAGCACATCTTTCGGAAAACAGTGATAAATTACTTCGTGAGTGTGACGAGAGTCATTCGAACAGTTCGCTACAGCACAATTCACCATTTTTAAACTTAAAATACTATCATTAATAATTTAATTATTATTATTATTATTATTCAATACATAAAGAACTGTAATATACGCTAATTACACAACCAAATAGGCCTATATTACGAAACGGTGCACGTGAACTTGAATTACATTCAACACTCGTAACTCTGCAACCCTCACCGAGACCAACTGTACCGCAGTGACGTCAGAAAGTGGTGGGGTGGCTAGAGGGAGAGACTCAAGGCGGCAAGCTGAACAACAAAGCATTGAGCCAGCCCTTCTTTCTATAGCCCTGGTTCTGGTGGGGTACGTTCATGACTGGTAGTGTTTTATCGAAAAGGGTGTGAGTTCTGAAATTCAATTGAGTTTTGAGGATGTGTTGTGTGTGTCTGCAAATTTCGTATGGTTCTAGACTATCGAGTTTCTGGTTTTATGGTTGAATGTTTAGTATTTTCATATCGGTTTTATGTTGTTGTAGTTGTGGTTGGAGTTCGTGATGTGTTCTCCGTAGGTTGAATTGTTGTGTGGTTGTGATATGTTGCTTGTAACATAACCTGACTACACAATAATTCAACCTACTCAGAACGCGTCACAAACTCCAATCACAACTACAGCAATATAATCAACGACATGAAAATACTACATATCCAGCCAAAAAACAGAAACCTGACACACTAGAACAACATGAAATTTATAAACCTACAAAAACACTTCTACATCACACCCTGAACACTCAACTCGATTTAAAAACACACACCCTTTTCGACACAATCATGAACACACCCCACCACAAAAGGAAACCAGACGATAGCGCGAGATCTCCACTAGGCTATGAATAGTGAAGCACAAGACTTCGAAACTACTCGCCAGGTAAATTCTTAAATATTAACACAGTAAAGAAGTTGGAAAGTTAATCAGTGATATTTAAGTGTTAAAGTGTGTAAAGAAAAATAATAAAAATAGTTTTTTTCTTTATACGGAGGAAGAGGACCGAAGGCTAGCACCCCACCTTAGGCTTCACCACTCCAAAGCTAGTACTTCCTGTGCAGTAATTGTCTTGGACTAAAGCACTTAAAATTTATTGTTTTTTAAATTACCGTTTTGTGTTCCATATATTTGTAAAAGCTAGTTACAGCAGGCCTATGTTGTTCCCGTGCAGTAATTAATATGGATTAGAAATGTTCACACTCATTTTTTAATTAATGTTTTGTGTTCTAAATTACGTTCGTACAGACCCAGAAGCAAAATTAGAAACAGTCTTACAATATCATTATTTTTTTCAATTATCGAAATAATACCGTTCTAGTAAATTCTCTATAATTCGGGATTTTACTAATGCAGATTAGATTTTTCCCCCAGTTAATCCGAATTATTGAGATTCCACTATATATTTTATAATCAATTTAACTGTAAAATATGTAACAAATCTACCTATGGGTCAAGTATGTCACTCATTTTTATACACTTGTTCCTTCACAAAAATACCTAGCATGCGATATGACCGGAGGTTTTAAAGCGTGTATAAAAAAAACTACGAACCACGTTTGCACCATCGCACTTTTGGCTTTTCGCGATTTCGTACGCTAGCGTAGGGCAGGCAATGTACAGATCTCGGATTATATCTCTGCCGGTCAGTGGCCGTTAAATTTCAAATGGTTATCTTACAACGTGGGCGTCAGCGTATTGAAAAGCATTACAACTGTCCTACCATCCCCTCACGTCCCCACCGCAAATGTAACGTTGCACAGAGGCAGAGATAAAATCCGAGATCTGTGTGAGCTGAGGGCATCTGAGAGACTGTAGGGGGGGGGGGTTGGGATACGTCATCCAGCAGTACCAGTGCAGGCAGAATAAAGTTAGACTTGTGTAACTTACGTTGGCTAGTGTAGGTGACTGGCGAGCACTACAATCTGTAAAATCTATTATAAAAATTGAAAATATAAAACAGAACAATTAAACGTACAAAAAAGAATGTGGAATGCAGAGTTGGGGAACGCTGAGCGTACGAGCGCCCCTGATATTGTTAAAACAGTCGTTTGTGCTACTTCGTGCCTTCGGAGTTAAGGTATACGTAATCATATCTAAAATACCATCACCATCAACCAGTGCAAGCTATGGGTTGCAAAAGGGTAGTGCAGTGCATTCCACCTGCAACCTCTCCTACCCTCCATCCTCACCTTCCCGTGGTGCAACCTGTTTTCACAAACGAGGCTCTGGGGACCGAGTCACAGCGGTATAACTGTTACATCTATATTCAACGTCTTTGATCTACAGAGTGTTTCCGAAGGGGTGTTACAAACTTTAAGAGATGATGGCGAAGGTCACATCTTTGAGATGAGGAACCATGATCCGGAAATGACTGAGTCGAAAGTTATAAGCAAAAATAATTGTGTGGAAATTAAATAGTGTTCATAGTGTTCTGTCCAAGGGCAGGTCTTTCACTAAAAAAAAAAAAAAAAAAAAAAAAAAAACCCCTAGCATTCTCCAGTCTTTCCTATTTTCTGCCTCTCCCTTTGTTTCCCCATATATCTTAATGTCGTCTAACATCTCATATCTCCTTCTGCCCCGAAATCTTCCATTCCTTCCAATGCATCCTTCAGTAGGCAGTTTCTTCTTAACCAGTATAATAATTTTAAAAATATATATTTTTCTAACAAACAACAAAAAAAATATAGGTTATACTGTATATTCTTTGAACAGAACTGTAGAGAAGTTGAAGGGACGGAGCATGGCGATGGATCCACGAAGGGAGCTATAGCGATCTCCTTCATCTTCACCTTCTTCAGACCGAATCTGATCCAGGTGGTGACGACGTGGTTGGGAATAGTTACGCGGACACCGACCATTAGACTAATTACTTCTGTGTCCTCCAAGGCTTATTTGAAATATGGAATTATTGGCATATACATTTTCTTCTTTTCTTCGTGCACTTTCTTTGGTTGGTCTTTATATTTCTGGAGCCGAATGGTGGGATTGAGTGTATAGACCACTCTGCTGGTGGGAGGGATTACGAGCATATCAATCCTCCTCGTATTTCCAAACCTGATGGTTGGTAGATCTGAGTTGCTCGGCTGTCATAAAACGGATTTGTGGTGGCGAGAATTACGAAGTAGTTCCCCGTGAGGACAGGAACCCAAGACATGTGCAATAGTTTCATTCTCCCTGCGGCATCGCCGGCAGAGGGTCGTGCCTTGTAGGGAACGAGCAGCGCACACGTGAGCAGTCAGCTAGTCGCCATTCACTGGATGGCAAGCTGTCGCGATGCCGTGTTTGTGTTCTTGAAGCACCTGAAGCATCGCTGGTCTTAGATCTCGTTCCTCTGCAGAATTTCCTTGCGGATTCTAGTTCTTCGCTCTGTTGTCAGTATACTCTAGTGCCGGGCATAACTTCAGTTCTTCCAACATCTCCGTCCTTGTTTTGTGTAACCAGCAGTACGCCTCAAGTCTCATTTAGTAATTCTAGAAGCATTGCATTTTTTAATAGTGCATGCTTCACTTTCGTGAAGTAATGTAGCGGGCTAAAGTTTTATATTTATTCCAGCGTTTTTTTTTTTTTAATAGTTGAAGATGTCTCATAATTGAATTTAAAGTGCCTAAGGTTTGATAAAAGTGTGAGTGGAAATAGTTCATGCTTGTTAATTCATGTCTAGAGTTAAGATTGATCTTGTCACAGTTTCACGAAAGTTTTCAGCAAGCACTCTGTTTCTGGTCTCTGGTCACGTTAGTGCTAGGACCCGGGTTAGGTTCGTTGCTCGGTGCAGACGGAGTCGAGGATGGAGGTTCTTTTTAGATTTTAAAATTAGATTTAGAAATTCGACTAACGCAAATAAAAATGTGTAATGAAATATAAAAGATACCACAAAAGTACAACACAATAATAATAATAATAATAATAATAATAATAATAATATAACAAAGAAAGAAATACAAGTTTCTCTCCTAATCACACTTACATTATATTGGGAATATATTACAATATACATATTACAATTATTGTTATATTAATAATTTATAACTTGGTAACATCCCAAGAAGCAAGATGCTTGAGTTCGGGTGTGTTAAATGATGAACTACGTACATGCAAAAATTAGTCATACGTAACTGCCATCAGACTGTTAACTGTAATTACACATAAACTAAAAAGAAAAAAAGCGTATTACATATACATCAACATATACATCCTAACATAAGTTAGGAATACATACATAGTGTTCTGCCCAAGGGCAGGTCTTTCACTGCAAACCCAGCATTCTCCAATTTTTCCTATTTTCTGTCTTCCTCTTTGTCTCTGCATATGATCCCATATATCTTAATATCGTCTATCATCTGGTATCTTCTTCTGCCCCAGACTCTTCTCCCGTTCACCAGTGCATCCTTTAGTAAGCAGTTTCTTCTCACCCAGTGACCCAGCCAATTCCTTTTCCTTTCCCTAATCGGTTTCAGCATCATTCTTTCTTCACCCAATCTTTCCAGCTCAGCTTCATTTCTTTTTCTTGCTGTCCATTTCACACGCTCCATTCTTCTCCATATCCACATTTCAAATGCTTCTAGTCGCTTTTCTTCACTTCGTCCTAATGTCCATGTTTCTGCCCCATACAATGCCATATTCCACACAAAGCACTTTACTAGTCCCTTCCTTAGTTATTTTTCCAGAGGTTCGCAGAAATGCTCCTTTTTTTTTTCTTTTTTTTTTTTTATTAAAAGCTTCCTTTGCCATTGCTATCCTCCTTTTGACTTCCTGGCAGCAGTTCATGTTACTGCTTATAGTACACCCCAAGTATTTGAATCTGTCCACTTGCTCTACTGCCTCATTTCGAATTCACACGTTTATATTCTTTATTTTTCTTTCGACAACCATGATCTTGTCTTGTTTGCATTCATCTTCACCCATACAGCTCACAGCTGTTGCAGTAGCATATCCCTTAGTATCATCTCCTCATCTGCTAACAACGCCGCAACATCAGAAAATCTTATGCACGTTACTCTTCTTCCTCCTACTATCACCCCTCCCATATTCTGAAAACAGTTCTTCACTGGTCTTCCAAGTAATGTTGAACACGAAAGTTGATAAAGGGCATCCTTGTCGTACTCCTCTCCCTATTTCACTTCTTTCAGACATTGCATCTATCCTGACTGCGACTCGTGTTTCAAATAAATATTACTGAACAGCTTTCTCTCTTTCCAACCCAATCCAATTTTCTTCAGGATCCCCATTAGTTTATTCCAATCCACTCTATCGGTTAAGAATATGACAGTGTTAAAGTGTAAAGAATAATAATTCAGTATGATAATAATTATGAGTTTAAAAACAGTTTAATCACTTATTTTTTAAAATAATTTACTTTGTAGACTAATAATCTCAATTTTGGATTCTTCTCTTATAAAATCATTACACAATCTTGGACTGAAATTAGAACTGTGCCTTAGACCTGCTTCAGTCTTTATTTTGGACAGAAGTGACCAGCCAGAATAGCCTGCTGCCTTGAACGATGCAGGCTGGTATTCGGCAGTTCTCACTTTTCTAAACGAAGAAGAATTATTGTATGCAGCCGACCTTACATCTGAGCAAGCCCCAAACTTAGGAAAGAAACGGAGATGATGATGATGGTGATGATGATGATGGTGATGAAAGAGGCGAAAGGAGTCCGAGGTTCAACGCCGGAAATTCTGCTTCGATTGGTTGAGGAAAAATCCTCGGAAAAACCTCAATCATGTAACTTCCCTCAACCAGGATTTGAACCCAGGTCCCCTCGTTTCACGGTCAGACGTACTAACAGCGGTTGACACCAAGTATCTTTACGGTTCTGTGAATGTTCCCATTGTGAATGATGGTATGGCTTCTGCATTATTAAGTTAACGCTTACGTTTTCATTGTGAATGAGATATAATTATGAAAGTTGGTTTGTCGCTGTAGTTTCACAATTCCGCTGTACGGGCATTAAGCAAATGATTTCGTTTCGTAGATAGGGATGCGGATTATACACCAACGAGAGTCTATGTAATGCATAAAATTTGACTTTGAACTCAATTTTTTTGTTTGTTTTGTTTTCAGAAATGTAAATTTATTTAAGTATCAGGTTGCAAAACTGATCCTTGTCTTTTACAACATGTCTATGCAACACATAATTCAGTATACAGAGTGTTTAAAAAATACGGGGCATAATTTCAGGTATGTATTTCCCACATGTAGACAATCAAAATAGTTCATTACAACATGTGTCCGGAAATGCTTCAATTCCGAGTTATGGCCTTCACAACATTGAAATTCACCGGAACGTTTTTCTTTCCGCAGGTCGTTGTCATTACAGAAGATGTTCAAAATGTCCACCTCCTGCTTGAATACAGACCTCACATCGATGTCTCATTGACCTGCGAACACGATCCCAAACTCCAGGAGTATTGCGTATGTCCTCGGAACATGCCACAATTCGATTCCGAAGGGATTCCAAATCAGGCACCGGAGACGAATAAACCAATGATTTTAAATGGCCCCACAAGTAGAAATCGAGAGGGTTCAGATCAGATGAGCGTGGAGGCCAAGCAATTGGGCCACCTCTACCTATCCATCGATCAGGAAACCTTCGATCCAATTACCGGCGAGCCGTACGACTGAAGTGTGCAGGAGCGCCACCATGCAAGAAGTGAATGTGTTGACGACTGATCAGTGGAGTGTCTTCTAAAACATGGGGTATGGTGTTTTGCAGGAAGTTTGTGTACGCCTGCCCCGTAAGTCTGTTTACAAGTACATGGGGTCCAACTAATCGATCACCAATGATAGTCTACCGGCCCACATGCTGAGGGAGAACCGCACCTGGTGATGAGATGGAATAGTTGCACGTGGGTTTTCATACGCCCATACATGCTGATTGTGGAAATTTGTTATGCCATCTCGTGTGAACTGTGCTTCATCTGTGAATAATACTAAGGCAGGAAAGTTCGGATTTACACCACACTGCTGCAAGAACCACCGACAGAACCTAACTCGTGCAGGGTAATCTGCTGGTGACAGGGCCTGTACACGTTGCAAATGATAAGGATACAATTGATACTCTTTCAACAGTCTCCAGACAGTCGTATGAGGAACACTGACTTGCAACGCTACCCTTCGTCAGAGTGCCCTCTTAATGTCTCCTTTGACGGCAACGACCTGCGGAAAGAAAAACGTTCCGGTGAATTTCAATGTTGTGAAGGCCATAACTCGGAAATAAAGCATTTCCGGACACATGTTGTAATGAACTATTTTGATTGTCTACATGTGGGAAATACATACCTGAAATTATGCCCCGTATTTTTTAAACACTCTGTATAATATAATAAAATTTTTTGCTTATTTTCACCAGAAGTGAAGTATTTTACAATACATAAGTTTTTTTATTTATAGGCCTACATGAGAAATGGCGAAGTTCTTTATCAATGGATGTGGATGAGTTCTTATACATTTTATAAAGTTTTCTCAGACACTTTGAACATAATCGCGGAATAACATTATTCTATATTTTAATGGCTACTAGTCTGCTCCTGTAATTATTCTACATACTGATCTTAGTATTGCATCCTGTGTTTTAATATGTCGCATATGGGCATTTCACAGGAATGCAACACATGCGAACGGATCAGACAAGTGTATAATAAAACTTTGGCTTTAAGAGAGACCCGACACGATATGGCAACATGAAACGCCCAAAAGCTGTCTCTGATCAAATTTATATGCTGGCTGTGAGTCAGTCTTCTGGCATGATATTAGAAGGTATGTTTTCTTGTTTGATTGTGAGTTTTTCTCGTAAGTGTGGAAATGTTTTCGTGAAAACCACTGCCTGTGACTTCGTTCCATTAGTCTTCATTCGTCATTTCGTACGCCATAGCGTGAGCTAATTAAGAGTTGCTTGCATTTGTTGACAGAAAAAAACTTAAGAATATGTATAATAAGAACTTTCTTGTGTTAAATATTATTCACGTACCTTGTTAACATGTTTCGACCTATTTTCGGTCATCTTCGGAACTGGTCGTTGTTGGTCTTGGCGCCTCTTGTTTCCTGTGTGGGTGCGTTCGAAGTGTAGAGTCAAAGAGTGTATAACAAAAGTAGGCAACAAACACACATTCAAAGTATATAGAAAACCCACAACAACAACAACACACATACACAACACATCCAACCACCCCACACAACACAAACAAGCTGTATTCCGAACAATGGTACACAGACTACTCAACATACCAATGAACCAACAGGATTACAACGAAGAGCTAAACACAATCAAATACATAGCACAAGAAAACGGATACAACCCTAACATAATACACAACATAATACGTAAGACAAAACAAAACCACAAAAAACAGAAGAATACAACACAAACACAAGAACACAAAAAATACATCACACTAACATACGAAAACAAAAACACACACAAAATTGCAACCTCATTCACGAAATTAAACTAAAACATCGCATATAGAACAAACAACACTCTACAAAAACATCTCAACACACAAACAACACAAACAAACAATACAACCACACAGGCGTATACAAACTCAAATGTAACACCTGCAACAACTTCTACATAGGACAGACAGGCAGATCGTTTCAAACACGTTACAAAGAACACATCACAGCCATAACAAAATTACAAAACACCTCCACATATGCAGAACACATCACAAATGCCAACCACACCTACAAAGACATCAACACAGACATGGAAATACTGCACATCCAACCAAAAAGCCAAAAAATCAACACACTAGAACAATATTAAATATACAGACACACGAAAACACACCCCACGATATTCTCAACACACAACTCAATTTCAAAACATATACACTCTTTGACCCTACACTACAAACGCACCCACACAGGAAACAAGAGGCGCCAAGACCAACAACGACCAGTTCCGAAGATGACCGAAAATAGATCGAAACATGTTAACAAGGTACATTAAATTTTAACACAAGAAAGTTCATATCATACAGTGTTAAAAGTTGTGTAATCAAGATATAGAAAAAACTTAATATTAAAATGCCTGTGTCGTCCACATAAAGCACTGCAACATCCAAAAATCTTGTACATAAATGGAGCGTAGCATGGGCGGAAGAACAGAGCCTTGAGGAACCAGTGCTTCAATAATTCGAGAACTTGAAAGTGATGATCTACACCGAACTGTGTGTACGCATTTAGCAATGAATTAAAAAAAAATTGGGATGTTAAGTTTAAGAAGTTCATATCAGACCCCATTGTGAGAGACGGCATCAGAAGCTTGCCCAAAACCTCAAGATAAGTAACAATTGTACGCTGCTGATGTTTGACGCCAAAAGGTGAACTGATATCGAGGAAAGGAAGAGTATAATCTAAATAAAATGCTACTACTACTACTACTACTACTACTACTACTACTACTACTACTACTACTACTACTACTACTACTACTACTACTACTACTACTACTACTACTACTACTACTGCCATTGCTGCTCATACTACAACTGCTGCTGCTATTGCTGCTAGTAATGAAATGAAAAAATAAATAATAATAATAATAATAATAATAATAATAATAAATAATCTGGTATTAAACTTTTCAATACAGTACATTTATTACAAACAATTTCAAGCTCAATTATTAGTCAATTTTTACCAACGTGAAATGAATGAATATTAAAATGGGATTGTGAGTAGAGAGAGATTCGACGAGTGTTAGTGACTGTTTTAAAAGAGACTCTTTAAATTTACTCATCAACACAAACAGCTGAATGCCTACGTATATCTACGCAATCACATAGTTCACTGTTGCGCAGAGTCAAGTCTCCCACCCTCTCGTTATGTTACCTAGTTATGACAGCTAGGGTACATCCCACCTCCCCTTTAATTCCCTGTATAATGTAGGCGTCAAAAACCTTTTCTTCATCTTCTAAAACAAATAAAAATAAATTCAGCATGGAGGAAACTGGTCTGCCCCTTCTCCAATTAACATCG
Organism: Periplaneta americana; assembly: GCF_040183065.1. Classification (NCBI taxonomy): domain Eukaryota; kingdom Metazoa; phylum Arthropoda; class Insecta; order Blattodea; family Blattidae; genus Periplaneta; species Periplaneta americana. The sequence continues at coordinate 187,877,264 of NC_091122.1, read as the reverse complement.
CACGCTACTCGGTGCCAAGGATCATCTTGCTTCTAGTTTTGCACTCCGTCCAGTGCTTTCAAGTTTGGACGGTATTCATTTGTTTATTAATCCACCCGTTATTGAAGTCCGGACACACTACAGTCTAGTCTCCGATAAACTCAGACACTGTTTCATTACAGAAGGTATGGGGGGATTCAAATGCAAGTCTTCAGTCATGGTAACGAGTTTTTTTTGGTTTGATTTATTTTCAATTTAACCTTTTGGCGTATAATTGTGGAAGGTTTTTTTTACCTCTTTTTGACGGTTTGATAAAAAAATATAATCTTTTAAGGGTTTGACGAGACAGTTTGAATTCTTTCCGGAACTGATTAATAACGTTGGCGATAGCACAACCTTGCTTACGCCGTGACTGGCTGATATGCGTCAGTTTGTGCAATAATGACAATTGTAAAGCTCCCCGGAATAAGGATGCAACTAACAAAACTGTAATTATGTTTGAGGAGAAAGGAAAATAATTCCGCGACATATTTAATTAGACCTATATTTACTATCACAATCATACAAGTTTATTCAGCCATTCAACGTAATAATTTGTTATAAATTTAGGCTTCAAAATTACTTTTTCCACCTACATTACATACTTAAAAAATATGTTGTTTCATCATTTTAACGGGGAGATCTTCAGCTATTATTATTGTACTTCTTGTGATTTGTGGGATCTTCAAGCAAATGCGAACAAAGGGTAATTTGTTTTATCCTTGATTTTTTTGCGAAGAAATTATTTCTTTTATCACACTTAAACTGTCTTCATGTACCGAAAAGAATCCAGGCACTCCTTCCATACAAGTCTGAGATCACTGCGAGAGCAAATGTAGAGTCGAATGTTCTGCTTTGCACTTCGCATCCAGTTATTGCACTGACTGAGTTAATAGGGTGGATAAGGGTAATTTGGGTATAAGTTAAAATTTATTTGAACAAAACTTTACCTATTTTTCAAACACATCCTAATTTAATAGTATTGTCTATTTCATAATTGGCTATCAAGGAGTGTTAAGAATTTGTGTTGATCACAGTGATACTGCATGATAAACAAAACTGTTTCTTGTTTACCTGTATATGAAATGATGTATCACGTTCAAAGTAATACTGCATGGGTTATGACCTGCTACTGGAATGCTTATTTGAGCGAAGTTCATAATAATCAACACGTCACATTTCTTGCTCTCGTCTTCTCTTGAGTAACCAATAATAGTATTACTATTTGAATATGATCATAAGGTCACCAAGAAAAAATATAATGAAGAAAAGAATAAATAAAGGCAAGAATAAAATGAAGACTGTTCAGTATAAGTGGACACAAAAGATAAAACGCACTGAGAGAACCAGTAACTCCGGTTTCGTGCTTTGTGATGTAAGGCTGGCCTCCAACGTTCAGCAGAGACCTCGTTATCGTGAGCACAGGATAGAGAGCTTGTTGTCCTGTTGATGGAAAATTGGCCCACCATGGGAGCAGCAATTCCTCTCCTCGAATGGCGCCTGTCTGCTGCTGGTCAGCGTGTACTACCAGTCCTAAAACGATAGAACCATATCCTTATGCATATGCTGCTGGTCAGTGTACTACCAGTCCTGAAATGATTGAACCTTAATTCACTTCCATTCACTCTCTCGCCCCAATTCATTCACTCACTAGTTCACCTCCATTCACTCTCTCATCCCAATCACTCACTAATTCACCTCCATTCACTCTCACCCATAATTCATTCTCACCCACTAATTCACCTCCATTCACTCTCTCACCCCAATTCATTCTCACTTACTAATTCACCTCCATTCACTCTCACCCCAATTCATTCTCACTCACTAATTCACCTCCATTCACTCTCTCACCCCAATTCATTCTCACTCACTAGTTCACCTCCATTCACTCTCTCACCCCAATTCATTCTCACTCCCTAATTCACATCCATTCACTCTCGCCCATAATTCATTCTCACTCACTAATTCACCTTCATTCACTCTCACCCCAATTCATTCTCACTCACTACTTCACCTCCATTCACTCTCTCACCCCAATTCATTCTCACTTACTAATTCACATCCATTCATTCTCACCCATTATTCATTCTCGCTCACTAATTCTCTTCAATTCACACTCTCAGTTCATTCTCACTCACGAATCCCCTTCCATCCATTCACTGTCATTCACAATTCATTCTCTTCTTCGTGCTGCTGATGAGCATCTGCGCAGTTTTATTACTTGTAACAGTACAATTAAGGCCCTTTAGCCCTTATTCACTTTCTCACGTGGTGCGAAGACTCCACATCACGGATGGATCAAACAAACGTTACGCTGGCCGCACTGTTTGTTCTGCTTGGACCCAAGAGTTCAGTCCCGTTGTGAGTCTGATGACTTTTGTAAGTTTTTAGTAATGTTCACAAACAACTTTAACTGCATATTTTGTTTTTGTTAAAGACTTAATTACGTTAAACTGTGGAATGGATCAGTGCATACATATGCTACTAAGTCCGAAGCTCGTGGCTTCAAATATATGATTCTCAAGGATCAGTAAAGTTCTTAACATAGCTTTCCTCATAAATCTTGAGGTCTGAGTCGTAGATTTACGGTTGGTCCTAAATTGGAGTGACACGAAGTAGCCCTCAGAGCCAAAGCGGGCTGGTGCAGGACCGTCGAATATGTAAAGAGAAAGGAATACAATGGCTGTGCAGACTGCAGTTAAACTGTTTTGTGCCACTGAGATTCACGGTGTTAAATCTGGTGACCTCTACAGACCGTAAAACTGAAGTGTTGTCGTGTACACCTTTTTGACCGATCTCCTGTAGCGTAAACCTAAGTCCACTTCGTATAGCATCTGGTCCACATGACTAGGGAAAGGATATTTCTTTTCCAGTTAACTGACAACTTGAATGTATCGTTGTTATAGTTTAGTTATAACATTTGTTCTATAAACAGTCAGATAAAGCAATAAACAGAGCGGAGTCGCGCGTAAGAAATTCGTTCACATGTAAATCTAAGCTCTCACGGAACCAACCGAAATCTTCCGAAAGGACTTAGCGTATGGCGGCTGGTCACTTTTTTTTTTTTATTGTTGAAGATTAGAACCTGGTTCCGTTAAGTTTTCAGAGTAACTCGCATAGAGACCATTAAATCACACATTTCTGTTTAAAACGTTTCGTATTGCAGACGTAATTGCGTAATTTGGAAGTATTTTGTAACATAAATTTATCTTATGCACGAACGAAGTCTTATAACCGTTTTCGAATAAATGCCGTTTGCTGTACGTTTCAAATAAAGACTGATCGTGTGTAACACATAAACCGAATCGAAGAACCGAATAAGAAGAAAGCTGTTCAATGTTTCATACAGACAGACAAATGGCACACTTAAAACTGCTTTTACTTTATCAGGGATGCTGATAAGAGTATCGGATGTCTGCGATGTAGTTGAATCTACCGTGTGGACAATGGTTCCCACAGCACGCGACCGTCTGCCTGCAATCCGGCAGAGGGCTAACCACACAAAGAAATTTCTAATCGTTTTTGTGGAGCAATTGGCTTCCCACTCGATATAGTAATTATCCACAAGCAGTTTGTCTGAGGTCGGGGTGCTCCGTGTTTATGTAGTCGTTAGTCTGACACTGTCTGCCCACACAAGGTGTCCGCCGCCAGATGGCAGATATTGCAAAGCTGTAAATTTGATAGCATCGTTTCTAAGGAATGCGATCGTGTAGTTTGTTACCTGACGCACATGCTCTGCAGACACGAAAAATTATGCAAGTTCATCAAGCCTTATCCTGTCCGTAATTAATCAGTGGAAGAGTCAACAAATTCGACTGTTCCTCTTTCATTAATTACTTGCAAAGGCTACGCAAAAATATTTATCCAGATTTTTGCTTCTCATTGCACTAGGTTCAGAGAGAAAGAAGGCATGTAACGCTCCAGAATATCGATTTACAGATTTTCACATGAATACTCCTACCGGCATCCCTCATAATGTGTGTGCCATCTCTCTGTGGAAGCTGTTTCTCAGGAACTATTGGACGGCTGTTTTTTAAGCAGTGTCTTCGAGTCGGTTTATTCAGAAATGTTACACATGATCTCCAATAACATTTACTAATATACTCAATGGGTTTTCATTTGAAAGAAACGCAGAAAACGGCATTTGATCGAACATGGTTGTTGGACTTGGTTCATTCATAAACTCCAGTGATACACGAGATAAGTATAAACATAACATCTCCAATTTTTAAATAGTTGTTTTTACGTTTAGGCCTACATTACAATTTTTTGAAACAAAATAGTGTGGTTTGAAGATACCAATCCATAATATCAGTCACTTTGAAAACTCAACAGAATCACAGCCCTTGCGACGTTGTGTTCTAACGTTACCTTGTTTCCTTTGCTTCTCCTTCTAGATGGCAGCCTCATCGGCTGATCGCCCTTCTTGTGTCTTTTTTTCTAGACTTTTTCTTTCGGCTTTTTACCCGGGTGAGAGGCGACTAGGTGGCAGTGAGAGATCTACCTTCAAGATAGACATCAGAAGCTGTTGCTGGAAAAGTGTCGGCGAGATGTGTATTAGTGGCGAGTATCTTTCGATGATTAGGCTGACATTTTGTGACTTTGGGATATCGGTGCGCTAACCAAAGGTCGAGATGAATACCCGGCCCCAGAACAATATTTTTCCCTTGAAATTATTCAACATTATTTTAGATATCAATGTAGTGTCTAATCGAACGTCAGCAAAAAATATAGAACGAGCTAGTGTCTTCATTTCAGTGCGTAGCCAATGAATTTGTAGTGCATTATTATTATTATTATTATTATTATTATTTCTGTAGTAGTATAACAAATACTACTGTTACTGCTGTCACTAGTAGGCTACTACTACTACTGCTACTACTACTGCTGCTACTGCTACTACTACTACTACTACTACTACTACTACTACTACTACTACTAAACTGATAATAGTAATGCTTACTCTTGTATGGTATATAAGTCTATCATTATTTGAATGTGTAACAGATAATTATCTGTGAGCAGCAGTACATACAACACAAATAATATACACGCATTAGGACAAAAATTTAGACTGAGGCGACGGACAGTGGTCCGAATCGCTAAAAAGCAGGACAAAAGTTATTTTTCGAACTTCATATTAAAAGCACAAAATTACATGAGTAATAATCCTCAATAGTCATTCTAATAAGATCAAGTGTTTTTCGAAGAATACTTCAAAGGTTCTGGTCAATACTTACAGGCAAAAGTGACACAAATCTTTCATTTTTATAAGTAATTTCTGAACATTGTGTCTGACTTAACCATGCAAAGTAAAATGCTAAGTATGGTGCTAAGTAGCCTACTCCCCATTACTTCCTGAAGACGATGGCAACATTATTTAACCTTACTTGTTAACTGAGTCCACCGCTGTGGAGTAACGGTTAGCATGTCTGACCGTGAAACGTCAAACCCCGAGTTTAAATCTGGATGGGACAAGTTTCCTCATTGAAGTTTTTACAGAGGTTTTCCTTCAACCTATTAAGAACAAAAGCTGGATAACTTTCGACGCTGGACCCTGAACTCATTTCAGTCAGACGCCAGATGACCATCGCAATCGATAAAGCAGACGGTTTGCAATTCTGATTTCTGACTTAAGGAATAGAAGACGGTTAGCCATGCCTTCAGCGAAATGCTGGGTATTTCAGTTAACCGCAATTATTGTAACTGGCTTAAATTGATCCGATTTTTATTGAGACTTAACGAAATCGGCAACAGATATTATTTTGGTTGGAGCCGAATGAGCGAGTAGGTTTTTTCGATAACTTGCCTATCCCTGGGGTTTTTCGTTAAATATAGGAAAACTGCTGGTGGTTGTAAACAATGTTATTCATTAAAGGGCACGAAATGAAGCTTACATATCTCGTAGCCGCGTTAATGAATGGTTTTGTAAATGCGGAATCGTAGCTTTGGGATTGGTTAGCATTCCTGTATTGGATTCGCATGCAAATCTAGCAACTGAATGAATGAAGATTAAGCGTTCATGATGGTGGGAGGTGCACAACAACTGTACAAATATTGACTGCAGGCTGCTAGTATTAAAGATTTAGGCGAAGTTTCTAAGAAATAAGCTACATAGAATATACTGAAGGTCTTTGATTTCGGTTAAACCATTTTAACAATTCATCGGGTCCACATCAGTGCTAGAACGTGCGCATATCATTTGCGAACTCTGGTTCGAGTCCCCGGCGAGGCATGATCGGGGAATGGGGGCTTTTCGTTCCACTCAACGTTAATATTTATCATCCAATAATTCCTAATCCTCTCCATGAGATAGGCCATACCAGCTAGGCTAATGGGCAGGTATCTGCACGACATCGCGCACCAATTCCATCTTGCTTAGTATTTTCCCCTTTTACATGTAATTAAATTGCAATCAGTCACTGTTCGAAAATCAGTCGTCCAAGAGTGGTTCTTGTAAACGTGAGTAGCAGCAACCTATTCGCTCCTGTCGTTTGGTCTTGCATTTCTGCACACTGACTCTTGTTACGTTCATTGCCGGCTGAAATGTTATTAAACGTAGTCTAGCCTTTTTATTTCTATTTCTTTACCTTCCTTAGCATCCATACTTTAATGTCTACTAATGCCATTATATTGTGGTCTTGACCTACGTAACTTCAGTACAATATTGTGGCTTCTAGTCATCATATTCACTATTTGGTCAGTTTGTAATATTCATTGTGTGCACTGTGAGTAGGCCAAATTAATTTTATTCGCTTCAGTTCTTGATGTGGGTTAACATATGTTTATATTAAACTCTGTATTAACTGGAAACACACTTTTGGGTGTGCATTGATAACAATCCCATTTTTTCTATTACCAAATATGATGTCACTCACAATTTTCACACAGTACTTTTATTGGATAAATCGCAATATAGCGAACGCCAGTAGGAGAAGTTATCCCCACTCACATGAAATCTGCATTCGACACAACATTCGCCTATCACGTAGAGTGTGTGGTGAGCTAGTAGGAGAAAAGTGGAATGGGTCGTGGGCGGAGCTTCTACGTTCACTATATTGCGATTTGCCCCTTTTATTATATGTTAATATATACAGTAATTGTACATATAAACGCGGAAGTCCTCATGTTTGCATTTTAGCATTTTCACTTGGCAAGCACGGAAAATAGATTCGTGAATGAGAAGAGACGAAAGGACATGGCCGGAAATATTATCATGCCTATTCTTAGAGTTCTGCGTAGTGATGTGAGAAGGAACGTTTTATGAAATGGTAAATCTTCCCATAATTTTTTCCGGAAAGTTTTCCGCACATTCAAATTGTTGCTTACCGAACATAAGTCGTAAGCAGTCTAAAGTCTTCACGGCTTTGTCAGAATGGTTATGAAAGAAAAATCTCCGACACGTTTGCTTTTCTGTAACTGATAAATTACTGAATATGGAACAAGCGCTAACGAATATTATTTACCGACAAAATGATCTAAATTGCCACAACATTAGGCTACTTGCTGCCCCTGGAGCTATTGAATGCTTATAATTATTTTAAGTTGGGAAACACTGATGTGGCGTGATTGGGCTTCTGGACTGCCCAGTTTATTTTAGTACGTATTCAGTTACTATTTGGGCAGCAATTAGCTCATCTGTCGATCGGGATTGGAGGTAAGTGATAATTACATCAGCACAATATAAAACTTAGGAAAAAATCGACAAATTAAAACAATTTCTTAATAACAGAAAAATTTTCATCACTAGTTTTTTGTGTGCTTTGTAAGTGTCAATGTAGAACCAGTTAACACCCCGACATTCTCTCCGCGCATCTTGCTTGCTTCGTGTTGCTAAGGATCTGTTACAACGTACAATACAAGAATAGAATTTTTGACTTCTCAGTGATGTCGCATTTCGATAGTGATAGCTTCTTCCAGCAGTATTTCAGTGACTACATAGCTTAATCGCGTTTGAAATTCATTGCCAAAATAAATAATTGTCTGTGATTATGTGTACGGAATGGATTTTTAAGCGTACATATCGATGCAAGAAGCGTGCAGGCCCGGCGATGACAGTTTATGCATTATTCATATTATATTCTTGATAATCGTATTTTATGGATTAGAATGCCAGCTCACCCAGCATGTAATTTCCCCAACTTGGATTCGTTGGTTGGTTTTCAATGCTTAGCTGGCCTTCGTGGAGGTCAGTTTTTTGTGTTAACTTTTTTTGTATATCACGCGTAAAGGAATTGACCATTAAATTTGATCAACGATCAATAAAAACTGCTTCTGAATTAAAGCGACTCTGCATATTGGAACCAAGTAATGCACGTATGAAAAGGCAGTAACTAATGAAAATCTAAATAATATTTCTAATCAATCAGTTACAGTTCTAGACCTATACGGTGCACGATGGAGAAGGATGTTAGTTCTGGTGGAAATCAAATAATTTGTTCTCTCTCTTTGTGGTTTAAATTTTTGCACGAAACCTTTCGTCTGTACTTGTCATGCCCGATCCAGAATAATGATGTGAAGCTCTTTACTATATGCCTATTTATATCCACATAGATATATCAGAAGGAAAGGAAAGGAAAGGAAAGGGAGAGGGATAGGTGTCTACGAAGAGCAAACCTACCTAACCTAACCTATTTATATCCACATATGTATATCAGAAGGAAAGGAAAGGAAAGGGAGAGGGATAGGTGTCTACGAAAGAGCAAACCTACCTAACCTATTTATATCCACATACGTATATCAGAAGGAAAGGAAAGGAAAGGGAGAGGGATAGGTGTCTACGAAGAGCAAACCTACCTAACCTAACCTATTTATATCCACATACGTATATCAGAAGGAAAGGAAAGGAAAGGAAAGGAAAGGAAAGGAAAGGAAAGGAAAGGGAGAGGGATAGGTGTCTACGAAGAGCAAACCTACCTAACCTAACCTAACCTAACCTATTTATATCCACATAGGTATATCACAAGGAAAGGAAAGGGAGAGGGATAGGTGTCTACGAAGAGCGAACCTACCTAACCTAACCTATTTATATCCACATAGGTATATCACAAGGAAAGGAAAGGGAGAGGGATAGGTGTCTACGAAGAGCGAACCTACCTAACCTAACCTATTTATATCCACATACGTATATCAGAAGGAAAGGAAAGGAAAGGGAGAGGGATAGGTGTCTTCGAAGAGCGAACCTACCTAACCTAACCTAACCTATTTATATCCACATACGTATATCAGAAGGAAAGGAAAGGAAAGGGAGAGGGATAGGTGTCTACGAAGAGCAAACCTACCTAACCTAACCTAACATAACCTAAATTAACATAATTTAATCTAACGTAACCAACCGAACCTAGCTTAAAAAAACGTAAATAGGTTTGTAACTACATTTAATTATATGGCTATGTCATATAATATACTAATCTTCTTCTACGACTAATGCTTAGGCAAACTTAAGTCATGTGATGTACAAGTTTACTTCAGAAGCTTCTTGTACACCAACAATTCAAGAACTTGAAGTCCTCTCTCTGTGATAGGAAATTGTTGCACGGGTAGTCTACTGAAGGTTATTTCATTGTGCTCATCTTCACGGACACTTTCCATTATTTGTAATCAATGACTAATCACTATAGCTTTTCCTAGCAAAAGAAGAAAGCTGAAAACAGTAGTTGGATTATCAGCGTAAAAGAATGTATATTGAGCAGTGGCATGGTCAGGTTACAAGTTCTATAGAAGAATAAATAAAATGTGTCATGGAATTATTAATTAGCTTAAGGGAAGACTCCACTGAAAATCATGAAAATTTTTCCAAATTTTTTAGCTATTTCACTTATTCAGAATTTATATTTTCATACACCAAATGGATTCAGCTCAATTCTGATTACAAATACTCGTATGTTTACACTTTTTTAAATTAAGGCTGGAAGGGGGCGTGGAATTTAAAGAGCTGTCAAAATTGTTTTTCATCGAAAATTATTTTTTAAAATTTCTGATTACAAATCTAGTAACTTTTTGTTGGCTCCCTGAAGTTACTAGATGAATGTAGCGGAGGAGAATATTAATTTACATAAATATTCATTTTATTTTCAAATCTATTTTTCTGTGTTCATTTTTGTTGATTCAACACCAACTTTCTTATGCCAAATATTAATCAATCTGGATGAAATGTTTACTACAAGTATTTATGAGGTAGCTGCATGTTTCTATGCATTTATTTTGTGAAAAATGCTGCTAGTTTGTATTATTAATATTTTTCTTCTTATGACTTACAAATCTACACGGAAGGCGCGCTTCGATCAAATTGCTAGACTCCGTCGCAACTGCGTAATCACGATCTTTAACATGGCAGTCAGAAAACACAACTGCTTCGAACCGAAAATTGCAACTGAATGCTTTACTAAGCCTGTTTCGACGACGACAAGCATTGAAGGAACCGTTAATAATCGTTGTCTGCTGTACGTAGGATGGGGTCAATTTTCAAGCGAAGAGTGTGTACATTGAAGTGACGCACGCAAGAGAACGTGTGGCGACCAGCAATCGCCTGTTGGGAACCGAGAAAAATGATCATAAGGCTATGATTACATCTATGTTTGCATTACAACACGGCCGCAAGGCTTCACACCTCACGCCACGCCAGAGTCCCGCTAATACTCGCTTTCGTTTAGTTTCTCATGGGAATGTTTAAATTACTTGAAAAACACGACGTTTTGTTTCTGTGCAATGAGGGGAAACGGTACAGGCGCATTTGTACTATTTTATGATAAATATATAGGCCTAGGTGTACACACACACACACACACACACACACACACACATATATATATATATATATATATATATATATATATATAATTTGGCATGTAAGCGTAAGATACAGATCTACTTTCAGTGAGAAAGAACAAAGCTAAGAATTTTTGCCACCTCTTGATGATCCATCGTTCTACAAGAGCCTCACACCTTGGTAACAACAAGAGCACAGACAAGAATAGATTATTCTGTGTAACATTTATCATTTCAAAGAAGACTAATATCACAATATCACATGAATTGGATTGGATTTCGGGAGGGGACACAGCGAACTAGAAGATATGTTGCTCTTAACATCGAGGTAGGTGCATACCCAACCTGCACCGGCTGACTATACTGAGGTTCGCTGCGTACCCAGGCAACCCTACTCCATCTTAGGCAGCCCCTTCGTGCGTCGCCAGCCGGCGTTAGTGGAATGCTATGGGATGATGATGGAATGGAATGGAAATCGCACGGAGCGATGTTGATGCCTAACATGGGGAAACTGGAGAACCCTGATGATAACCTCAACTGCTTGTCCACCACTAGTAAACCCTAACACTGTGTCCGCTCAAACCGATGAACTAATCTCTTACTGGATCTATTTCGCACGATGAAAGTTTGACGGTTTGCCCTTTGGGTTGTAACAAGAGAATCATAATTGGTAATACTGTTTTACAATACTGTGAATGTCTTTTTTTCAGTGCTGTGCGTTTTATGTTTGCAATCAGTTGCCAACTCATTCTCCAAATCTTTCTATATCACAAAGTCATCAAATTCTGCACACCTGCACTACCACAAAGAAAACAAGTGGTGTCACAATTAGAAAATCACTCCGTACTCTTTCCTATTTGAGATTTACTACTACAGGCCACAATGCCTCCTCCACTTTTTATTGTATGAGGTTTATTTTACGAATGAATAGTGACTACTCCAAGTATAACACTTCTTACTGTTTGCTGTTTGAGAGTATAATTTATAGATGGACTAATAGAGATGCAAACAATCATGCACCTTCAAATATTTTCTGTTTGAGGTATTGTTTATCGACAAAAGTGATGGTCTGAGTCATAATGCCAATTCAGCTGTTTTATTTTTGGCACACAGTTTGTACATAACAGTGATGCTCTGAGTCATAATACCAATTCAGCTGTTTTATTTTTGGCACACAGTTTGTACATAACAGTGATGCTCTGAGTCATAATACCAATTCAGCTGTTTTATTTTTGGCACACAGTTTGTACATAACAGTGATGCTCTGAGTCATAATACCAATTCAGCTGTTTTATTTTTGGCACACAGTTTGTACATAACAGTGATGCTCTGAGTCATAATGCCAATTCAGCTGTTTTATTTTTGGCACACAGTTTGTACATAACAGTGATGCTCTGAGTCATAATACCAATTCAGCTGTTTTATTTTTGGCACACAGTTTGTACATAACAGTGATGCTCTGAGTCATAATGCCAATTCAGCTGTTTTATTTTTGGCACACAGTTTGTACATAACAGTGATGCTCTGAGTCATAATACCAATTCAGCTGTTTTATTTTTGGCACACAGTTTGTACATAACAGTGATGCTCTGAGTCATAATACCAATTCAGCTGTTTTATTTTTGGCACACAGTTTGTACATAACAGTGATGCTCTGAGTCATAATACCAATTCAGCTGTTTTATTTTTGGCACACAGTTTGTACATAACAGTGATGCTCTGAGTCATAATACCAATTCAGCTGTTTTATTTTTGGCACACAGTTTGTACATAACAGTGATGCTCTGAGTCATAATACCAATTCAGCTGTTTTATTTTTGGCACACAGTTTGTACATAACAGTGATGCTCTGAGTCATAATACCAATTCAGCTGTTTTATTTTTGGCACACAGTTTGTACATAACAGTGATGCTCTGAGTCATAATACCAATTCAGCTGTTTTATTTTTGGCACACAGTTTGTACATAACAGTGATGCTCTGAGTCATAATGCCAATTCAGCTGTTTTATTTTTGGCACACAGTTTGTAGATAACAGTGATGCTCTGAGTCATAATGCCAATTCAGCTGTTTTATTTTTGGCACACAGTTTGTACATAACAGTGATGCTCTGAGTCATAATGCCAATTCAGCTGTTTTATTTTTGGCATAACAGTGATGCTCCAAGTCATAATGCTCCTTCATTGGTATTCTGTTTGAAGTATAGTTTGTAGATGACAATACTCCTAGTCATCATGTCCCCTTTAGTTTTTATGGAAATCGTGCCGGCAGGGAAATGGACATTCATTTCTCTCTTTTACAGACTCTGGGTTCGTGCCGGACACCATGTTGCTGCTAGGAAGTGAGTCTCACGATTGTTTCAGGCAGGATTTAAGCCAGAGTCGTATTTCTCATTTTGCTGCTAGACTTCTAAAAGTGCGATAAAATGTCAACATAAATGTGCAAAATTGCGACAATCACATTTGACTTTATAAAACTTCAGAAGCGAAGATCATTATGGAGAAAAATGTAATCAGAGATGTGTGTGAACTAAGTAGTTCTGGAGAATCTTTAAATTTAATTGAAATGTAAATTGAATGGGCAATGTTCAAGAAGGTATTGAATTATAAATATTCAGGGATGGAGTCACAAGTTAAGTGAACAATTTCCTCTAATTATTGATTTACATTATACAGTAGGCATATGCTGCAACAATTGCATCGCATGCAGTAAATTGTGAGCAAGGATTTAGTTGCATGAACCTTATAAAAACTTAATTTAGAAACCGCCTTTCAATAAAACGAGCACTCCGCAGACAATAAACCTTGACGGACTACTCGTAAGGAATTCGATTTCCCTAATGCTTTCAATGATTGTAATGTGATGCAAATTCAGCAAACATTGATTATAAACATGGGTCTAATGTTTCACTTACATATAATAAATAAATAAATAAATAAATAAATAAATAAATAAATAAATAAATAAATAAATAAATAAATAAATATCTTGAGTGTGGTAAGATGGATTGAAAGTAGACCTAATAAAACTCCTAGAAGCAAATTACATAATGTTTTTGTATCTGCAAACCTTGTTCATTTTATGTTTCGGTAATCTGCAATTATTTAGAATGTTGTACACGTTTTTCACAACTTGAACAAATATTATTTTTAATTCGTGCATTTTAGCGACAGTTATTAATTTTCTTTTTTAAAGTCTGCTTGCAAGTAGCTAATAATGAAGACCTTAAAAGAGAAGCGTGAAGCGTTGGTGCGCTCAGCCAAAGTCTCTGGACCGATACCCGGCCCCGGAAGAATTTTTCCCTTGAAATTATTCCATTTACATGTGAAATACAAGTTAATAAGTAATGTATACAGACTGAGCATGATACTTAAATTATAAGCGAAACAGTAATTTATAGTACAAATGAATGTTTAAAAAAATGACAGGCTAAATGAAATCCCTGATCACATATAACAGTGTATTCAGCCGAATAGACTTTCAAGGCACCTATTTTTATCAATTTCATTATGCTGCCATCTAACGACTGCAAAAGACGTCACGTTATAACTCTTATGGAATTGCATGTGAGGAAGTGTACTACCATCTAGCGGTCGTTACTAAAATGTCTTTTCGACTGTGAAGACTCGGTAGTTGTTCTCATTTTATGTTGCCATTTAATAACATGGAAATGGTCAATCTGATATGTATGTAATCAGGGGTAATATTAACAACCGTATATGTAAAGTAAAATTATTATTATTATTATTATTATTATTATTATTATTATTATTATTATTATTATTATTTCTTTAGTCACAGACAGGTCTCAACCTCACAAGTGATACAAAGAAGGCACCACTTATGAGGCAACTTGGCCAGGAGGTAATGGCGTAGGATGGCCAGTTCTTTTCCCCCTCCATTGCATAAATCCCCGACTAGCTACTTATTACACTAGTCAGACTTCAGATGTATGCAAACAATGAATGTTTAAAATAGATGTGAAATTACAAGCTAACTAAAATTTAATAGAAACAGTACAAATAAATTTTTAAAGAAAATAGGAAAACACAAGATAACTAAAATTAACAGCAATACAAATGAATTTGCAAAATAAATAGCAAAACACAGGCTAAGCAAATGAACAACTGTTTAAATTAATTTTTAAAATAAATGGCCAACTAAAATTAACAAAAGTTGAGACAAAACTGGCAACAAAGCAAAGTCACTAGTTACATAATAATTAACTAACCGAGCAGACACGTGGCAGAGTGCGGAATACAGATAGAAGTGGAAATCTACGTGAAAACAATGTATGCTGAGTTTAGAGTACAATAATATTAGTAATTAATTAAAAAAGAATGTAATAATAACAGAATTCAACGCAGTTAGTACCGGTAATTATTAATTATATAACTAATAAACAACAAAAAAGAAACAGAATTCAGTAAAACAACATGTAGACCTCTTCAATAATTATTGAGTGTAATTAGCAGAGGATATAAATACAAAGTGCGGTAAAAAATACATAGGCTAACCGTTTAGTAATTATTAATTATAAATAGTGTACTGTAATAATAAAAACAAAATGTAAAACCATATAGTAATCATTAATTGTAATTAGTAAAGAATAAAAGAAATTGTAGAGAAAACAAGATGTAGAACCATTTAGTAATCATTAATTGTAATTAGTAAAGAATAAAAAAAATACAGAGAAAATGAAATGTAGGACCATTTATATATTATAATTAGTAAAGAATTAAAAACTGCAGAGAAACAAAATGTAAAAACATTCAGTAATTATTAATTATAAGAAGAATGAGCGAAACTGTAGAGAAAACAAGATGTAGAACCATTTAGTAATCATTAATTGTAATTAGTAAAGAATAAAAAAAATACAGAGAAAATGAAATGTAGGACCATTTATATATTATAATTAGTAAAGAATTAAAAACTGCAGAGAAACAAAATGTAAAAACATTCAGTAATTATTAATTATAAGAAGAATGAGCGAAACTGTAGAGAAAACAAGATGTAGAACCATTTAGTAATCATCAATTATAATCAATAAAGAATAAAAGAAGCTGTAGAGAAAACAAAATGTAGTACCATTTAGTAATTATTTATCAATTATAATTAGTAAAGAATAAAAAGACCTGTAGAGACAACGAAATGTAGTACTAAAATTAACAACAATTAATAATTATTATTAATTATAATTAGTAAAGAATAAAATAAACTGGAGACAAAAGAAAATGTAGAACCATTTAGCAAAGTTATTAATTATAATTAGTAAAGAATAAAAGAAACACTAGAGAAAATAATTACTAAATGGTTCCAACTTTTGTTAATTCTTTACTAAGAAGAAAATTAAGAAAAGTGGAATAAAAAGGAAGTAGAACCATTTAGTAAATCATTAATAAATTGTAATTAGTAAAAAATGAAAAGAAAACAAAGTGTAGTAAAAACAAAATGTGGAACCATTTAGTAATTATTAGTAAATAATAAATATAAATTAGAAAATTATTCCATAAAAATATGTAATTTCTTTCTTAAGACTATGTAATATTCGGTTTACAAAATAAATATCAGGGAATGTTTGTAATGAAATATTGTACAATCTTGTACCATAACAACACCTGATATTTTGTCTTGTGATGCAAGAGTGAGGATGAAGCTTAGTAAGTTAATGTTTGCGAAGGAAATAAGTAAATTTATTTTATTTAATGGTTGAGTGTTAGAGAAGGCCGTATGGCCTTAACTCTGCCACGTTAAATAAATCATCATTATTATTGTTATTATTATTGTTATTATTATTGTTATTATTATTGTTATTATTGTTATTATTGTTATTATTATTATTATTATTATTATTATTATTATTATTATTATTATTATTATTATAAGTTCTAATAATTAAAACGCGGAAAAGAAGAACAAGTTTATTTAAATTTGTAAGTGTTGGAGCTGAGCGTGACATGAATTTAATGAACAATAGAATTAATTTAAATTACGTGCATTGCCATAGCAGAGCATTCAGGCGAATTAACTGCAGACGCCTGTTTTGCTTTCATGAAATATTATCTTACTATAAAGTTCTTTGCACAATCTCGAATGCCAATAAGAAGTATTATTTACAAGTGGTTACAAAATATATTTTGGAAGTCACGTCAAAACCCATCATGTCCTTGCACTTCACAGGGCTAATTCCTTAAGAAATGGTCGGGGCACGTAATGGCGTGCGCAGCATCTCACACCTTGTTGTGCAATTATAATAATGAGGCTTTGTCATTCCAGCATAACTACTTAATTCTCCAGCACTCCCCGGGGCACAGCAGTCGTTGGCATAGAAACCCTATAATCTAGGGGAGCAGCAACAAAAACTCGCAAGCGAGCTTCCAAACCATCTGCTTCAAATTAAAATGTAATCGCGATACAATCGAACTGTCCATTATTTAATTTCGAAATCGATATCGTCATAATCACGCCTTGTTATGCACATATTTTAAACCTAAAATATTTTCTAATAGTCTAGAATGATTTATCTTAAAGATAACAATATTTAAGACAAGTGGCTGGAAGTATGAAACACACAAGTAGCCACAGAGCACATCCGTGGAGTCCAAGACGGTGATAAGTTCTGCCTTTGTGTTTGGAAGGGAGATGAGAACAAAATTAGATTTCAGAAAAGAAGTTAAAGGCTGCATAAAGAATGAAAGCATACAAGAGGAATTTTATATATTGCGAATATTTTAATAATGTTAAAATAAATTACAATTAACTATTGTGAATGCTCACATTTAAATACATTTATTTTAACAGTATTTCCGTTCTCGTTCACGTTGTCGTTTCCGTTCCCGGCTTATTGTGAACCACCCTTTACCTGGTTGAGGTTTTTTCCGGGGTTTTCCCTCAACCCAATACGAGCAAATGCTGGGTAACTTTCGGTGCTGGACCCCGGACTCATTTCATCGGCATTATCACCTTCATTTTATTCACACGCTAAATAATCTAGATGTTGATACAGCGTCGTAAAATAACCCAATAAAATAAAAATAAAATAAATACTGTACATACAAAAAATGAACGAATTTGAAGTTCTCCTCAGACGCAGAGAATGTGTTTTATACTATTTTGTACCCATTCATCTGCTGATTATGTTGGGAAAATTATATGCAATATTATTATTAACTGCCTTACTCTAAAAATATATATAATAATTTCTCGTCTAATTTTGTGGTACATAATATCATAGCCTATATAGATATGTACAGGGCCTTCTTAACAGCATTATAGGCGAAAGAGCAAAGCTATGCGCTAGGCCTCACAGGAATAAAAGTATTACATTCACTGTACAACAAATTTAAAGATTTCTTCTGCTCTCAGATTGAAATTATGTGATTTCAGTTGTCAAGTATATGGTATGATGAATAAGGTCTTGAAAATAAAAATCCCCTTTCACGTACCATTTTCACAGAGCGTAAGTTCTATTTCATTTATGGAAAATGCATAATTTTCGAACCTTGGAAAGAGATATTTGACCCAAGGAGAAGTTTAGAATGACTTTTCTTTATATTTTTATTTTGTATTCACTTTGTGCCTCCAAGGACGAACAATATTCTGCCAACATAGTCTTCTGCAGTTCCACCGTCCCACAAGCCGCTTTTCCATTATTGAAATGTTCCGGTGGAAAAGTTCACCATATTCATCATACGATTATACAAAACGCTCTTATTTACACAAGGCAGGAGACCTACCAGGCATGGCATTATCACAAGATGACATCATGTGTCTCTGGTACAGCGTGTTTCATAACTTATGACTACAAACATTACAGTTGCGAACCCTACTTTTATACGCCTTGTTTTAGGGGTAGCAAATGATTGCGAAATGCCACGCTTCACACCAATTACTTTGGCCTCATGCTTGTTCAGCCCAGGAAGTTTCGTGGCGATTTTCGTCGGAAGGTCCGAAAGCATCCCTTGTAAGAACAGTCGTGATGAACATGACTCAACGTTTACAGACCTTCATAATGTTGCGAATATTTTACTAAGAACAATCGTGATGAATGACTCATCGTTTACAGACCTTCATCATGTTGCGAATATTTTACTAAGAACAATCGTGATGAATGACTCATCATGTTGCGAATATTTTACTAAGAACAATCGTGATGAATGACTCATTGTTTACAGATCTTCATCATGTTCAGAATATTTCAGTAAGAATAGTCGTGATGAACATGACTCATTGTTTACAGATCTTCATCATGTTGCGAATATTTTAGTAAGAATAGTCGTGATGAACATGACTCATTGTTTACAGATCTTCATCATGTTGCGAATATTTTAGTAAGAACAATCGTGATGAATGACTCATCGTTTACAGATCTTCATCATGTTACGAATATTTTAGTAAGAACAATCGTGATGAATGACTCATTGTTTACAGACCTTCATCATGTTGCGAATATTTTAGTAAGAATAGTCGTAATGAACATGACTCATTGTTTACAGATCTTCATCATGTTGCGAATATTTTAGTAAGAACAATCGTGATGAATGACTCATTGTTTACAGACCTTCATCATGTTGCGAATATTTTACTAAGAATAGTCGTGATGAATGACTCATTGTTTACAGACCTTCATGTTGCGAATATTTTACTAAGAATAGTCGTGATGAATGACTCATTGTTTACAGACCTTCATCATGTTGCGAATATTTTACTAAGAATAGTCGTGATGAACATGACTCATTGTTTACAGACCTTCATCATGTTGCGAATATTTTACTGAGAATAGTCGTGATGAACATGACTCATTGTTTACAGACCTTCATCATGTTGCGAATATTTTACTAAGAATAGTCGTGATGAACATGACTCATCGTTTACAGACCATCATGTTGCGAATATTTTACTAAGAATAGTGGTGAAATATATGACTCATTATTTACTGGCCTTCATCATGTTGCGAATATTTTAGTAAGAATAGTCGTGATGAACATGACTCATTAGTCCTCATTTGTCTGGCGAATGGTGTTACTGTTTGGAGCAACCATACACAGTTGAAAATATTTGTTTTTGACTCGAAAAAGAATAAACTTTTTTCTTCCGCATTGAACACTATACAGGATGTAAGAAAGAGGTATGTCAAAATTTGAGGTAAATATTTCTCTCGTGTAGGGGATGAAAATATGTTATATAAACATGGGTCAATTTGATAATATTTTAAAGTATAAATTAGTAAATAATAATCTGATCCTATATAGCTTCTTCTGTAAACTCTAGTATCCTCTATTGATGGCAGCAACTTATTAATAATATTACATAGTCTATTATTGTTTGTAAGTTTCTTGTATGCTTATGTATGTCTCTTGAATGTTTTCCTAATTTTCATTTCATTATAAGAGCAGAAATCCTTTAGCTGTTTTCTATTTTGATTGATTCGCCATTTGGACCATAAGTTATGTCATCCTTAATTTGGAATAATCCCGTATCTTGCATTGAGATTATCGGCTGTGATTATATTGCTGTAGCTAATTATAAAATCTTTCCGATTCCCCTCCTCGATGTTCTTCTGGTGGATAACCACATATCACTGTCAAATATCTTCTATCCACTTTAAATCCCCCACTTATACCTAATTACTTCATTTGTCCAGAAATCAGTCCGGCATTACGAATATCATTGTTATAGTGCTGCAGAAGCAACGAAATAGACTTTATATTATTTTAACATGCTACGATTGCATAATGTGTGGACCCTTAGCTGAGACAATTATACGTATTGTTACATTGAACAACATGCCTAGTCAATTATCGATATGATACAAGTAAACTAAGGTTTATAACACGCTTCTGAAAATAATATAACCAGCAAGCATAGGGTTAACATTTCAGTTAGGTCTAAGCAGATCAATCTATGTTTCTTTAATATGAAAAGCAGTTTCCAAAGACCTCATAATAATGAAGCAAAATGATATTTTTCAGTCACAAGCGCCAAGGAAATAATGTCAGGCGCTACACTGTGGGTATGCGATATGTTGGAATACAAAACTTGTTACGCTGGAACACAAAAATCCGTCTTTTGGCATTCTCTCACACGTCATTACAAGTAACACTTACGTCAACATAAAGTTTAATAAAATTATTATCCTAACAGCTCTGACATCGATTTTGATATCTCGGCAGGCCGTACGTCCGTGTGTTAGGCGTCCATTACCTGCGAAATGGATAATATATCCATGGATAATTCATAACTCGGTGTGCTTCTCGTTTATGCAGCCTAGACGCCAAATTTGGCTTTGATGAGATATAATAAGTGATTTAGTATTCGTTTCTCAGCCCATATTAATTGAATGTATCTAAGAGCTCTTCTTGGCCTGCAGTATTGTTAATGAAATAAGATCTCAGGATAGGAAATTGGGAGGAACGCTAAAACAACTTCCAATAAAGCAGAGGAGTGCCCTCATACATGAATAGTTATGAAATGAAGAGGAGCGAACTGAGTCATCCGCGCCGCGTACTAAAGCTCAGCGTGAACAAGCCTTCGCATATCGGCAGAAGGGATTGAAACGTTTACCTGCTTCATATTTACACCTAAGTAATTTAAATATAATTTCATACTTACTTATGGCTTTTAAGAATCCCGGAGGTTCACTGTCGCCCTCACAAGCCCGCCATCGGTCCCTATACCAAGTTTTCTTTCAAAGACGCAAAATACTATTTAGCTCTGGATACGCCATCTAATGGCTTATTGTACACCCTTATATTTTCTACTTTTCTCCTGCTATAAATTCTCATAATCCGTTCTACAGATACTGCTCCAGCTTAAATCAATATCTTGATATCTCTTCTCAAAGCTGACCGATATTCTGTCCCTTCGAATCAGTAATCAGGAGTGGCGTAGATCAAGGTTGGAAGTACGGGATAAATCTGCTCTGACCGGCGAGTCGAGTCGAGGAACCAAGCAGCCCTGGTGATGTCATGTCTCGACAACCAGTGCAGTCTCACGGATTGGCACTTCAATTTTCCAAGGCTGTCCGAACGTTGAGAATAATTATAAATTATTTTTCTTTTTTTGTGCTTGAGTTTGGAATTCGACTCTGAACTAACTGGTATGTATCTTATGCACAGACCACTATTTCCAAGTTGATTCTGCTTTCAGTGCGCGCTTTCGTAGTCCGAGTTATTTTATAGTAAGTACTGGTGGTGGTGGTGGTGGTGGTGGTGGTCTATCTATTAGTCTCTTCGGCAGAGGGCACGGACTGAGACTCTCCTCGCACGCAGGCCGCTCGGGTAAGCCCATTGTACTGCCCGGGATGGAAAAGTGTGCGTGCCCTGAGCCTCCGCGCAACACAGCCCTACAGCCTACATGATGCCTTTACCTTTCCTCTAGGCCTCACCGCGGTCCCTCAACTCTGATCCCACGGAGCCCAGTGCGGAGCCCACGGTGCATAGCACTACCACCAACAACGAATGACCACATATCCACGGCGTGCAAGTTCGGTGGCGCCCACAGCCGACTCTACATCGGAGTAAGCCCGAAATGGAGATGGTGAAAGAGGGGAAGTTTAATTATGATGGACAACGCCGAAAGTTAACCAGGAATTCTGCTTCGGCTGGTTGAGGGAAAACCTTGTAACCGTTAAACCTCAGCGGTGGACTGGTGGTGGTGGTGGTAATTTGAGTTGTTCTACAAAAATTTTAAATAATTAATTTATAATTATTTCAGTCCCAAAAATGCCAGAACTTGTCCTCGGGACGTTCTTGAAAAGGCAAAAGTAGAATATACATTTGAATAATAATAGTACATTATGCAACGAGCCTATAATGATAGTAATTAAGAAGCGAGTATGGATGTTTATGAAACGAGCGCAAGCGGGTGACCTTGTTCTAGGTCGTGAATTGTGAGATGTGCGCAGACGCGAAAGTATTGATTTTTTCCGAGGAACAATAATGTCATTGACCTTGATGTAATCCCGTTAAACTTGATATAACCTTGATTATTGAATTCGACATTGAAAAACGAGATGACAAATTGAATTTATTTGAATATTATTTACAATTAACGCTAATTATTATAGTAACAGAACATAACCTTCTGCGACAGTATTGGATTTCCAGCCTCCGTGACTTTTCGCTAATTCTCTTTCGATTGCATATCCGAGAATAATCGATACTTGCGGTTTTATAACGGTACAAAGCTGACTTGTCATTGGCTGAACACCTGTAAGCTGAGTTGTCATTGGCTGAACACCTGTACTTTAATGAGTAGGTGTACATTAATGACATGCATTAAAGGACTGCTACCAGGTGTATAATTACTACATTTCGGCATGGTCGAGCATAAAAATACATAAACAATTTATACTAAAATGAAATAAAATTAATTATATCAAAATGAAGACAATAGTACTCTTAAGAGTTCATTATTCTGTTGGAGAAAAAATTATAAAAATAATTATAGGTACATTTCCCTTTTAAAAGCGAAATTAAATTAATGTTGGGCCGAAATCAAAGCTTTGCCTCAGGCCAGATTTAGTATTACACTTAGGTTCAATAAATGGGAGGGAAATAGTACAGTATCTTTTTGTAGAGTAAGCATGAGTAGGAGATTTTCTAAAATTATAACTTCAGGCACTCTTAGATATAAATACTACAAGAAAACTATTAACTTTTAAATTAAATTATGTACATGTGAACATGTTTTATGTGCATGAACATGACTGTATTGCGTTGTGTCGTTTTAAGTTCTCTTTGTCCAACAGTTTAAGGATATTAAACTTGTATTTATCTACTCCGCAATATTTAAATTCTGATATAACTGAATTTGTTTTAATCATTCTCTTATACCATTGTTTTTAATTTCTGACCACCGTTAACTATCATGTTACTATAATAAACGTTACCAAATCTGGCCTTATAAATCTTCATGAAATTGAGCTATAGCCCACTTCATACGAAGAACTGCGTTGACTTTGCTGTAGCATGACGAAACGAGGAGTTTGTTCCACAACAATGTACAGTCCGACACCATGTCGACCTAATTAGCGCATAGTGGTCGGTTTTATTATTCCAGTGACGAAGTTTGTATTCTCGGTTTTGCTTAGGCGCTCCCGTAGGATCATGATCATTGGCGCTTAATAGCGTCTATAGTTAGGGGATACAGCACGTCGTAACCTCCATCGGACGTTAGACCTCCCGGATGTTAGACCACCGTGATCGGCTGTAGGCGAGTGTTCACATTGGGACGCGACCCGGCAGATTATTACCTGTAGAAACCTGTTATCCAACAAGTAAACAATGGAAACACCAAACCTATACTTAAATACCCAGCAGCAGGAGGATTTATCGTCGTGTTTGATGGTTTTACTAGTGCTGATGGCAGGTAGCGGGCCTCACATGCATACTATCATCGTCTGCAGTCATCCGGCAAGCCTCGCCGGCCGGGTTCGAGTCCGAGTGGAGGACGCTCTCCCACACCTCGTACTGTGTCCCTTCCCCTTCTCTTCTAAAATAATAGATAATATATTTGCCTTACTTTATAATTTGATTCCTCTATATCATTTTTGGTCCTTTTCTTTCTTAGGAAGTGATGTCTTTCGATTACACTTCACTCATTCTTTCACCGATTATATCATTGTTTATTCTACATTTAATGATTAATTAATCCATGCATTCATTTTTTAATTTAATTGATTCATTTTCGTTTCTTGTTTGATCTCACATCTTTCCTCTTTTTTCGTCTTCTGTTACTTTTTGTTTCGTGCTTTCTTTAGCCTTCGTCTTTAACTCCTTGCTTTTTTCCTTACGTTTTCTTTTATCGTGCGTACATTTCTTCTTCTATTATTTTTTGTTTATTTCTTCATTTTCCCATCCACCACTCCTTTCTTCTTCTTCTTCTTCTTCTTCTTCTTCTTCTTCTTCTTCTTCCACGCGCTACGTATAAATTCACAAGTCATGTTGCTACATATTTCAGGCTAGTCCTACTCTGCGGCAAACCAATCTGCTTCAGGCTGATTGAAACTGACTCAGACGGTTTGCTACAGCCAGCTAGCCCTTAGATAAGCCTGTCGCATGAACACAGTATGCAGACGAAACGTTTTGTTTGCTCCAAGCAGGGAGTTGCTTCATGTGTGTTTGTTTGCAGCAGTCATCTTTCCATCTGACTGTGAGTTGTTTGCTACAGTGTATATTGAAGTTGTTTGATACCCCTTAGCAAGGAATCCAAAGTGTGGCTGGTGAGTTTCCTGTATCACAACGAAGCGTCGGCTGCAGAGGTTATTTGCCGTCGAAACTCAACATGGGCAAGAAAGGTCGACGAATTTTCCCGCAGCCCTGTGACGGGAGCAAGGGAGTGCACATGGTAGCTGCTCTTCTCACTAAGGATGACGCTTTAAATATTTTACTTGTAGTTAGTTTTAACTGTGTAACACCCGACATGGCGTGCAGATAGAAGAGTCGGCCTCCAGATATGGAGGGTAGCTGTGAATATATTGAATAAGCAGTTGCGAACAGCCGATAAGGGGTGGCCCTCCAACTTGGGGGTTGGGCGGAGGCTAACAACCCATCACCGTAAAAACAGCTTGTTACGAAACCCCAAGATAAGCCTCTAAATGGGACTGATTGTATGATACGACCACAGCAAAGGAATAAGGTTATGAGAATTGCTACTTGGAATGTTACAAGTCTTTATAGAAGTAGCAAAAGAACTAGCTAGATATAGAATAGACTTCGTGGGAGTACAAGAGGTTAGGTTAGGTGGCAATGGCATATCATAAATAGGAGATTACTTGTTGCTTTATGGGGAAGGAAACTACTCATCAATTAGCAACAGGATTCTTTACTCATAAAAGAATAAAATCAGCAGTAAAAAAGGTCGAATTTACCAGTGACAGGTTATCGTGTTTAGTACTTAAGGGTAGATGGTGCGATGTCGTAGTTTTAAATGCTCACGCCCCTACAAAAGAGAAATACCACCATGTGAAGGAGAGCTTCTATGAGGAATTGGAACACACTTTTGATCAGTTATCTAGATATCACATGTTAACATGATTAGGAACATTAAATCCAGACGTTTGAGATGGGCAGGTCATTTAGCACGTATGGGCGGCTCCAGAAATACATATAGAGTGTTAGTTGGGAGGCCGGAGGGTAAAAGACCTTTGGGGAGGCCGAGACGTTGATGGAAGGATATTATTAAAATAGATTTAGGGGGAGGTGGGATATGATGGTAGGGACTGGATTAATATTGCTCAGGATAGAGACCGATGACTGGCTTAGCCTATGCGAGGGAGGCAATGAACCTCCGGGTTCTCTAAAAACCATTTATAAGGAAGTTATTTTTGAAATTTACATTGAATAGGCGTACATATCATTTTATGACCTAATATAAAACATCTTCAATAAATAGGCTAATACATAGGTTACATTTTCTTTATTTTTGTAAGAATCTAAACATTGCACCCGGCTATTTAATTGTCAGTCGACAACATTTCAAGTAGACTATAAACAGAACGCCAACCATGTCATGGGTGTGAAGATCTTTTATAGTTCAGTATTTCGGATATGAAATCAGAGAGAAGTTGACATAAATCTTTCTTTTTTTTTTTTACCGCGTCAAGAAGAGAATTCTCTCCAAAAGTTAGGAAAAATCTCTCTTTCAACTTCTATCACTGGAAGACGGAAAAAGTCTGCTTGAGTGTTGAAGCGATATACAAAATTTTAAGTTGAATCGAAAACTTCTTCCGATGAAATGTTAAGTTGAAATCAGTTTAATACGGCTATATGACGACATCAATAATACTAAACACGCATAATTGGTTCCTAATGTTTTATTCGAATTTTGTGTATTTTTGGGATATATCTTGTGTCTTTTAATTGTGACTTCAGTTTTTGTCTTAATGTACACACCAATATGAGGCCATTCATTTCGCATCTTTTAATAAAGCTATCCTACATTTGAGACACGCAGCAACACTATTACTGAACGCAAGACTTCAGCTTCTCACCCCATTACTTTCGTGTCTCTGCCGGATAAAATAGAAAATACGAGGGCAGATACAATAACAATCTATATGGTACACAGATTGATTTTATAAAATAGAAGTAGATGTGATTCTGTGGAGTACGGGAATTGTAATTAAACTATATATGGTACACAGATTGATTTCATAAAATAGAAGTAGATGCGATTCTGTGGAGTACGGGAATTGTAATTAAACAATATATGGTACACAGATTGATTTTATAAAATAGAAGTAGATGTGTTTCTGTGGAGTACGGGAATTGTAATTAAACTATATGGTACACAGATTGATTTTATAAAATAGAAGTAGATGTGTTTCTGTGGAGTACGGGAATTGTAATTAAACTATATGGTACACAGATTGATTTTATAGATTAGAAGTAGATGTGTTTCTGTGGAGTACGGGAATTGTAATTAAACTATATGGTACACAGATTGATTTTATAGATTAGAAGTAGATGTGTTTCTGTGGAGTACGGGAATTGTAATTAAACTATATGGTACACAGATTGATTTTATAGATTAGAAGTAGATGTGTTTCTGTGGAGTATGGGAATTGTAATTAAACTATATGGTACACAGATTGATTTTATAGATTAGAAGTAGATGTGTTTCTGTGGAGTACGGGAATTGTAATTAAACTATATGGTACACAGATTGATTTTATAGATTAGAAGTAGATGTGTTTCTGTGGAGTATGGGAATTGTAATTAAACTATATGGTACACAGATTGATTTTATAGATTAGAAGTAGATGTGTTTCTGTGGAGTACGGGAATTGTAATTAAACTATATGGTACACAGATTGATTTTATAGATTAGAAGTAGATGTGTTTCTGTGGAGTATGGGAATTGTAATTAAACTATATGGTACACAGATTGATTTTATAGATTAGAAGTAGATGTGATTCTGTGGAGTACGGGAATTGTAATTAAACTATATGGTACACAGATTGATTTTATAGATTAGAAGTAGATGTGTTTCTGTGGAGTATGGGAATTGTAATTAAACTATATGGTACACAGATTGATTTTATAGATTAGAAGTAGATGTGATTCTGTGGAGTACGGGAATTGTAATTAAACTATATATGGTACACAGATTGATTTCATAAAATAGAAGTAGATGCGATTCTGTGGAGTACGGGAATTGTAATTAAACTATATAGTACACAGATTGATTTTATAAATTAGAAGTAGATGTGTTTCTGTGGAGTACGGGAATTGTAATTAAACTATATGGTACACAGATTGATTTTATAGATTAGAAGTAGATGTGTTTCTGTGGAGTACGGGAATTGTAATTAAACTATATGGTACACAGATTGATTTTATAAATTAGAAGTAGATGTGTTTCTGTGGAGTACGGGAATTGTAATTAAACTATATGGTACACAGATTGATTTTATAGATTAGAAGTAGATGTGTTTCTGTGGAGTATGGGAATTGTAATTAAACTATATGGTACACAGATTGATTTTATAGATTAGAAGTAGATGTGATTCTGTGGAGTACGGGAATTGTAATTAAACTATATATGGTACACAGATTGATTTCATAAAATAGAAGTAGATGCGATTCTGTGGAGTACGGGAATTGTAATTAAACTATATAGTACACAGATTGATTTTATAAATTAGAAGTAGATGTGTTTCTGTGGAGTACGGGAATTGTAATTAAACTATATGGTACACAGATTGATTTTATAGATTAGAAGTAGATGTGTTTCTGTGGAGTACGGGAATTGTAATTAAACTCAGGCTCAGATTCTGCCCCCAACATAACCAAATATTGGGAATATTGTGCACTTCGTCATTGTGAAATTCCCTGCGACTATGAAGAGCCGATTACATCTGCAGGTAAAAGGAAGACGCGGCAGCACGAGGTGCATTTCGCACTGTGAAGCAATGCCCGTAGTTGGAGATGGCCGATAAGACTGACAACACCCCTACTCAGAAATATGAATGACTGCCTCCCACATCCCTCCGGGCTGTCCAAGCCCAGGGCACGGGGCAGGCTCAGGCGCCACTGTCAAGGAATGGGGTTAGGTGGCCACCACTCATAATCAGGTGATAAATGGAAGACCTAACCGACTCCAGTTCATTCTCCTAGGGGTTTCATTTTTTGTAGGGTTATTTGTTTTAGTGCGGGAGGGGGGGGGTCTGTATTCTTCATCTTCACTTTTTTCGAGCTGCCAGAAGGTGATCAGGTAATTATACAGGATGGTGGCAGGCTAAACCAACAGAGCATCAATTCTCGTCCAACAACAACGCTGCCTGGCGCCTCCCACTACGTGCACAAAGGGCTCAAGGGGATGTTCATTCTGCTGTAACAAGTCTATTCCAAATAGCGTCTCATGTTGAGACCAATGCATCTTGCAAGTTTTCCTACAAATACGAAATTATATTTTATGTATTCCCGAGATATTTTGTTAAACATTACGTAAATATAAGATAGTTTAAAAGTTGAAGATGAGATATTCTTTTTGCAACCATGTTCATAGCTGCACAGACTAACTGGGTGTCCGTTAATATTGTAGCAACGAGGAAATTGCTCAATAACTTAACAACATTAAGTGAATAAATGTTCATTTATAACGAGGATACTTTCCCTTTAATTTCACTTATTCAAGAAGTGGAAACAAACAAGCAAACAAATAGGCAAACAAAAACAAAGACAAACACAATGTAAAACGAGCACAAATAAACGGAAACAACCGAGAAAACAAACCTAAACAGGAGAGCTTTTTTATGAGAGCTGCTTCTTGAAGGATCCCGATCCGGAGACCCATGTGCGGGGTTATCACTGCAGAGCTTTTAGATCCAGGAAGCATATTTCACATTTTGTTCACTACTCTGGAAATAATTTTGTGTCATCCAGGGTGCACCACGTACAGGCGACTTACGTTACACCAAGCTACACCTGGAATTATGCCCAGGAGTAGCGACTGAAACCTGCAACACCATCAAATATTGGAAATCCAGACTGTTAATGGCTTAAATGTCAAAAGAGCATATTCGAAACCGACCGACCGTCCGACCAACTAGTTACAAACAAAATAAAGTAACAAAAACTAACGAAAAACAAGCGAAAAAGCAAGCAAATGGAAAACGAAGGAAAACAAACTAAACAAAAAGGAAACAAAGAAAAAATAAATAAAAGCTAAAAAGACAAACACATAACAGACAAACAAAGAACAAACACAAAAAAGCACGACCAAATACACAGGTAAAGATATAATCTATCACAAACACACAGAAACACAAAAGCAAACGCATAAAGAAAGGGTACAAAGAAACAAAAAGAAACAAACAGAAACGAAGTGGAAAAACAAAGAAAAAAGTTAAACACATGCGAAGAGCAAAAATCAAAAGCAGACAAAAAGAATAAAAAAACAAGCGAATAGAAAGGAAAATTGAACACAAACACAGAATAAAAACAAAAATAAACAAAACAAAAATATTAAAACAGAAACAAACAAACAAACAAATTACAGACAAAAAACATAGCCTACAAAAACGAAACAAATAAACGAAAATTAAAGAAACAAGAAAACGAAAACTAACAAATAAAAAAAAAAAACGAGAAACTGTCAAAACAAAAACACACATAAACAAACAAAAACAAAGACAAAACATACACACTTAGGCCTAAAACAAATAAGAAAAGGCACAACGCATACACAAGCGAGAGATCGAGAAAGCAAAGAAACGACCAAGCGAGGAAACAAGAAAGCAAAAATTCGAGCAAGCGAGCAAGTAAAGAAGCGTGCTAGCGAGTAAACGAACAAGCAGAAAAGCGATCAAGTGACCGAACTAGCAAGAAGAGAAGCGAGAAAGCAAGCAAACTAGAAAGCGAGCAAATGAGCAAGTAAAGAAGCGAGCAAGTGAACAAACGAGGAAGAGAAGATGGGAGCAAGTGAGCAAACAAGCAAGAAAAGAAGTTAGCAAGCGAGCAAGGAAAGATACAAATAAGCGAGCAAACGAGTAAGTGAGTAAAGAAAGAAGCAAAGAACCGAGCAAACGAGCAAGCAAGTGAGCGGGCAAGCGTGCAAGCAAGCAAACGAGCTAAGAAACAAGCAAACGTGCAAAGAATTAAGCAAACAAGTAAGAAAACAATCAAGCTTAGAAACAAACGTGCAATAGAGCATAGAAAGAAGTAAGCAAATGAGTCAACAAGCCAACAAAGCAGCAAGCAAACAAGAACCTAAAGAAACAAGCAAACAAAAAATAAACAAAGAAGCAAGCAAATAAAGAAAGAAACAAACAAGCATACGAACAATCAAACAAAGGGACAAAGAAACAAACAAAGAATGTAGAAACAAGGAAGCAAACAATCGAAGAAGCAAATAAAGGAACAAAATGCAAAAAAAGAAGCAAACAGAGAAACTAACAAAGGAAAAAAGAATGAAAGGAAGAAGCAAACAAAAAAGAAAAGAAAAATAATGAATAAAAGGAAAGAATGGAAGAAAGAGAGAAAGGTAGGAAACGAGAAAAATAAAAGTGAAGAAAAAATACAAAATAAAGAAAGGAAGAACTGAAGAAATAAGGTAACGCTGAACATTCGTTAAAAATCATGTCACGAGTATTAAGTTAAAACATGATTTTCTCGATAACGCTGTTCTCCGACATTTCCTGTTTTTCCTTCTTTCTTCGCAATATGCGAGTATATAATTCTGAAGTAGTATCACATAAGAAGAAAGTGATGGTTTCAAGGACGGTTATAGGAAACGTGTCACACTTCAGTTGTGTAAGTTGTAAGTTGAGGAAGAGAACACAGGATGAACAAATTAATAAATTTGAAGTAATATGTGACAAAATACACAGGAAATGAAAAACATATGACAAGAAATAAAATTCTACAAAGTTATGTCCGCAAGACTTCTAATGTACGGAATTAAAATAAATTAATATATTTTTATAAAAACTACGGCTCCACTTTATAAGAGCACATCCGAAATGAACTCATAGGAAAGTAACGAAACATTTACACGATTACTGTCGGAGTACAAAGCGACAAAGATCGTATAAATAATAGAAGATGAAAGAATTTTCAAGCACTAAGTCCAGAACCAAACCGAAGACGAGACGAACATGCTGCTAGCATGAACCATGGAGTGAAGCAGATATTATTTAAGACGATATTTGTAGAAAATGTTGTGAAAAGTAAATAATAATAATATCATCTTCGTTTTTCATTGGTTATTTAGCGGCGCGCAATTGCCATGGGATTACCTGACTGGTTTTACAGTCGACAGAAATTTCGCTGTATAAAAACTGGCCTGTTGTGTGTTAACTGGATCTGGATTGTGAGTGTAGGCTATTTTGAAACGGACACTGCAACTGACTTTCATTTGTTCTTGTGTGAATGAATGGATCACGACTGGAGAAGCGCAAATCCATATTCAGCAGTAGTCTGTGCTGCCTCCTGATGTGGTCATACATTTTACCTCGGGCCTGTCAGCTTCAGTTCCCTCTCGAAGGAAGTCATGACTTAAGAATTCATCGCTCTTGGCCGGTTTTGAACCGAAGACGGGCAATTTATCTAGTAACAGAAGTACAATATCACCCTGTCCAGCTTCTGTTGTGTTGCAACCTTAACAAATGTTGACAAAAAAAATATCAAATAAACAGAAAATTTCTTTTCGCTTCCTGTCTCAAATTGTAGAAGACCAAATACTGCCTACGAGCATTAATTATTATTGTACAAAATGATTATTGATTGCCAGGATGGCAATTAACTCATTCTTCAAGTTGATTCTCATCAATTCCTGTGCGTCGTCTTTTGTTCATTCCACGACCTTTAACCTACCACGCGATTCATGACGTCATTCTTCGTGGAGGGTCTAAAACAATAACAATCATGTCCCATTACGAGCGCCAGCTCGTGATGAGGGGAGGTGCAGGCCGGGCGGTGGGTTGTGTCACTGTTGCACAACTAGAGATCTGCAGAGGCTGGGAAACACAGAATCTTTGGAAGTAATGCTTTTATTGCTTAGGCTGTGGAATTTTCAAATGATAAAGAAATTAACTTCCACAATCAAAAGAACATTTATAAGAATGCAAGAAAATAAAGTACGAAACTGTCGATGTGTCTGTTTCTGAAAAGTAGACGTGTGATTTTAGGCACCTATAATAAGCTTATAAAATGATAAGAAGGCACTTAAAATTTTATAGTAGGCCCTCATAATGTTATTTACGTCTATAAAAAAATTAAAACACTTTCACTCATCCTAATATGCTCGCAGTGCACCACAGTAATGTGCTCCACTACCAAACTGCGTGCCTACATCTTTATAAAACTAAAACTAATTACACAGCCCAACAGAAAAGTGGATCAATGTGACGGAGGTTTAAAACCACTTAGAAATAAACTACATGACAAATGTAATTGGAAATCTACTTTTTGATTACTTAGAAATATTGTAGACTAGCCGTACCCGTGCGCTCCGCTGCACCCGTTAGAAATAAATATAAAGTAATTACATAATTAAAATAGGACGTTTGATCCAGGGAACATTCGTGTTTGATAGAAGGATAAATCGTTTAATATGTTACTTAATTTAAATTGCATCCACATAATTAAAATGCGATCATTTTGGTCCAGAGACCACTCATTTGGTGCAATGACAATTCCTTTAACATGTTTCTTAATTATATTATATCAGAAGTTACTGTAATAACATTATGTCCATCTAGAGAAACTACAGTTTGGGGTGAAATAATAATTAATTATACAAATCGGTTAATTTAGCTTTCGATATTACTTCATACAAACACAGAAACATTCTCTGTAGGCTATCTTTCATAGCTTTCGATTGTTGCTGTCCAAGGCCCCTTATAGACGAAGTCATTTGTTTTTTATTTCATTATACGGCTTTAGATGACAGTTATTTTAATTTTAAAACTCATTTATCTCATTAAATATCAGTCCTATCAAAATGTTTCAAGGAGTAAAACTTATCGCAAATTATTTCTAAAGACATTTTTGTTATGTAACATTTTTCACAAAAATCAATAATAAGCGAGATATTTCGATTTATTTAATTCAGGCCCCCTTATAACCCCCCTTTTAAATAATGTATTTTGAATGCCATATAGCCAAAAATCTAAGTTACAACGAACTTAATTTATATTCCAATTTTCATCGAAATCCGTTCAGCCATTATCTCGTGTAAAGGTAACAAACATACATACAGACAGACACACAAACAAAAATTTCAAAAAGGCGATTTTCGGTTTCAGGGTGGTTAATTATATATGTTAGGACCAATTATTTTTGGAAAATCGAAAATTATCGGAAACATTTCGGCTACAGATTTATTATTAGTATAGATTTATTAATTTGCCCTACAGAATGTTCTCTGTAATATTGACACTTAATATTTGAGGAGAAAAATTCTACCAAGCGCTCTGACCACTGAGCTACGCCGAATTCAATCCACAGCACCGGATCGAACTCTCCTCCTTCAATGTTTCCCTTTGTGGCCTAACTCCAAGTTAGGCATATATTCAATGTCAACTGCCATTATACTAGGAGCGCACTCAGCTGAGTGACTTGTTGGCCGGGAATTCAGTTACTCTGCACTGCTAGCTAGTCCCTGCTTTGATAAATATAACAACGATGAAAATAGTTTATGTAAGGCGACACGAGAATTTTGAAGGTCTTGCAACTCTGCAAGATTCAAACTGGATGCAACATTTACTCCACGCTGCAACGCCAGTATTTTGGAACTGATTCTTTGTGGCACTGGGATATTTCATGAGAACTAAATTTTCTTAACGCATGTTTCCAGATGGAAAAGCCGGAGGAAATGAAACAAGGGTCGGCTTTGGCGGAGAAATTTAATAGTTTTTTAGCACTAGCTTCCTTGCACGCCTTACAAAATACCACTTTTTGCGTTCATAATACAAAATCCACAGATGTTTGTCCTGCCATGAATTTTGAAAAATTCTACCCTTACCAGCACCCTTTATTTCGCTTTCGCACGACAAAACAGAATCACAAAGTTTTGAAATATGTGAAGACGAACTTTGTACATCAGCTGATTTTTGAACGGAATTCAAATCCGTTGTATCGGAACAGGACAGTTGTCGATGATCGTTGGGTAGGATCTAATTAAACATTTATCCTGGTCTTGATTAACAGCACAAGAAAATCACACTAAGTAGTTAACCGCACAGCACGTTTGCGCAAACTAAAATTAAAGTCAACTGATTCTTTCGTTCTTTTATTTACTAAGCTCCGCTAAGGAAGAAAAATTGTTGCTTTTCTTTTAAGATGTATTCTGTTAGATTTAAAATTTAAGAACATGAGTCGGCTGTTACTATCAACTACAGCAGCCAACTCTCTGTGCACAGGGCTCAACAATGCTTCGATACTTTAACTTACGTATTTAAAAATCTGTCTTCACTGATTTTAATTGAGAGGACGTTGTGATAATGATGACAAAGTTAATAATAATAATAATAATAATAATAATAATAATAATACGACAAATAATTATTGGGTGGGCTCGGGCCCCACGGGGCCATGTAAGTTGGCGCCACAGTATCTACCAACTTCCAAGTTCTATAACATTTACTGTAAGACATACCTGCACAAACAGCACTCAACGAGCGCGCGCGCTCCTTCGGAGCGGTAGAGCTGTGTTTACCGCTCGCCGAAACGGAGAGGAAATACGTCAGAATGACATAGACTTGCTATAGGTAGAGGAGAGGGAAACGACCACTCAGTTATCTAGTGGAGTGCAGTGTGTAGGCCTATTCTCAGTAACTGTTTCACGTTGCTTACCTACTGCCACAGTACAGTATGGAGGAATCTAAAAGACGGAACATAACATTTAACATTTATATTATTTTAATGTACCGAAGTACATATGATATTTCATCGTATAACATTTAACGTTATACAGCTCGAACTTATTGATCTTCAATGTGACCTAAGGGCTAAAGATCGTTTGAATAATATTACTAGCCTGGTTGAGTTTTACAAGACTAAACATTAGCAATAATATCCACGACTACACAGGCTGGCTATGAAAATGATTGCTATGTTTGGCTCAACATTTATATTTGTAACCAACTGTTTTCTATAATCAACTTTAATAAAGGCAGACATCGAACATCTGTAACTGATGTTTCATTACGATCAGTAGGCTACTGTTCCTTTCAGCTGCCAACAGCGTAAAACCTCGTTTTGATGTACTGATAAATAAAAATATAATATGATATTGTACATTTAAGTAGCTATAGAATTTCTATTATTTCTGTAAAATAAATATTTCTTTATTAATTAATAATAGTCCAAGATAGTTTTGCAAACACTGAACGGGAATTTATTTCATAAGCACTTGTAATAGTACTTTCTTTTGTGTACATTTTGTACGAGATCACCCCTTCTTCCAGTCCACCCTTATACAGAGCGCAGCTAATACCTGCATTCCGCTCATGAGCTGTGAGCCGGCTCGGAGAGCGCAAACCTTGTGCAGGCCTGCTGTAAGAGATCAGCAACTTTAAAATACTTTTCAGATTTATCCCACAACACACTTCACTCTCGCTGACTAGTATGTATGTAGATGGATTTATTGAGCAATATTACACATACAGATGCACTATATTATCAGAATTTTCTCTTAAATCCCATGCACGGCTCTTCTGACCGTACGTGCTTGTAAAACAAGTCCTACTTTGTAGGTTTCACCCCCCTCACCTATAATAATTAGATCCAACTACTCTCCAAAAGAACACACAGATTAAAATGAAAATGGCACAAAGAAAACACATTATATAAGATGTATATCCTAACCTAAACAGGGATAAAGTGTATAATTCAGTACCCCTTCGTCAGTTCGCATCAGAAACTTGAACAGCTGAAGTTCTAATCTGTCTCGCCTTCAAGAGGAACGATCCAGTTTTCGTTCCCCATGAGGTCAAGACATGTAAACCAACTCCTATTCTGACTTAGCATCGAGGGCGGTAGATATTTTCTCCGGATGTTGCGATTCGACACACTGCAATAAGATGTGTCCACAAGTCCTTTTCTCCGCACAGTACACTGACTAGTATAGTACATAACACAACAATTAACACATAAAGGTGGAGTAAGGTTAGCCTGTTTGACCGTGATCATGGAAAGCATGGGGCTCTACCTCCATGTCCCCCAAGTGCCTTCATGGCGTGTGACTGGGATAGCTTTACCTTTTACCTTTTATAAAAGTCTCCAGCAACAGCTGGATATACTCGCTGGGATCATAAAAAAATGAGGACAATGCAAGAACTTCAAATAGAACCCATTATGCAGTTCATCAGCAAATATCAACTTCAGTGGAAGGGTCATCTCGAACGAATGAATCGATGCAGAATTCCAAAAGCACTGTTTCATTACCATCCATATGGCAAAAGATCTCTAGGCCGTCCAAAGAAGAGATGGACTGAAAATTCTAGTTTGAGACCGTAACAGGCCACTTGACCTAATACTTGTTAGGATGATGATGATGATGATGATGATGATAAAAGTCTACGAATTTCCAGGTTTTCCATGAAGTATTACATGTTTCAAATATGCTTAAGAAACAAAATAGGCAATTACCCTGAAATCCCATGGTCGGCCTACTGGAGTCGAGTTGGAACTGTTTGATAGGGCGTACTCATATACTATTTCGCAGGGGTGCATACTTGATAGCGCAGTTCATATACCTATTATGATCAGTTCTTGGACCATTTGTGTGTTTGGTCATGGTTAATGCCCTATCTTTAAACCACGAACAGACTGTACCGATATGATTTCCTGGAAAGTAACAAATAAACAGTGTAAGCAAACAGTTGACATCGCTACTTGCAGCTATTGTTGTCAACAAAGGCCGGAAATGCCACATAAAGCAAGTAGCATTAGACAGCTTACGTTTGTTCCACTTGTCTTGGACACGTCTTTATTTTAATCACCACACAATACAGCAATAGCACCTGCCCCCACACCACACAACTAAGCTGCTGTCTTCATTCCGTCAGGGACACCAAACGTTAATTCTCATGGCAAATCATCGCCTATTATTGAACAATAAATCTTAATCATTGACGACATTGTTCACATGACTGAGATATTAAGAAGTCTTTAAAGATAAGCGACAACGTTCGTGACTTTGTGGACGACGAACATTATTCGATCCGGAGAACTTTGAATTTTATTTCTTCGACCCAGGGATTATTTTTAAAGTGTGTGGTAGAGTTCGCACTTAATGGATTATGTAAGTTGTATTATTTACTCAGTTCGGAAATTATTTTAAGGCTGCTATGAATAATACGCCGTGGAGTTATTTCAGTCAGATATGTAGCGTATAGCTACTGTGTGAACACCGTTTTATACGTAGCACTCATCTTCCACAGTCATTTCTCCAACGAAATACCACAATTACTGCAATTTGTACTTATTTTTTTCCAATTCGATCGAATGTGTTGCGTTGTTATTGCATACCATTTAATTACTGCGCCTCGCTGCTTGTTCCCGGCTACGGCTTAGTTTAAATTTTGATATTTATTTGATATTCGAACGCCGATCAAGTATTGACATGATGAACTCAGCTGCTACTGGTATTTCGGACGGTTGCAATGCAGAGAACAATTTGTTTTCAGATAATCCAAGTAGTGACACGTTTATCCCAGTCGTTGGATTCCTTACAATCAGTGAATGGCTAAAACTACGGCGAGGTGTTATTTAAACTGTTCAACTTTCATTCGGATTCATTTGCTATTTTATAAGGAGACCTCTTAAGAGCTATCAAGGTTCGATAGCTGGACCTCTGGCTGCCCGACGTTATTCTTACATAGCAAGGCATCAGAGATCTATTACTGATGTGGCGTCTCGTATAAAAAAAAGCTGGATCCTGGAGGACATTCCTCCAGCGAATAAATTTCTACCTGATTTTCACATCGCTTAGAGACGCCCAGATTCGGAGCCTTTTATTAAAGAATGGAATTTCTGTAAGAGGGGAGAAAATATATCGTTTCTACTTGTTGTCCCACTGCGATGATGTCACGCCGAGTCTTTCCGCGAAGTGTGTGGTGGCGTTGCCATGGGAACGAACAAACTTGATCAATTAACAAGGAACATAACAAGAGTCGACTGGCTGCAATCCTAAGAGTTTACGTTCGTGACAGAGCTGTTGTCGGAGTATGGCATTAATCTGTGAAATTGCAAGCTCATCCTCCTGTCTGGTGTGGGGCTATGGTGACCTCTCCTCATTTAGACTAGATCGAACTCTGCGCGTTCAGGGCAGTGACAGATTCAACTCGAGAGCTTGTTCAACGATCTGGACTCCTCTATCATAAATCACCTGCAGAAAACCATGCTGTCTAATACAGTCGCCTTCCAACACATATTATTTTTTAATTTCCTAAAAGAAATAAAATGCATGGAAGAGTAATTACAATATTATTAATAAAGAATTGAAGAAAGGATCGTTAGCAGGTTTCGGAACGGAAAAACTTGACAGAAAAAAACTGACCGAGAAACGTCTTCATAGAGACCATGCTGTACAGCTGTACATGAATGTTGCATCACACTATCTTCAGTTTCCACTCACTTCCCCCCCTCCCCCAACCCTTTGGAACGAACCTAACCATGCTCTGCCGTTATGTCTCTAATTCAGATAATGATATAACCCACGAAACTTCCATCTTTATATACTGCACAATAAGTTTTCAGATGCCGCGCATACCCGTGGACAGTGCAATAGCAAAGTGTGCGTGCTGGGACACAAATGCTCTGTTCTAAGAAATAAAGTTACCGTGTTCTGTTCCCATTCATTGTTTGATTTTTTTTTTAATTTGCGCTTTCACGTGATATTAGTTTTATTCCATTATTACTGTCATTTCTTTAAGTTTAACGCTACAGAACAATAATATACACTTCAATGGTAATATAATCAAATAAAGACGATAGCTTTCTTCGAAGTGACAATGTCAATAATTTACTCTAACCAGTGGCTTTCGCTATGGAATGATTGTCTGCACCTTGCGGTGTACTGAGTAATAGCAGCAGTAGCAGTAATAGGGTTGCCAACTTTTTTGAAGAAAATACGGCAGATTAAGGAATCGACAAAATTTCCCAAAGAAAATACACAAATT
Organism: Periplaneta americana; assembly: GCF_040183065.1. Lineage (NCBI taxonomy): Eukaryota > Metazoa > Arthropoda > Insecta > Blattodea > Blattidae > Periplaneta > Periplaneta americana. The sequence continues at coordinate 187,837,345 of NC_091122.1, read as the reverse complement.
ATTCGGTTCAGTTACTAAAAAGCAACTTTATTCTACACTTCGGATGCTAGGCTTAATTAAAAGTATTTTGAGAGAGATTTTATCTCGCGTAATAGTTGAAGTCGACTGCAGTCTGCAGCTCTGGTTTGATTAGGTGTGTCGTGCTCATGTTTAGAACATCTGTCCAATTATTATTTATGAGATAAAACATACTCTTTGTATGAGCATTACTACTTGGCATGCTTAGAATAAAACTAGTCAGTTTTTTCTTTTTTCAAATTTATAACATTAATACTGTTTGATTTCAAACGGGTGAGCACTAAAACCCATTCTTGGCAAGCATTATTCTATAAATTCTGCATATTTGAATGAATCTCTTGAACAACAAAACTCATCACATAAACAAATCACGGAAAAATCAAATGTTTAGAATAAAAATTTTTACATTATGCAAAAATAAGGGAGAAAATGCTCGAAGAGAAGAATAATACGGGAGCCGGGAGACTGTTAAGAATTAGGAACAAATACGGGAGATCCCAGGATATACGGTAGAGTTGACAACCCAGCAGTAGTAGTAGTAGTAGTAGTAGTAGTAGTAGTAGTAGTAGTAGTAGTAGTAGTAGTAGTAGTGTTGCTAATGTTGTTAGTTCCACTACTAATACTATAACTGCGACACTGCATTCGCTATGAATACACAACTATTTGCATTGTTACGTAACGGTTTCAAAAGGCGGAAAATATCCCTCTCGAGTCACTTCATATAGTCTATACATATTAAATTATTATTTAATCATGATTGTGATCTTGAGGCATTCTCTATAGTATTGAGGTGTAGAATATATGACGGGTATTTGACTGTTCGTCATTCGCCCATATGAAGCCAGTTGTGTGGCCTAACCAGTTTATCGACGCCGACGGTGTCGTTGTCCAGGTTGCTCCATAAGTCTACGCTACACCAGCGATGATGGAGATATTTTGGAATGTCACAAGGGAACAGGAGCTCCTGGAGAAAGCCCTGAACCACTGGCTTGCCCAGCACAAAGATGTATTATTATTATTATTATTATTATTATTATTATTATTATTATTATTATTATTATTATTATTATTAACTTACAAATGAAGAGTCCACTGCAAGAATGATGGATGTCACTTTCTTGTCGAAAATGAACCAAGACTGTCAATGCATAGCTTAAGACATATAGAATGTACATACAGAGTTATATGGCATTAACACTGATAGTCATTGTCCAGTAATGATCGGAAAATCACAGTTAAGCTTTGAGCGCTAAGCATTTCATACTTTCAATTGCTTCTCCTGCAAAATGTATTCCAAATGACATCCATCATTCTTGCAGTGGACTCTTCAATTGGCTTTTAAGCAACCCACAGGCTCATTGCCGCCATTATTAATATTTTATTTTTATTATTATTATTATTATTATTATTATTATTATTATTATTATTATCATCATTATCATCATTAATATTAATCCAATGCTCCAGACTATTGGAACTCAGCCATTAGTCTTCTAGCTTCCCAGCTCAATGTATTTGTCCCTTGATCTCGTTCCAGAGCACAAGGGTGTAGAACAGCCATTTTCAACCGGTGTGCCGCGGCAGGTTATCGTAGCAAAATTAAAAAATTAAAGTGAAAAAGAGTGGCAAAAAAGTTACTCCACAAAAGTCAAAATTCAGAGAAATCCGCACAGGTCAACACGTTCCCTCTTAAAACCCTCAATATCCCCCCCCCACTTTCTTGATTATATTAGTGTGCCTCATGTTGAAAAAGGTTGAATATAGTTACTTCAGAATGAATATCAACCTGTGCTTCTGGCAAATTTGGAACTAGATCAAAACTTGCCTCTTTCTACAGCTATTTTTAATATGTTAGGTTCTAGCTACATTAGGCATTGCAGCCCGAAAGAACAGAAACTCATGCTCGGGCGCAGTTCAGTTCAGTTATATAAAATGTATATTTTACAACATTGAAGAATATTCGTTCGGTACAATAACATTAATATAGTGTAAAAAAAAACAACATGAATAATATATACAAATATAGAAATTACAGAAGTACATTTCAATTTTAAACTCAATTTGCTTAAGAAATGACAAAACAATTAAGCAATTTTATTGATCCAATTTGTTTCGTAAATCCATGTGTGTTCAGTATACTTAGTTTAGGGTAAGCTCTAATTAATGCATTAGGCCTATATATTCTGGGTCCAAAATTTGGAAGTACGAGTAGGTGTTACCTTTCACCTTTTAGTGACTGAAGTTTGAATCATCATCATAATCATCAACTTCATTATCATAATCATGATCATCATATCGCAATTATAATCATATCAACATTATAATCATGAACATCATTAAAATCGTCATATCTCCAACATCATAATCTTCGTATCGCAATTATAATCAGCAACATCATGATGATCAAACTCATCATAGGACTAATCAACATTATTATTTCGCCATTATAATCATCAATATCAACATAATCACCATCATAGTCATCGTAACCATCAATATCAATATCTACCGTGTACGTCATCAAAACATCACCATCATGATCATCATCTTTGTACTTTGTCGTGTATTATATGTATCCATATAACCTTTCTATATCCCTGCGCTTTCCTGAATCTGTTGTTCATTTCTGTGTCGCTCTTTTCTATTCTTGCAGTGGCTGTGAATTCGCATCAATCGGACCACACATTTTTCCGTGTGCAAAGTTATCATTCTTGTGGAAGTTTAATCCTGTGCTAAGCACTTATGAAAACTCTGTACAAACTTTGAACCTTTTTTAGAATTTGTGTGTTTAACTAAGAACTGATGCAGTTTAATATTATTCTATTATTTATGTGGATTCCACTCCTGACTCGATATCTTTTCTACAATGTCTTAATTTCAACTTCATCACTAGATAATGAAATGTCAAATGCTATGACAGACTTTTATAATATTCTTCAAATAGGCTAGCATTGCTTGGACGTCTGCCAGTAACCGTTTTTCTCTTTGCTCGTATTTCCCAATTTTTTCTCTATCATTAGTTCCAACGTTTCAAAATTACATTAAAAATAGAAAAAATAAAAGTGGAAAAGTTCGCAACGTTCAAGATCATTCTGTTGCACCGGAATGTGCGCTACACTCGTTCCTACCTGCAGCATTATTCGATTGCTTCCTGTTAACATTGTTTTGAAGCGGATATTGATGGCAAGATACTGTAGCTGTCAGACTGCAGTTGCGCGTCTGAGAACTAACAGTCTGTAGTAACAGAATATTGCAGCACGATGAAGATGGAGCTAATGTGCGTACAGCTGATGGTCCAATTCATTTAGATGCTCTCGCGGAAATGAATTTCTTCCTACCGAGCTGAGGCGATGGTTTAATTTTTAAAACTATTAAAGCTCGAGAGGATCTTAAAAGAGAATTGTTATTCACGTGGCATTAGCCTTGGGTTAAACTGTGGACTCATCGTGGCTTTTGTAGACGAAACGAATCCATTTCTCTAAGAGAACTTGCCAAATGAACGAAGCCGACTTATTCTTGTGACTGGAAATAGTTTTCTCTCCCTCCTGGCTTCAAAAGTCACGCATCTCCTCTCCTGTCTTTTGCTGCAAAAACATCAGTATATGCTATTTTCGCTTACAGATTTTTCCTACTCTACGCTGTAACTGTAACTAAAGAGGTGCGTTTCCAGCAACAGATCGTCTTACTCTGGTTCCGATACCGTCGAGAAACATGCAGTAGCTTAGCTCCCTGTCATCGGACTTGAACCTGCGCCTTTTTTCCTTTGTTTCATGTTGTCGAAGAGGAGACACAGAGCCCTGAGCACATTAGTAGTTAAAAATCCTCACTGCATCCAGCGGTCCAATCCTTGAACATAACTATGATAATAGTGGTCGTGGTGGTCCGTCATTAACAAATTTACACCAATGCCTAGACATATTTATTTCTCTTTTCTTTCTTTTTTCTTCTTATTTTACTTATTTATTTATTTACTTGTTTATTTATTTAGTTATATATTTGTGTGTTTGCTTGCTATTTATTTATTTATTTACTTATAGTGAGGGAGTTAGGTATTTGATAAGCCCAGTGGCTACTCTGTTGAATACTCGTCATTAGAAATTTGTTGGCTATTCGTCGCACTGCGGGATTCTCCCTTAAATTAAAAAGCGTCGATAATCTGAAGAGAAGATTATACGAAAAGAGCCTAACGTCTAGAAGATATAAGAGGGCTATCTTTCGTAGCACCTTTTTCACAGTCATCACGACTGAGAAGCAATGAGCTTCGATCCCTAATCCTATTAAACCCAGCGCGTCGAAAGGTAGTTAATGGTTTTATTTTAGTAGACCAACCTGGATAGCTCTAGTTTTCTTTAATCAGTTACAGCGAGCAGTATACACAAATACCGTGAAACATCTGCTGCAAAATAATAATTCTACAGAAAACAGGGTCTTTCATTTTACTGTAGTGACAGGATTACGTAAGTAATTAGTATACATATTTCTGAAACTGAAATTTGGTCCTGCGCCGTAGCTGTGCGTCATTTCTTGACAAATGACAGCGTGGCATGAAAGAAAGCGTGCAAATGAACTGGCGAAAATGTTTTCAAGGCATAAAATTTTTACAATTAAAATTTAGGTGAGTTGCACATTTTTAGTTTGCAATTCATTTTGAATAATTTATCAGATAAGTCTTTGATATACAATACAATGATGTCATGTTTTCAGTCAATGACTTAACTTCATATGTACGTAAGATGTAAGCCCTTATATTGCATGATTTATTTTAGTATAAATGTTTTCATCGTTCCAGACGACATAATCAGATACATGTTATGTTACAATATAATAATCTCTTAGTTTTAAATGCATGTGTCCTTATTACCAACAATTAAAACCCTGCTGCAGTGAGCATAGATGAGCATAATTATATGGATTTTAATATATGATGCAGTGAGCATAGATGAGCATAATTATATGGATTTTAATATATGATGCAATGAGCATAGATGAGCATAATTATATGGATTTTAATATATGATGCAATGAGCATAGATGAGCATAATTATATGGATTTTAATATATGATGCAATGAGCATAGATGAGCATAATTATATGGATTTTAATATATGATGCAATGAGCATAGATGAGCATAATTATATGGATTTTAATATATGATGCAATGAGCATAGATGAGCATAATTATATTGATTTTAATATATGATGCAATGAGCATAGATGAGCATAATTATATGGATTTTAATATATGATGCAATGAGCATAGATGAGCATAATTATATGGATTTTAATATATGATGCAATGAGCATAGATGAGCATAATTATATGGATTTTAATATATGATGCAATGAGCATAGATGAGCATAATTATATGGATTTTAATATATGATGCAATGAGCATAGATGAGCATAATTATATGGATTTTAATATATGATGCAATGAGCATAGATGAGCATAATTATATGGATTTTAATATATGATGCAGTGAGCATAGATGAGCATAATTATATTGATTTTAATATATGATGCAATGAGCATAGATGAGCATAATTATATGGATTTTAATATATGATGCAATGAGCATAGATGAGCATAATTATATGGATTTTAATATATGATGCAGTGAGCATAGATGAGCATAATTATATTGATTTTAATATATGATGCAATGAGCATAGATGAGCATAATTATATGGATTTTAATATATGATGCAATGAGCATAGATGAGCATAATTATATTGATTTTAATATATGATGCAATGAGCATAGATGAGCATAATTATATGGATTTTAATATATGATGCAATGAGCATAGATGAGCATAATTATATGGATTTTAATATATGATGCAATGAGCATAGATGAGCATAATTATATTGATTTTAATATATTTTATGTTCATCTATGCTCACTCCATCAGGGTTTTAATTGTTGGTAATAAGGACACATGCATTTAAAGCTAAGATGTATCTGATGATGTCGTCTGGAACGATGAAAACGTTTATACTAAAATAAAGCGTGTAATATAAGGGCTTACACCTTACGTACATATGAAGTTAAGTCATTGACTGAAAACATCAGATCATTGTATTGTCCACATTTTTAGTTCATTATTTTTTAATTATACACCATTTTTTTCAGGTTCCATTTCTGAAGAAAAAAAAAACTTTCTGAAACATAATATCATATTAAAATTAGAGTTATTTTAAATAGACTGCTCAAAAAAAGTCTAAGGGTCAATTATAATTTGTACCACATTTCTTGTGTATTTTATGCCACATTTGTGATAATGACGTCAGTGAAATACTTACTTCATAGCGTTACCATGGCAACATTTTGAACAATTAATTGTTTCATAGACTATATCATTGCTACTGCGGGTTCAAACCGATAAATTCCTTATCAGACCTGCGGCATGTCTACATGCTGAGTAGAATACTGCTGCCAGTACTTATTCCTCTATGCAGCATAAGAAGCAGCGAATGTGTGGAAACATGAAACAGCAGTTGAAGTAGGATGTTGACAACGGAGAACTTTGACAAAGTCTACACGACTTACCTATCGCCTTACCCCTGCTCTGACATTAAACAACGTCGTCCATCAGAAATAGGTAATATGCAAGTTCGTGCAGTCGTTCCTGCAGTCCTGCCGTCCGTGCCATTCTGCCCTAACTTGCGTGTTCCGACTTATAATAATAAATTGTATTTGATTTACTCTCCCAATTTCCCTTATCTTTTTGATATGATTTCATTTCATCTTTCCTTTACAAAAATGTCGATTTCATTTAGGCTCGGCACTCTCTATAAAAAACGCAAACAAATTTTGAATTGAATGTCGCTCAGCCAATTTCAGTTGTCATGCAATTTTGTTATCGTGTTCTTGTGCGACTGACAGAATTGACTCAGATGAAGTTTTGTAAATATTAACTTGAAACCTATCGGGGTTTGGAAAGTTGTGTGCACGTACCATGCCGGATACTGCAACATAACCATAATCCAACCGTGTGAATATTGAATTCCACACGCATTGTCCAATTTTACGTCTTTCTTATGAGACGAAATACGAAGAGATAAACTGTGATGCTGAAAAAAAATAGATTTTCACATTTTTAGTATCCCTTATGTCGAAAAAATACTTTTGTGCGAGATCGTGCGTATTTGCTTGGTTTCCGCACAAAACCAATCCGCGGAAGTCTAAAATTCCACATTCAGTATTCCCAACCTAACACACATAACAATTTCCCTCTTCTTACCGCTTAAGTGAATATCGATTTTACTGCTTTAGGCTTTTAACATATTATTTTTAGGGACGTTCAATATAGTAATAATTATAAATTGGAAACTTACCACTGCAATTTCACCTAAATTGCACTGTTAATTAGGCCTATTGTTTTTAAATATTTGCATAAATTAAGTAAACTCTAAATCATTACATAACCTTACCGTTTGTTTTAAGTTCGCATTAATAGACTGGGGAAAAAAAAGACAGACGTATATCACGGCCTGCTGGAGTAGCCTATAGTAAACACAGAAAACATTTTAAAGCAACAATGTTGAAGACAGATATTTTTGTTTTGCAAGTTTGCCGTCATTGAACAGAAACCAAGATGGAGATTTCATTGCAACTAATTAGAAATTCCTCTTTCAGGTATGTAATAAACGATCTTCGCACAAAATAATGTACGACACACGAGCGGTATGTTTTCTTTCAATTCTCGGAAATTAAAAAAGCTCAACTACGTTTCGCTTTTTCAAACTTTTCCTCGAACATGAAAACGTCAACATACCGCTCTTGTAACTCATATTACTATTTTAGTACACCATGTTCTTATAAACTATTAGACGAACTTGGTTCATATTAAACATATACTTGTCAATATTTTCGTGAATCATTAACATGAAATGCAATAAATTTAGTAAAGAAGTAATGGACGTCAGGTTTAAAATTAATGGCGGTTTAATCAGACTATGGCACAAATGCAAAGTTGCAGTTCGTGCTAGGAGAAATTAATTAACAGGCCTTTGGCATTTCTTCAGTTGTAGAAATCCATCATGCATCGTACAATATTTAACAAAATATCCAGAACATGAGCTCAGAGTTGAAGGTAAGCTCATGTTTGCACAAGACGGAGAAATGCTCTTAGCTGTGCTCGTTACGTAAACTACCTGATAAGCTAGGCGTTTGCACAGATTATGAAGTTCACTAATAAAACGTGCTCTGTCATCCGTAGAAACATTCATTACGCCCAAAACTCTTGTAAGAACCTTTCTTTCATATGAGGCAAGCAAGGATTCATGAGTTCTCAGCCATCAAGAAATGTACATAAAATTGATTTGCCTTGCCAGCGTCTGAACGAACCATGACACTCGCTACGTAATAAGACCAGTCTATTGATCTTTACTTTTACTTGATTCTTACAATTAATAAGCGACCCCAAAATATAGAAATTCTGACACAATTTCAAAATTATAAACAATCCCGATCGATTCTTTCTGTTATTGCTATGAATTTGTTTCTTTCTTCATTTATTGTAGGCCTAAGTCCTATTTTCAGTCTGTTCAATATCGGTTAACGTTTGTTTATTTTTTCGTATAGGCTATGTGCTAATGTAATTAAATCGTCTGTATTTACCAGAATCTGGAACTTCTGTTACTAAACGGTCCCTCTTGTTTCAGCTGTTGAACCTCTGACCACTTGATCAAGTGTCCATTTAAATAAATGCATGCTAAATTATCGCTTTGACTCGATTTCAAACTCTCTGAGATGATGGTGATCCCCAACAATTTCATCTACATAAGGATTTAATCTTCTCAAAAGAATATTGGACAACATTTTGTATGACGTCAACAAAAGTGATATTCGTCGAAGGTTACTTTTAGTCTTTTTCCCCTTTCTTCGAGATGTGTGCAGTTATGGACTCCTTCCATTTTGCTGGTACAAATGGCAAATATAAGCTTATAAATTTCTCTAGATAATGCGTTTCTACCCTCTTGCATTAATTCTACTGGAATTTTATTTTAAATTACAATTTTTGCTCGAAGCGAATTTTTCCCTTTAAAAGTTGGACTACACTTCAGTATTGAAATAAAATATGTAAATATCAAGATCAATTCGGACTATAGAATGCACATTGTTAAAGAAAGTCAAAACCGACACAGATTTGAAATTTCATAAAACAACGGTAATTCCAGAATTCTTACACGGTGTGAAACACTAGAGCGCACTGAAAGCCGCTGAGACGGGGTTGTTGAGCGCATTGACGGGATGTGCAATCTATATATACTAGTGGCTTGTGCAGCAAATGCTGCAAATTAAGTTCATTAGACGTTCAAATAAACATTTTTCAGATTTAATTTCAATGAAGAATACCAGACGTTCTGAAAGTTATTTGCTTCCATAACAATAAAAGATACTCTCTCGAGCCAATACTGAAGAGAACCACGCATATAAATATCTACACCACACCGCCGTTAAATATATGAAAGAGACCCAACCCCACTTGATTAATAACTATAAAAATATTTGATTTTTAATAATATTATCTTACGTAAGTTTTATAGCTTTCAGTAACATATACTATATAGCCGCCATTCAGTAAAATATACAAATCAAAATCTAATTTAAGATATTCTCTACATCTACTTAAATAGCCCCAAAACGTTTCACTTTCATATCATCATATATATTGTTAAAGGAGTCCGATCTATTGTAATCAATATATTCTTTAACAGACTCCATGCACCTTCTACCCTCAAAATTGTATATATTTTGTACATTTTATTATCCTTGAGTCTTATTGTGTAAAATTGGGACAGCAAATTATTTAAATCCAAAATAGTATGTTCAATATTGTCAAGTTAGTTGTATATAGCATTAATATGTATAATTAATGGAAAAATAGTCACATCATGGCATTAGCTACAATAATATTTCATTTCTAATGGTAATAATGTCATCAAACCACCTCAAGTTTTGTAGTTTTTAATATCCAATACACAGCTGTACCCAGAAAATTACACATCACAGAATCGAACCTGTAAATTATTTTTAGTAAGTTATGTTTTTAATAACCAATTTAATTTGAGCTCTAAATATGTCAGCATTCTTGCAGATCATGCCCTTCGTGTAATAGGCCTATTGTTTACTGTAGTATGTGTTTTGTTTATTCGGAAATGTAACACGGCCGACTTGATGAAAAAAGCGAAGGGTATATCAAGTCGGCCGTGAATGCTATTAGCTAGTTCTCAAAACTGACGACAGATGGATTTTGGAAAATAGGAAAATTATGTTTAAAATTGACATTTCACTGAAAACTACTACTTTTCCGAAAAACTTTGAGTTCCAAGCTTCAAAATGAGGGGTCATTTATTAAAATCCGTCCAGCCGTTTTCCCGTAATTTCCATTACCAGTTCAAATTATATATATAGATAATTTGAACTGGTAATGGAAATTACGAGAAAACGGCTGAACGGATTTTAATAAATAACCCCTCATTTTCAAACTTTGTACCCAAAGTTTTTCAGAAAAATAGTAGTTTTCAGTGAAATGTCAATTTTCCTACATCATTTTCTTATTTTCCAAAATCCATCTGTCGTCAGTTTTGAGAAGTAATTGCATTTTAGCACATTTTAGAATAAAAAAAACACACACTACAATAAACAATAAGCTATTACACGAAGGCCATGACCTGCAGGATTGCTGACATATTTAGAGCTCAAATTCAATTGGTTATTAAATCTTCAAGACTCGCTAAAATAATTTACAGGTTCGATTCTGCGGTGTGTAATTTTCTGAGTACAGCTGTGTATTGGATATTAAAATCTACAAAACTTGAGGTGGTTTGATGACATCATTACCATTACAAATGAAATGTTATAGTTAATGCCATGATGTGACTATTTTTCATTAATTATACATATTAATGCTATATTGATGATATGAAAGTGAAACTTTTGGGGTTTATAAGTAGATGTAGAGAATACCTTAAATTACATCTTCATTTCTATAATTTACTGAGTAGCGGCTAATACTCGTATATATACACACACACGAGTCATTCTCTTCAGTATTGGCTCGAGAGAGCGCAAAAATTACAGTTCCTAAGGAAAGACAAAATTCTGTAGTCTCTTGATCATTTCAGCAAGATCTCTTAGCAGAATACATTTCAAGGTAGTTCACGAAACATGCAGCAGCTATACCAAGATGCTATGTCTATTGTTCGAAAGAATAGCAAACTTGATCCTTTTTTTAACTTTCACCTACAATCCACAATGACCTGAAATAGCTATAGCTTTACTCACACATGAAAAACCCACTGCTCATTCTGACATTGATACTTGCGTTTTCGCGTTGAAACTCAAAAACTGAAGGTGGATAGGTTCAAGAAAAAATATTAGGCATAAAAAACATTCAGAGGGAGTATGTTTCATTATTATGGAAGCAAATAACTTTCAAAATGTCTGGTATTCTTCATTGAAAATAAATCTGAAACATTTTTATTTGAACGTCTAATGAACTTAGTTTGCAGCATTTGCTGCACAAGCCACTAGTATAGCATAATTGTAACAATTGATCAATACCGACAAACTGGTTGGACCATACAAATGGGATCAGGAGTGAAAGAACCTCGCTGAGAGTATGGCAGTGCAAACCGAATGGGGAGACAAAGGGAACTCTGGAGACACTAGTTAAACCCTAGACCAATAGGCCTAGTTAATATTTTAGTTATTCATACTTGGCGGCGACCACAAAGCCGATGCTATCGTGGCCCGTGCTTGTCCACAGGCGCCCCGCTCCGTGACTGTTGACGATGATGCATCGAGGAGGACAAGATGGCATCGCGTGTGCAGTGCCACGCATCCCAATGCGCCGCCAGCGAGCTCTCGCCTTCTCAAAATTAAGTTTTGAGACTTTTGCATGTCATTTGTCGTACAGCGGTGCGCACTATTGGACGGATTTGGTGTCTACAAGTCATGTATCGCTTCACTCAAAATACAATAGGCTACTTATTTAGTGGAAAGCACCTGTAAGAAAGTCTTTTCTTATTATCATTATTATTATTATTATTATTATTATTATTATCATTATTATATAAAACAGTTATATTACCGGTTGTTCTGTATGGTTGTAAAACTTGGACTCTAACTCTGAGAGAGGAACAGAGATTAAGGGTGTTTGAGAATAAGGTGCTTAGGAAAATATTTGGGGCTAAGAGGGATGAAGTTACAGGAGAATGGAGAAAGTTACACAACACAGAACTGCACGCATTGTATTCTTCACCAGACATAATTAGGAACATTAAATCCAGACGTTTGAGATGGGCAGGGCACGTAGCACGTATGGGCGAATCCAGAAATGCATATAGAGTGTTAGTTGGGAGGCCGGAGGGAAAAAGACCTTTAGGGAGGTCGAGACGTAGATGGGAAGATAATATTAAAATGGATTTGAGGGAGGTGGGATATGATGATAGAGAATGGATTAATTTTGCTCAGGATAGGGACCAATGGCGGGCTTATGTGAGGGCGGCAATGAACCTTCGGGTTCCTTAAAAGCCAGTAAGTAATTATTATTATTATTATTATTATTATTATTATTATTATTATTATATTAGTGTTTGATTAATATTGAAATATATTAAAAAATTAAGTGCATTATATTTTTTATATTCGTATTTATTGGATTTGTGTTACCTCATCAGTCATCATTTTATTTGTACTGCATTTATTTCTACGGATTATGTAACCTAATTACTTTAATTTATCAATAATATTTCTCTTCACCAAAGAGAACATGGTTGTATGGAAGGCTAGTAATGTTATAAAAATAAATAAACATTATGTTCTTCAGTTCAAGGTTCCACGTTTTATTGATTATTTTATCCACTTTCCGTAATAGTAAATAATTCTGTGTGTTATTTTTTAAGTGATTTAGGCAGCGCTTCATGGGGCCCGTTTCTTTCTATCTTCTTTTTTACTTAGCTGCACCGTTTAACGTTCACCTCATATGTTAATTTTTTAGTTGTTAGTATTATAAATTATTTTATCAATTTTATTTCGTCTGTCATAACAACACTGAAAGTTAAATAGGCCTTTCATATAAAATAACTCCGCAAATAGTTGTAATCACGTAAATAAAATTTGCAACCGCCATTTTGCAATGAAGAGAAGCACTTTTTTTTTCGTCAATTGTCAAAGCGAAAGCGCTTTACTACAACGCTTGTAAAACACTCGATCTATCTAAATTTTAAATCTGCCGCCACAAATTTGTACTCAACCGGGTAATGACGTCACAGTAACTGCTCCGAACCGAACCGCTCCGTTCCCAGCTCTATTCTAGAATCAGCAGACGCTGTTATTCAATCTTAGCATGAAGATCGGTTTTCAAGCCGCAATCACAACGAGAGACAGAATGTGCAATGCGTAGAAAATACAAATTGTCATGAATACAAGAACTCGCGGAAGAGGATAGGATGAAAATGATTGATTGCGTATATATAACATTTGAAACTATGAATATTCCAACATTTTACTAAATCTAACTAGAAGTTATATCTCTGCTTCTTAACAATTTTAAGAGCTTTGCTTTGGTTATTATTTATTATTTTACAATTCATTTTGTCTTCAGATAAATCTAATATAATATAATGAAAATTTTTCAAGTTCAACCTATAAGATTTATCTATTTTGCAAATGTTTATTTGCTATAACATTGTATATAGAATATTAACGTTTCCGCCTTTTCGGCATCATCAGATATTAAACAGACCCATTCACACCACTATATAATTCTGACGTCACGCCATCTAAAGTAGTTCCCCTTAAATCACTACGCCGGTACACAGCAAACCATGCACGATCACTCTGTTCTCAGTACGCATTAAACCACGAAGTAGAACGCCGCACGTAAGCTGAGGCGTTCACATACGTAAGTGATCTTAAAATCTTTCCATTATGCTATTATGACAAAATTTTCTTCAATTATATTCATCATAAATTCACTCCTTCATAATATGAAATAATTATCATTAACATATATTCACGTGTTTATTTACATTTTCCATTCTTTCGCCCCTCTCAACATAATGTTTACACGGGTTTGAAATATATGCAAGTTATTAAGATTAATATACATTTAAACTTTTGATCAAAAATTACACATTTTTCCTTATTTCAGCATATCACCCATTCTAAAACCTACAAGCATATGTTGCTACCAACACAATGATGTTTGCTACTTATATACGTAATGAACAGGGAACGGATTTATATGGACTAAAAATATATGAAATATGTAAATATATATGTAGTTATTTTTACCAAAATATGGAATTAAATATGGATTTTTACCAAAATATGGAATTAAATATGGACTTAAAATTATAAAAAAATGACTATGTACGTTAAATATTGGTACATTTTAATCAAACTAAACAAAAAATATAATGGACGTACCTTATCTTCCAATGTAGTTTCAACAAAACACAATTTTTATTGTCTGTTACCATAACAATAGGTTACAAACATTTCTTTCAAGTGCTGAAAAGTGAATCTTCTTCTATTGTCTCTGAGGATAGATTTATACTGACTAAAAGAGCGTTCGACGTCACAAGAAGTAACTGGTACATAATTCAATTTCACAATGTCTGCTGGGGATAAGTCCAAGTTAATCTTCACTGTTGATTCACCACTCATCACAGCAACAACCTTTTGTAGTTCTTCATATCCAGGGTTTTTTGAAAGTACAGTGTCCACCTTAGCTCTTACTGCATCTGCAACTTTACCTCTACCACGATTCAGTTGTTCCACAGTACTATTTATAATTTCAAAACTTTCAGATAGTGAAAGGTGCCTATTTTGGAGACTTTATGATGCATGAAAATGTATGCTGAATGTGAGCTAAGTCATTCTTCACACTTATGTCACAGGTAACTGTTTTCGCAGTATCAATTGAGACTGCATCTTCAGAGTCCAATGCAAGGAGAACATTGTTAATAGAGTCTATATGTTCGGCATAATATTCAACTGCTTCTAGCCATGTACCCCATCTAGTTAAAATTGGCTTTGGTGGCAATGGAATTTCAGGGTACATTTCTTTCAACACGTTAACTCTACTGGGAGCTTTGAGAAATACTTTTTTCACTGATGAAATCAACAAATCTACTTTAGGGAAATTGTCTCTGACCACTTCTGCCACACGATGAAATGCATGCGCCACACAAGTAAAATGAGTCAATTTAGGATATACAACAGATAATGCTTGTCCAGCTTTGACCATATAAGGGGCAGCATCGCTAATAAAGAATAACACATTATCGTACATAATACCCTTTGGCCACAGGATACCCATAGCTTCGTTGAACAGTTTAACTATAGTTTTGTTATTGCACTTTTCTAGAACATCACAATGTAAAAGAATTCGTTCAGAATATTGTTCACTTAACAAACCGATAACTACATTACCAACAAGTCTACCTTCTTTGTCGGGAGTCTCATCAATGGAAACCCAAATTGAACTATCTTTAATTTCATCTCTTATCTTCTGTATTGTCTCATCGTAGATGGATGGAGCATACGTCTTCCTAAGTGTTGACTCATCCGGGATTGTATGTTGAGTATATTTTTCAAGGAATTCCCTGAAGACCTTATTCTTTAGTTTGTAGAGAGGAATATCAGCAGAGATGAGAGAACGGCACAGGTCGATGTTAAACTCAGATCTTACATTCGATGTTGTTGGTTGTGTTAAAAACAATTGTCTCTGCTTGGAATTTAGTTGTTTGTTGGCCTGATGTTTACTAGTTGTAATGTGTTGTTGCACCAGGAACTTTTGTGTAGATGATACTGCACACTGACACAAATTACAAAATAATATTTTATTGTCAGTTCATAAACCATCTTCTTTAAATTCTGAAATGTAACTTGTTAGTTTTGATTTTAAATTGACTGAATGACGTACTTTTGGCATATTTACCGTCTTTATAGTATGATTTACAAAACTGAACCTATGTGTACTCTGACTGGCATTTAACTGTTGAGCTGCACAACTGAAGTCTGTTAAAAATTTTAAATTAAATTAATACAGTTTTGTAACTTACTTTCCCATTGTTGATAGGACTGCTAATTTTCAAATAACTCTGATGTTAAAGGGATTACTGAACATGTGTTTAAATCTCTATTGTTGAAATGTATTTTTAAAAGTTAATGGAATTTTGTTTTGTTTTATTGTTAAACCTAATATAATATGGACTGTTTTATATGAAATATGGAAAATATATGGAAATTAACGAAAATATGTACTAAACTCTAAAATATGGAAAAATATGGAAAATAAAAGTAGGATTTTTCAACCCTACACATTGTGAAACATAAAGATAATGCAAAATATAAATTATATTAGCTTTATAAGTAAATATGTATTTACATATAAATCCTTTCCCTGGTAATGAATAAGTAAATTTTTAGCAGGATACGATCATTCACTTTAAAATGTATTAGCCATATCCTCGTATTTCTTAGATAAAGCATTGAAACGTGTATTTTACAGATTCAAGATTGATGAATGAAGAACAGCCAAATGTATTGCTAAACAACAGCTAAGGATCAATTGTAACAGCATGGCAATATACGACACATAAGATTTTATCAAATTTTATCATTATTTATTATTAATTTTATTAATCATCTATTATTGATTTTATAAATCGTTTTTTAAATATATTGATATTACATCACCATTCTACTCATAATTAATTATAAAATTCAACAATTAAGCCCTTTCCACCAATATTAATTATTGCTTACATTCGTATTTTGTTAATAATTTAAATAGGCTTGTCATTTTAATCATTTCATATGTGTTTTGTAACGAGTTATATGTATCTGCAATCATATCGACCTTCCAAATTTATATTTCCTGGAAATCGTTTTACTTATAAGACATACTACATAAAACTCATGAAAATCTATTTTGTCATGGATATTACAATGTACATTTTTAATTTGTTCAAGGTTTAGATTTCGTGTTTCTTAACAATATCTGATTATGCCGAAAAGGAGAAAACGTTAATTCTATATACAATGTTATAGCAAATAAACATTTGCAAAATAGATAAATCTTACAGATTGAACTTGAAACATTTTCCCGCCCTAAGTTTGTAGCAGAAGTAATGTCAATATTTGGGAGCACTTATTAAAGACTAACGTGTATATTATTTAAAGTGTGCACTACAACACTGACAGGCTTCAATTATAATTAATTCACAATTCAGTGGAACAAACAGGATATAATAAACGAACAAGAATACAATCACAAAACCAAGACTAATATCTAGATTATCAGATGACAATAAGCGTGCTATGCTACGTCATGTTGCAACAAACACAATTTCGCCGGACAGAAGAAGGTTGGTGTCGGCAAAAACAAGAAAAAACATTTATATATTAGACGAGAAGTCAGGAATTTAAATTTGTTTCTAGAAATGTGGTGTTCATGTAATAAGTAGGCTACATTGTTAAGTGTGTAACAGGTACATGGCAATTAATTAGGTAGGCCTCGTTATTTAAAACCTCTAAGATAAAGAAAGTGTACTATGTTTATTATTTGTTGCGGGCTTTTTATTTCATTTTTCTATATGCA
Source organism: Periplaneta americana (assembly GCF_040183065.1). NCBI lineage: Eukaryota > Metazoa > Arthropoda > Insecta > Blattodea > Blattidae > Periplaneta > Periplaneta americana. Next base: position 187,819,697 of record NC_091122.1, on the reverse strand, counting down.
CAATGTCCTGTAATTTATTTCACTTTTGTATTGGTAAGTTTAAAACAGGAAAACAGTGTTTTTATATTAGTTGGATTATTAGATAATTATATGAAAATTAATTATATTCTAGTTATTACCTGAAACTATATAAGTTAAGGAGAAACTATGTATATTATTTATTGTAGCCTACTATTTTATAATTCATTGCATTTATTAGAGAGGTACACTCTACAAAACATGTTCTGATTTCTTGTTGTCTTGTATGAATGTAACAAGTTATCTATTATTTAAAAACGGTTTAATTCATCTTGCAGTGATAGGCCAATAGAGTTTACTTTGCTCATCCCTTTTTATTCACTGCTGCTGCCTGCAGAATAGGTTCATTGCACCCAGTGAGCGCTTGATAGCACGCAGAACCGTCTATGTGCTCTTGACCTTGACATCGCTGGTTTACCACCTGAGGGCCTCATTGACTGTCATTTGTCACAAATGAATTGAAAGAAGAATATTTAAAAGGCACGCAGAAACTAAGAAAATGTCTACTTGAGCTCCAAGCTCACTTGTCTCTCTCCGATTTTTGCAGAAGCCTAGAGATGACTTTGAGGCCCTGGAAGTACCGTAGAAATGGCTCAGTGAGGACTTTAACGGTCAGTACGCATCATAGACCGTTCCGGAATACCACCAGAACGCCATTTACATGGCTTACGAAAGTTATAACCATACCTCGGATAGTAGCGAGTCTCGCCGTCAGGCGCCCATCTTGTAGTACCAGGAACACCCCGGATACCAGCGGTTATCACTCATCGACCGTCCTGAACGTTTTGCAAAGAAGCAATAGTCTGGTTGATCACGTCCATCTGGCATCACCGAATATAGTAAGACTTACACCTTGCCCTGAAACAATGATGTGAAATAAATATTGAAATGTTTAAAATTTAATTTATTATTATTATTATTATTATTATTATTATTATTATTATTATTATTATTATTATTATTATTATTATTATTATTATTCGTGTAAAAAGCCTCTATATGAAACATCTATTTATGTGTGTCTCAATAACACCAAATAAGAAATATTGTTTCAAAGATTCTTGTTTGATTATTAAATGAAGTTCAACATTAGGTAGACATTTTCACTGTAAGGTGTATTTGAATTAACAAACAACATAGTCCACACTTGTGGAGTAAGGGCTAGCCCGTCTGGCCGCGAAACCAGGTGGCCCGGGTTCGATTCCCGGTCGGGATAAGTTGCCTGGTTGAGGTTATTCCGGGGCTTTCCCTCAACTCAATATGAGCAAATGCTGGGTAACTATCGGTGCTGGACCACGGACTCATTTCACCAGCATTATCACCTTCATCTCATTCAGACGCTAAATAACCTAAGATGTTGATAAAGCGTAGTAAAATAACCTACTAAAATAAAATAAAAAAACAAACAACATTAACTCGCAATGTAAGCCTTTGATTTCACATTTATTTGAAGTTAAAAATAATTTTATATTAATTCTTAATTTAGGCTTGAAACATTAGATTAATTTCAATTTAAACCTACAGTGTAACGACACCTCTGATTGAGATTCTGGCTGATATGTAGCCTACATCTATCACAGGCAGTCAGGGAAGAACATAATTTTTGTATACACCCCAAGTCTGATTAGTGTAATATGTTACTAGTCAGCGATGTATACGATGGAGGGGGAAAGGAATTGGCTATCCTACCCCATTATCTCCTGGCTTAGGTGCCTCATGCGTTATACTTAATTGCAGCCGTCTCAAGGTCAACGCAAAAATACTGTTACGGAGAGCGCGTTTATATATCATAGTCAGCTGAGAGACAATTCCCAAAGCGCCTGTCATGCAACTTCAACACGGGACACAAGAAAGACAATCAAGCATTTCGATACATCACTGACGCTTTTCTTCTCAATTAAAAAAATCCGGAAGTTTCGTAGTACCCGGTACTCGTTACATAAGCCGTTAAGTCAGCCATTGTTGTATATTCATAAGAGATGTGTATTTTCCCTGGACCAAAAATATATCACAAACTGACTAAAATCACGTCTAGTAACAAACTATTAAAATTCTTTTCAGAAAGAAACCACTGTGCAAACACAAAAACGACTTAAGTGACGAGTACCGGGTACTAGGAAACTACCAAAAATCCCAACTCTTAAAAAAATATCTGTTGAGAATTATATTTATTTTATTACTTTCGTTAGCCTATATCTGTGAGCGCCATTTTACAATCACCAAAATGTGTTAATAATCATGTTTTTCTTGAACTCCGCTTAAATCTATAACGTCTTAAAGTTGTGCGGAAAGGAGGTTAAAAACGACAAAATTGTCGTGGACTGGATAGGAATCATTTCCCCCTCCGCTGTAATAACAGCAGTCTATGTATATTGTACACACCACCTTTTCTCCAGAAAAAAAAGAAACACTGTCTACAATTAATATAAATCCAGTCAACATGAAAGTAAGGTATGAACGAATATATGCATTATTATTATTAATGTTATTTCAATATTTGATATAAATCTAGTTAATATTAAATCCAAACCTGCATGAATCTTCATATTCAAAATATTACAGTAGCACTACCGTTGCTCCAGAACTTAATCGAAACAAGAAAAGAAACTTTTTGTCTGTGTTCTGATTGGTCAGTTTTGTGTGTTCTGTGTAGACACCTAAACACGTTCTGTCGCATCACTCCGAGTGGTGAAACAGCAAGGAGTCGCTCGGGGGTTTGTTTATATGTTTGCAGTTATCGTTTTCCGGGGTATTGTGATTTTGAATTAAACTGACGCGTGTGAACAAGTATCGAGTAGAACATTTCGAGTTGGTAACAGATACACGTTATCAGAACTGCGTAGCGTTTGGCGTTATATGGGTGCGTGTTAGAAGACGTGATAGATTATTAATTGTGATTGCATTTAGTGATGTGTATTACTTTCAGTGTAAATTAATTTAATGTTATTTCGACATTTGAAACAGACTAGCTGGGAGCGGCAACGCAGGTAAGACTGTGAAGTAATGCATTGGAGCAATACAGAAAGTTGTGTTGGCTCTAACAAGGGTGGGAGATACTGTATGTGTCGTTTTCAAAATATGATGCTTATTTTCATTAATTTTGTGGAATACTCTCGAGATAAGTTTTGTATAACATTACGTAAGCTGTACGATAGCAACGACAATGATCTTGAAATTACGTAATAAGCATCGGCCGCCATCTCGCAGGCCGCCATATTCCTGCATTATACGTATACATGGCATATAGGTACTTTCCCATTGGAATATACATAGATTGCAAATGATAATTATGTTAATAATAAGACGTTAAAAATGTAATTAAAGTATATTTATATATTTGGTAATGAATGTGCCCTGAACCAGTAAGATGACGGCCGATGCTTATTAGATAATTTGCAGCTGATGGAGGGGATAATGAGACCAGTAAAGGAAGATGTCTGAAATAATAGCGTAATATACCTAGTGTTTGCCTAAATATCTTTATTTCAGGTTTTACGAATGTATATTATTATTTGTGTTACTTACTCGAATTCGATTGGGAAATCTGAATCTTCACTCCTTGATGGTGTAGGCTAATATCTTTTGAGCCAATTTCCAAAGATTACTTACTTACTGGCTTTTAAGGAACCCGGAGGTTCATTGCCGCCCTCACATAAGCCCGCCATTGGTCCCTATCCTGAGCAAGATTAATCCAGTCCCTACCATCGTATCCCACCTCCCTCAAATCCATTTTAATATCCTCCCATCTACGTCTCGGCCTTCCCAAAGGTCTTTTCCCCCTCTGGCTTCCCAACTAACACTCTATATGCATTTCTGGATTCGCCCATACGTGCTACATGCCCAGCCCATCTCAAACGTCTGGATTTAATGTTCCTAATTATGTCAGGTGAAGGATACAATGCGTGCAGTTCTGTGTTGTGTAACTTTCTCCATTCTCCTGTAACTTCATCCCTCTTAGCCCCAAATATTTTCCTAAGAACCTTATTCTCAAAACCCTCAATCTCTGTTCCTCTCTCAAAGTGAAAGTCCAAGTTTCACAGCCATACAGAACAACCGGTAATATAACTGTTTTATAAATTCTAACTTTCAGATTTTTTGACAGCAGACTAGATGACAAAAGCTTCTCAACCGAATAATAACAGGCATTTCCCATATTTATTCTGCGCTTAATTTCCTCTCGAGTGTCATTTATATTTGTTACTGTTGCTCCAAGATATTTGAATTTTTCCACCTCTTCGAAGGATAAATCTTCAACTTTTATAGTTCCATTTCGTACAATATTCTGATCACGAGACACAATCATATACTTAGTCTTTTCGGGATTTACTTCCAACCCTATCTCTTTACTTGCTTCAAGTAGAATTTCCGCGTTTTCCCTAATCGTTTGTGGATTTTCTCCCAACATATTCACGTCATCTGCATAGACAAGAAGCAATTTCCAAAGATTACGGTTATTAATAGACTACTCAAAAAACAAAGGCCGGTAGGTCGCTAAGCAACTGCCTTAACGTACTTCTTATGTTGATGTGCAATATACATATGAAATGTGGTTTGAGTAAGAAGGGTATAGCCACCGGCGCGGAGTAGCTCAGTCGGATACGGCGCTTGCCTACCGATCTGGAGTTGCGCTCGGGCGCGGATTCCATCCCGCTTGGCCGGATTGCCTGGTTGGGGTTTTCCGAGGTTTACCCCAACTGTAAGGCGAATGCCAGGTAATCTATGGCGAATCCTCGGCCTCATCTCGCCAAATACCCCTCGTTAACACCAATCCCGTCGATGCTAAATAACCTAGTAGTTGATACAGCGTCGTTAAATCAGACAAAAAAAGGGCATAAGTATCTCCTACTAATACCGTAGGTCAATCTAGAGCATTCAACAGCCACTGAACGAATATTGCACACTTTTGTCACTGCCAATGTGGCGCTATAAACTAATGTTCAATACTTTCATCATAACCACAACACATTTCAAATCTTATTGTACCACATATATAATTATTACTACATTAACGCATTTAGTGTATCACGAAACATGTGAAATGTAATTATTATGAAAGTCGTCATGTTCTTCTTAGCATTAGTACGATCCACTTCCACTAGATAGCAACCGACACGATTGGCAGAGGCGGCAATACTTGAAAACGAAATGATACTAAATGTGAGGAATGTTACTACAAGTGTGTAGTATTATGTGACAGGTTAGATTAGGTTTGATTAGGTGTGTATTATGAGAGAGCTTAGGTTAGGTTTGATTAGGTGTGTACTATTATTACTATGTTGGCGACACTGAAACCCACTGTTACATTAAAGAAATATGGCGGTGTTCTTGGTTCACGTATACTATGATTTTCATATATAAGTAAGGTACATATTCAGGGCGGGTTGGGCGGGCTTGCAGCTCTCCCAGTCATCACATAAATTCCTACTAATCAATAGTATAAATCCAAGGCATTTTCAAGGTATTTTATCAAGTTTCTATAGTGGCTGGGACATAAGAAAGATTCACCATACCGTATTTTCTCAAATACTCTGCGTCGTCCAATAAGCCGCGCATCCCATTTTTGAGAGACAAGAAAATTAACACATTACAAAAAATAAACTTTCAAAAATGTATTAGGATTTTTAAAACAATTACAGTAAACACAGATACAGTTCAGTTAACAACAGGATCCTCCAGTATCTGGTGAAACTTTCACTTGCAGGCTGAAGCATGTTCCTCCGTATCTTCGATAATTGTAAGTTTTTCGCTGCAAGTAAAGGGTCGCAATCTCGTACGTAGTGCTGTAGTCGGCATTATTTGACTCGCTAGACAACGCCATAACACACAAGCAGGGTGGAGGGGTAAGTCATCTCTCTCCTTAGCCATCACTTGTTCATTCAAGTAAACACGATAAGATCAGTTGTGGACTGGCTTGTTTTCTGACATGCGCAGTTCGATACTGACTTCATAAAATATGATTATCACAGAAGACAGAATTCATTACCGCATTTGTTTGGAAAATTTATATTATATTTATGCAATTCTTCCGTTTCAGGGTATAAACATTCCTTAATTAGGCTATTGTAACAAAATTAGGTAAAACAGATTTGGTTTTTTTGCCACTATGTCAGAACACCTTGACAACTTAAATCACCGTTTGTATAGAAATAACGAAAACGTTACTACATATAAACTCTTCCTTACATTTGATAAATGTATGGAAAGGAAATTTGTCAGAAAAAGTTTCTGTCATTTGTCTTATGTGCAATCACTCTTGAGACCTCTTGAATGGACTTAAAGTAGATTTTAATAACAAACGATTTAATGTTTTTAAAACATGGAGATTGATTTTAAATTGTATGCAAATCCGTTTAGTTTGGGTATAATGAAGGTGCGGCTATATCTATAAGCAGAAGTTGCAGATCTATTAAATTACACTTATCTGAAAAGACTTGGCAGGAGGAAATATTTTCAAAATGCTTAGAAAGTCAAAATGCCATAGTCTTAGGTCATTTGCCACCAATATCACGCTTTTTTTTTGTTACTCATAATATACAGTATGTGAACAATGTTTTCCGAAATGAATGTTGTAAAATGAAAGACAATTTCGCGTATCACAGACAAACCTCTCGTTGGTCAGTTAAAATTCGCTTGACTCCTAATTTTAATGAGTTAATTAGACATCCATCTTAATGTTTACATTGTGTATAAAATAACGGAAAAACATCAAATCGAAGAACATTTAAAAAACGAAATGAACAAATATAAATTAATATAAACTTAATTGAACCAAACGCCATTTAACAATGTTAACAAATGAAATACTCACACGGGAAGATAATGGCAAGGAATTGTCTGGAGGAAAATCGGGCAATGATGCCAACTTAATTTCGAATAACCCGACTACCCATATTGTTTACTTGTATATTTCGGGAGGAAAGTTTGCAACGTGTTCCATAAAACACGGTACTATAGGCTAACCAAATATTCAATAATATGGCCACCCTACCCCATTATCTCCTGGCCTAGTTGCCTCATAAGTGGTGTCTTGTTGGTATCACTTCTGAGGTTCAGACCTGTCTTCGGACAGTTGACTAAACAATAGCTAGGTTATTCGTCTAAAAGTTATGGTGGGTGGACGCCTTCCAAACATTTTCTTCTCTGCATTAATACATTTCGCAAAGGATCAGGCAACGTCCACAGTGGGGCTATTGTAGAGCTTATTCATTAGCAGTCTGTGTGCCATTATCTTGCATTACATTAATAAACGTCGTACGATTTTTTTTATCAATCGAAATATATTTTATAATAATTATATCTAATAGACTACGAGACAGCCTAGAGATAATGCGTATTTTCAGTTAAATTTTTAATTAGGTATACGTACAACCAACGTATTCTGTTAAATGCAAAACCTCACTTGTATCAATAAAATAACTACCTTCCTTATGGTATTTCTTTACAATTGCATTACCACGTTAAGGACTAAATGTATTTACCTACTTGGCTTCTAGCTGATCATATGTAGCATAATTAAAATAAAAATTGACTGCCGATACCAATTTCGCACCGAAATAAGAGTGGAAAATTGTTGTGATAGGGTGGAAAGAGTAGGCGGCAGGGAGGGCAACACATATGGCCCAACTAGGTACTTAAATACGTTTGTACCTTAACGTGATAACTCAATAAAATTGTGAAGAATTATTTTTATGGGGTATGTAGAACAGACTCATTCTGCCATTCATAAAGGGTTTATTGTAGAATACTACAGTAGAACCTCTATTATCCGTTCTAATAAAGGGGATGGACTGAACGGTTAATCGAAAAAATCGGATAATCCGTACCATGAAAGGTTTTGTAATTTCCTCCATTGTCTTGTATTTAACCCACTAGGTAGTGGATCAGAAGTTCACTAATTTAAGTCTGGTTGTCAACGACGGGTTTTTAAGAGGCAAGGAAGCCCTTTGTAATGACTGTCTCAGGAAAGATAGGAATAAAGGAGGTCTCATGTTGTAGATTTACATACCTTTTTACACTTTCTTGTTTTTTTTTTTTTTTTTTTTTTTTTTAAATCGCTCAGTTGTAACTCCAGTCTCGTATTCTGATGTGAGATGAGCCACAGTTTCTCTTTCTCAAGCCATTCAATTATTTCCATTTTTTTTCGATACTTAGCGCAACACGTTTTCTGTTAACACCCGTGGAAGACATTTTATATACAAGTTACATTATAGAACGGCAATTCGAACAGTTAGACAATGCTGTGTAACGATAAAGGCTTGTAATAACACTCTCTAGCAAAAACGTATGTAGAACCTACTAATATGATGTACAAAGCAGTACTTCATATAGGTTATTTATTTCTGAAGAAAAAAAAAGAGCGAGAAATAGACAGTCGGATAACCCACCAATCGGTTAATAGGGTGACGGATAATCGAGGTTCTACTGTATACGGAACTATTTTTGGCTTAACGTTGCGTTGGTTATGATTTCAAGAATCAGTGACTACTTTGGTTTGTTTTCTGCTGTTTTATATGAATAATTTGTCGATGTTGGCAATAATGCGTAACGATATTGAGTTGCAGTAGTAATTACGTTCCTTATCATTTGTCCTGTGAGGATTGTTGTTGATTACTCTTATGTTCATGGCTTCTTCTTCCGTTTGTGTTGGCAGGTAGCGCGATGGCAGGAATTTACTCTTCGTATTTCGCAGGACTCGAAAGCAACCGACGGAAATGTAAGGTAAGCTTCCAACTCAACTTACAAGCTTATGTTGTATGTTTACACGTAATATAGAGTTCATGGGCACTAGGGCATTACGAAAATGACGATTCTAAAAGAAATGAAAATAATGTTCTTCATTTCTTCACTTCCATTACCTTAACACTTTCCAACGCAATCTAACGGAACAAGAATACCTGTATTGTTGGTATTTCTTCAGAGAAGCTACAACAAAGAAGGCACAATTTTGTTTTGCTTCACTGGCTCGTGTGAGATGTATAGCCTGTAGTGATAAACGCGTGGCTTTTAGTTTGCAGCCACAAATATTTCAACACAAATTCGTTTGGTACTCACCTGTATATTGTAATGCACTGCTGTAGCCCTCAGCACTCCAGAGATCCAGAACGCAATCCTAAGGTAACTGACCATTTCCCATGGTAATTAGTCCTGGACCTCGCTCATGGTATGTATGTTGGTCATTAGTAACAAGTAGGGGGGAGGGGAGGCTGCAGCAGTGCATTAGAATAAAGGTCCAAGTAAGTATGAGACGATTTTTTTGTTCAAAGTACTTGGTTCATTCCATGTCAAGTGACCCAAGAGAAGACAAATAATTATTTTTATAATGGTATTGTGTTGTGTACCATTTTAAAGCTAAATTAATGGGGAAAAATGAAAATGGTATATACTTCAATAACGTTCTTTTCATACTTTCATAATGTGTCCTTGAAACGAGGGTAATGGTGAGAAGAAAAATTTATAACTGAAGTTGCCTTATGGTCGACATCTCTCCATTACAGAAGATGAATCATGGTAATACCATAGATAGTATAGCCACGTAAAAACACTTTTAAAACGCAAGAAGTGAGAATATTAATTTCAAAATAGTCTTGAATTTATTTTGTCCTCATTTAAAGTCACAAGCGTGACAGAAAATGCAGAATAACTTTCATACTTATTACTAAGTTTAGTGAATATTCTTCGAACTTCAGAAACATGAGGTTGAAGATAAGCTCTACAAGTTTTAATAATAACTTTTCTCCATAAATTGTGAATTTAGTGTATTAAAATCCGTTACGGGTATGACACTACATTTATGAATCATATTCCTTAACAATTTAATTGATCATAATATTCAGCTCCTAGACGATAACCACTAGCCCATTGTCTTGTGAAGGTTTGGTGGTGTATTCATTGGCGGTGTATTCAGCTCCTAGACGTTAACCATAGCCCATTTTCATGTGACGGTTTAGTAGCGTATTCAGCTCCTAGACGTTAACCATAACCCATTGTCATGTGACGGTTTGGCGGTGTATTCAGCTCCTAGACGTTAACCATAACCCATTGTCATGTGACGGTTTGGCGGTGTATTCAGCTCCTAGACGATAACCACTAGATCTCTGTCTTGCGCAGGTCGGTGGTGTTAGCAGGCATTCCTTCGTTGCAGTGTTCTGCCACATACCTCCCCCCTCGATGACAAAGCTCTAGTCCCTGTATGTTAATGTCATGTTGTCAATCAGGCTAAAAGCCTCTCTCCTCTCCACGCGCCCATAACTCCCAGTAGCCGTGGAGGACGTCTCATTCTGATTGTCATTCCGCCATGGCCCGCCCTTTTGTTTCAGGTTTTTTCCACTGCTTCTTCTTGTTGCTATGTATTTTCTTTTCTTTCTGTGTTGCGGATTGAAACACGCCCATAACGTACTTGCCTCCCGGCTGCATAACGAATCGCCATTGTTATTCGTGCCATTTATGGACGACGACTTCTTGATCATTATGATGGATAGGGAGGACTAAGTAATGCAGCGGATGAACACGTAAAACCATGTTAAAGTAGTGTCAACGAAATATCGGTAGCGTAAATATGATTTATTTGTAGAATTGCCACAACACATTCGACATATTTACGTTAAAGTGAATTTCCAACGACATACCGGGCTTTCAATTCAAAATTTCCCAAGCCTAATTAATAATTTATTTCAATTAAATTTAATTTAATTAAAAAATCAATTTAAATATTAAAACAGTGTTAATTACATTTTAGGTTTCACCACCTCACCCCACACCTCGACTCCCTCTCTGCAATTTCAAATGGCATGTTTCTATTTTGATACTTAAATTTTGAAAGAATATTGAATATTGTTTGTACATCTTATTCATTTGTTTCGCATCTTTTGTTTTCTTTCGTCGCCAGGCAACCTGGATTGTTGTTATTGTCAGTTTATTATAGGATGAAAGCACAGTTCATTTTGGGTAAATTCCTAAATTTAATGAACTCAGTTTACTAAACAAAATGTTCAAAATGTGCTTCATTGTTGGCTAGACAGTAATCCATTGATAAAGGTTTGAATGATTGCCTTCTGCCTGTTATCAGTTACAAAGCAACTGAAGGAATTCCATTGCCAAACATTAATTTAAAGGAGCTAAGTAATGATCAGAAATATCTTTCAGTATTGTCAAGACTGTTACATTCAGCAAATGCACTCAAGACTTAGCTGATCTTCAACCAGATGGAATGTCACATTCAAGGTGGCTGACAACTGTGAGTAGGACACTTCGTTTGTAGCCTATGTTAGTGCCAATGACCCATCGGAAAATCTGGTCGCGTTGGCCACCTATATGGTGAAAGTATATGCACCAGCGTGATTTGAAAACAAAATAATATTGGAATGGACCACGGCACCTCTGGAAAATGATTCTGTTCAGCAGATACCTACCGGAAAATCTTAAGATCGTTGTTGAACCTGTGAGGGAACGAAATTCATATTTCGTGCATCCCGAAAAAATGCTAACTGATACAAGGGAAGCTATCACGAAACTAGCTTTTCTCGTATACTTAGGACCAGAGACAAACAACTCAACAAGAACATAATAAAATTTGTGGTACCCAAGCTGAACTTCAATGCTTCGGACTGATAAGTCGTGAGAACTACATCGGTGCTGAACCACCTTAACTCAGTCGATCTGCCGAGAAGATATCAATGATAATGAGCCACTGGCATTTCTGATACACAAGCAGTAGAAAGGTGTGTTCAGCAGTTTGTGAACCATAAAGGGACGGATACATCAGAGCCAGACTGAAATCTAGGACTGCCATGCCTCATTTCGACAAAAAAAATGAATATTACACTTAATATAATCAGAGTTCATAGTTATTTACAGTATTTGTTATTCAGTTATGCTCACAAACTACATTTAAGAGCTGTAATGTACTTTATCTCTGACGTGAGCATAGTCTACTTGTTTTTCATGTTCATAAATTAGTTTTAACTTAATCAAACAGCTTTTCTTTTTAAAACCGAATTCATATTATTTAAACTATAACCAATTAGCCATATTTGTGATTTTTTAACATTTCTATAAAAATTCAGATTTTCAGTGTTCTTCTAGCACTTGGAAGTTGAGTTTCAGAGAAGATATATTTTTTCTTACTATTTACACTTGCACTAACATTATTAGAACCTAAGGTACATGAAACTTGAAATGATAATGAATGTAAACAATTAAAATATTAATAATGGAAGTTATAATCTTTGGGCTCTTGTGGCACCTGAACACAGGATTCAGTAATTTCACTCCACCCTAATGTACAGCATATTCCCACGAAGTTTCTCAAAATCTATGCTAATAATAAATCTGTAGCCGAAATTGTTCTGGTAATTTTAGATTTTCCAAAAATAATTGCTCCTAACATATATAATTAACCACCCTTAAACCGAAAATCGCTTTTTTGAAATTTTTGTTTGTATGTCTGTCTGTCTGTCTGGATGTTTGTTACCTTTTCACGCGATAATGGCTGAACCGATTTATTTGAAAATTGGAATATAAATTAAGTTCGTTATAACTTAGATTTTAGGCTATATGACATTCAAAATACTTTATTTAAAAGGGGGTTTATAAGGGAGCCTGAATTAAATAAATCGAAATATCTCGCTTATTATTGATTTTTGTGAAATATGTTACATAACAGAAGTTTCTTTAAAATGATTTTCGATAAGTTTTATTCCTTGCAAAATTTTCATAGGACTGATATTTAATGAGATAAATTAGTTTTAAAATTAAAATACAATGCCATCTAAGGCGGTGTAATGAAATGAAAACAAATGACTACGCCTAAAAGGGGCCTTGGACAGCAACAGTCGAAAGCTATGAAAGATAGCCTACAGATAATGTTTCTGTGTTTGTATGAAGTAATATCGAAAGCTAAATTAACCGATTTGTATAATTAATTATTATTTCACCATTGGAAAGTGTAGTTTCTCTAGAGGGACATAATGCTATAATGTTATTACAGTAACTTCTGGGTGCTCTCTGGACCAAAATGACCGCATTTTAATTACTTAAATACAATTTAAATTAAGTAACATAATAAACGATTTATCCTTCTATCAAACACGAATATTCCCTGGATCAAATGCCCTATTTTAATTATGTAATTACTTTATATTTATTTCTAACAGGTGCAGCGGAGCGCACGGGTACGGCTAGTTATGCATAAAAAGGTGTTTATAGTATAAATATTAACATGAAAAATTACGTGTTATTGAATAAGCATTATGGGTAATAATCGGTAAAGACTCGGAATTAAAATCCATTGAATTTCTATGTCTCTCCACATAAGATATTCCTTACAGATAATGTTCAGAAATCTCCTGACTGCAGAGATCTAGGGTCCCCCCCCCTCAATATGCAGTCGGTCCAGTATAACTTTGAGATGTAATTCAGGTAATACAATGACATGGCGATCCGATAGAAGAGTTCGTGGTCAAATATGAAGTCATGTTTCTCTAAAAAATAACCAAGCAAAACCAATAAAACAAATTTAAATATTTTATGATGACACTGCAAAGTCTGCAGAATTTAAAAATTAATTCACTGCGGGCTAAAGCAGGGAGATGCACTATCACCTTTACTTTTTAACTTCGCTCTAGAATATACCATTAAGAAGCACAGGATAACAGACAGGGTTTGGAATTGAACGGGTTACATCAGCTTCTTGTCTATGCGGATGACGTGAATATGTTAGGAGAAAATCCACAAACGATTAAGGAAAACGCGAAATTCTACTTGAAGCAAGTAAAGAGGTAGGGTTGGAAGTAAATCCCGAAAAGACTAAGTATATGGTTATGTCTCGTGATCAGAATATTGTACGAAATGGAACTATAAAAGTTGGAGATTTATACTACGAAGAGGTGGAAAAATTAAAATATCTTGGAGCAACAGTAACAAATATAAATGACACTTGGAAGGAAATTAAACACAGAATAAATATGGGAAAATGCCTGTTATTATTCGGTTGAGAAGCTTTTGTCATCTAGTCTGCTGTCAAAAAATCTGAAAGTTAGAATTTATAAAACAGTTATATTACCGGTTGTTCTGTATGGCTGTGAAACTTGGACTCTCACTTTGAGAGAGAGGAACAGAGATTGAGGGTTTTTGAGGATAAGGTTCTTAGGAAAATATTTTGGGCTAAAAGGGATGAAGTTAGAGGAGAATGGAGAAAGTTACACAACGCAGAGCTGCACGAATTGTATCCTTCATCTGACATAATTAGAAACATTAAATCCAGACGTTTGATATGGGCAGAGCATGTAGAACGTATGGGCGAATCCAGAAATGCATATAGAGTGTTAGTTGGGAGGCCAGAGGGGAAAAGACCTTTGGGGAGGCCAAGACGTAGATGGGAAGATAATATTAAAATGGATTTGAGGGAGGTGGGATATGATGGTAGAGACTGGATTAATCTAGCTCAGGATAGGGACCAATGGCGGGCTTATGTGAGGGTGGCAATGAACCTCCGGGTTCTTTAAAAGCCAGTAAGTAAGTACTAAGTGCATTATCGTTATTGTTCACACTTGCTTGTCTGTGTCACTGGGAATGGCGGAACTTATTGATTACCGAGAAGAGCTGTCCTCTTTTGTGCCATTCTTTGAAATATTCACATGAAGCCGGGCCCCGGCTCGCACGCTACTAGCCATCCCGCCAGGTCTGTAATTGCATCCTTTAATTGCAGGACTTACTTCTGTGCATTAGCATGGGAAGGTTTACGTTGCAGAATTGATGAAGTTTCTCCTCCGTCAGTGAATCAAAGGAAAGGAAAGTTTCTTAACATTTCAACCACGTTTTCAGATTTAATGTTGCTACATATTTTGTTGGGATTATTTATATCTGGTTAGATCAAAGAAGTGAGCGAAGTATAACCAAGTTATACTAAAATATTTGTTTAAGTGTAAAAAATATAAGGGTCTTCACCAGCGCTGTTCAACTTATTAATGCGAGATACTGTTTCCAACACTGTGGAGTAATTAATAGTCTTTTGGTGTACCAGTCTGGTTATTGTATTGTTGATCACGAATAGGTTATGCAACCTGATGTAACAATGTGTCAGTTAAGTAGATTGCAACCTTACCCGAACGTTTAATGTTTTCAGTTTTCAGAAGTTGCCGAAACTCTTTCTTTTTCAATTATCATCCCGTTGTTATCCAGCACGCAGTGAAATAGTTCATGCGTCACTACGGTATAATTTTAATTGCATATAAAATATTGTAAGTAACTTTTATTAAGCGGATTTTATGAATTGTATTTAGCTTCTATTGTTTGTTCCAGTCGGAAAATACTTCTAATAAATACCACCCTAGGATGTGAACTTACTAGATAAATTGTCACTACTACGTAGCTCGAATAATGTCAGATCCTGCCTGTGATAATTCGAAAGCCAAGGTAACCATAAGGGATATTTAAAAAAGAACGAGCATATCCAAAACTTCAGTACATGGAATGTTGAAACAGCATAAACTGCATCCATTCTAGTTGCAATTAGTACAAGATCTTAGGATTTTTAATTTTGTTTTTGAAGTAAAATATATGATGATCCCCATTTTCCATTTGAAGTTTTATGGACAGATGACTCAAGATTTTACAACAATGGAGTAGTGAATCGCCATAATGCACACTACTGGGCTGTAGAAAATCCCCATTGGATGCAAGAAACTAGTTAATAAATTTTAGATGGACGCTTGTTAGGTCCTCACTTTCATCAGGGAAATTTAACGGCCGTCAGATAAACTTGAATATGGAAGAAGAGTGCAACAAATTTATGGAATGAAGTAGGCCTATAGGGGGTACCATTAAAAAAAACAACGAATTTCTGTAACGCTGTATAATTGCCAACTACTCCAAACGGTGGCTTTGGTCAAGCCTATAACATAATATAGAACTGTTTTTATACACTGGACCTCTACTAACCGCTAGCTATAGAAGTGCACCTAAGGCTGTGTGTATAGCATGACGTGAGCACTGTACACTAGAATATACTTACCTAGCATATGGCCAAGGCATGCTGTGTCCTTACCACTTTTTTTCTTTAATTACTGAGGATGATGTTGAATGCAGTTAATAAATACAGGAAAAGAAAGGATTTAGGTAGAAATGGAAACGAGAAAGTAAAAGAAAAGGAATGGTGAAAAAATGAAAAAGAAGAAAACAAATTGGGAGACAAATAGTGGAACAAAATAAGGATGGAACATATGGGCAGAGTTGGAGGAAAAGTGCGTAGAAGTAATGGTGACACAGATCTCAGTATTTCAATACATTGCGTGTAAATTAGAGTAAGAAGCACGAGAGTGTGATTAAACATGCTAAACTTAGAGAGGAAACTTTAATAAATATATACAAAAAGGTGAAGTAATGACGAATTTGTGTGTGTGTGTGTTTTACAACGCAATGCGTTGACTTAGCAGCCACGGCACATACGCAGCAGTTATGCGTGTTGAATGCGACGATCAGAAATGGGCTGAGCAAACGCACTACGCACCCAGGGCACGCTCACTTCAAAGCGGCGAGCTTCAATTTTCCTCGTCGCCTCTCTCATTTTTCTATTTTCTGAAACTCGGCACGTACAGCATGTACACAAAACATATGTTCCTACAAGGACAGCAAATAAAATACGAATTTTGTAAAGTTCCGAGAATGAGGCTTTTGTGATCCATGTTAAGTTACTTGTCACACGAAAGTTGTGGTTTGTAGCTGATGATCGGTTTTTAATGTAAGGTCTCGTCGTTGTTAGTGGAATAACAGTAACAAGCAATATCCAATTATTTTAAATAATAGATCTACTACAATCGTCCCTCGGGCTCTCACTTCAGTAGTAGCCTACGAGATTTGGTGTCCCGAGTCATCCACCCTCTCTCCTGGAGGCTGTTGTTTACGTGCATGCATAGACTATCGAACTTTGCGCGTAGACGCACTTCACTTGTTATATTGAATCTTAGGCGTTACTAAAGTAATCAGGATGTAATTATCTGTGCTAGTCCATTGTTGTTAAATTTTTCGATCGTCCTTCATTTTCTTCCACCCTCTGCTTTAGAGTTAGTAATGGTGTCATTCTCTCCACGTGAGACATCCGGTTGTTTCTATGCTCTCTTATCCTGCAATTCATGTTAAAATTATAAACATGTTTCACCTGCTACAAGTTTCTTCTTTGCACCAAGAGTAACGCCTGTGGCATCTAAGGGCCGTATTCATAGACATTTTTAGCCGGGGCTTCCGGTGGATGATCAGCGTCTTTCGTATTCATAAACCAGTGTTAGCGATAGGATATGATTTGAATTCTGTACTAGTAACCAGTGGATAGCCGGGGCTAGCTTAGTACGCTCGTAGCGCGTGCTGCGAAAGGTCTATGAATAGCATCCTAAGTGATTAGTAATTGAATCGTGAATTGCAGAATCCCAGTTTGAGAAAATTTTTCAGGAGGTACAAAAAACTGATTATCTTCGAGGTATTTTAAAGCGATTATTTTTTTTATTAAAATTTAACAATAAGTTCTAGTGTATGACATACATGAACTTAAATTTTTTTCTTTAATATTTTCTGGAAGAAAAATGTAAATTTGCCTGGACATGTGGGATTTCTGCAATTCAAGACTAGCAACAATCATTTTAGTCCTTTAGGACTCTGTTTAGGTGAAGAAGACGGAGGTCAATTTTTTTCATTTGTAAAAAAAAGTACACAAACGTACAAAAATGCAAAATTATGTGAATAGTAGCCTACATAATTCTTCAAACTCCTTTAAGCCTATAAAAAAACAAAGAAAATGAAACTGAATTTTTTCGTTTCTTGAAAATTTCGCATGCCCTAGATTTGTGGTGTTCCTGCAATTTCCTTCAATTCACTGTAATTTATTGCCGTACACTGAGCACTGGACGTGTGGAATTTCTTCACCACTTGAAAGACCTATAGTATATGACAAACTGAATTTGAGAAAAATGTGACTTGTGGGGTTTCTGAATTTACGATTCAGTTTTCATTCATTCCTTGAGAGTGGCGCTTTTGGCAATTATGAAAATCAAAGTACTCGTCGTTGGGCAGGAAAAGGCCGAAGTATTCTGACTCAAACCCCGGGTAGTTTTATTGGGGCGGTAGGTAACATTCCATTGTGTATTCCGTTTAAACGGAGGCTTTACGATTAGGCGGTGAGTTTAACATATCGTCTGAGGAAGTTCCAAGCAGCTACTTATCTGAGAACTGTGTTGGCCTTCTCAATTATTAAAGTGGTGTCTTTGCAAGACACGCCTGTTCGGTGCGTGATGTCGGTATTTTTATTCTGAAGTGTTGGCTGTCGTGTGGAAACCGGCAGCGAACAAGGAATATTATATACACATGATGTGCATGTCGAAGCATGTCGTGCGGAAGAGCGGCCCAAGCGCCGTTTCCACTTCATGTTTGGTATTATTCACACTGAAGATCTGAAACGATTTATATTTCCACTATACTGCCTGACATGTGGGACTCGATCAGGCTTTAGAATGCTGATACGGGACAGGATGAGGTGAGCTCCGAGGTGAAAGAAAAATGCACTTAGTTTGAGGGAACCCCATATATGCACTGCATACCATATTATTGCCACAGTTTTATAGATATCCAAAACACTCACACCGAATTACTAATTAGGACCTTATTTTATTGTAATTTTATTACTTGGGATTTATATTAATACAGGTTGGAATGGTTTTATGCTATTTAAATTATTATCCAATAAAATTACTGATTTGTATGAACAGTAAGTATGTATAGGTATAAACAGTCATTTCTTTCATGAAACTTAACAAATCTAGTCTGAGTCGACTGACAGACAATCATATTTTATGTGCAGTTTTAAGGATTGCAACTGCTAACGTAATATTACTTGATCTAGAGAATGTCACATCTGAAAATAAACATCTTGATTACACAACTTTAACACTGTATCACTTCGGAATATGTATTATATGACTTTCTTGTGTTAAATTCTGTCGTACCTGGTTTACATGTTTCGATCTATTATGGATCAACCTCAGAACTGATCGTTCTTGGTCTTGGCGCCTCTTGTTTTGTTTTCTGTGAGGGTGTGTTTGTGTGGTGTAATGTGGAGTCAAAGAGTGTGTGTTCTGAAATTGAGTTGTGTGTTGAGAATTTCATTGGGATGT
Source organism: Periplaneta americana (assembly GCF_040183065.1). Lineage (NCBI taxonomy): Eukaryota > Metazoa > Arthropoda > Insecta > Blattodea > Blattidae > Periplaneta > Periplaneta americana. The sequence goes on along the minus strand of NC_091122.1, from coordinate 187,800,525 downwards.
GTTTTTGTGTGTCTGTATATTTCATATTGTTCTAGTGTGAAATATACAGACACACAAAAACACACTCTAATTAAATTCTCAACACACAACTCAATTTCAGAACACACACTCTTTGACTCCACATTACACCACACAAACACACAAGGAAACAAAACAGGAGGCGCCAAGACCAACAACGACCAGTTCTGAGGATGACCCATAATAGGTCGAAACATGTAAACCAGGTACGACAGAATTAACACAAGAAAGTCATATAATACATATTCCGAAAATAAACGTCAAACGTCTGCAGCAGTCCTTCAAATGAGAGAAATGTACTCTTGTAATTCAAGAAAATGCGTTTTAACATTATACACATTGCAATTGCAATAGATGAGCAATGAAATGAAAGCTTAGAGAATAAATATTTTTTTAGTTTTTCAGTTTTTATATCAATGGCTAAGTTAGTGATACATCGTATCTATAAATTTGCAGGTGAATAAAAAAAATGTTTTAAAAGTAATTTTTCTCAAAACAGACAAACTTGTTATACTGCATGGTTCTGCTTTGCAGGATCATCTATTTGAGGACAAAATATTAGTCAACTGTCCAGTTTTGTGAACAGAATAATAATGTAGTTAAACTAAATGACCATTTTTGTAGATGCGACGTATCACTTCTTAACCTTCGTTACGTATTTACGTAGGCCTAGTAGTATTTGTTTCTTTCTACATGACGCAATATAATTCAAGTACAGTACAGATTGTTTTTTCTTAGACTATTATAAGCTTACTATATTATTTGACGTGAAGCACTGTAACTAAGCAGTCAAAAAGTCATAATTATATATGAAAAAAATGTCAGTTTAAAATAATGTCTGTGCCTTATTCCTTCGTCTTTTGTAGAAGTTGTTACATAAATTTATTACAATTTATTTACTTCTGATGATTATCATTGTGCATGATATATCTCAGGCACTTATAACTGGAGAGCGGAATTTTAGACCCTAAAAAGTGGCATTTTAGGCGCCTAAAACTCCTTTATTTAGGCTCTATAAAATAAGAAATAGGCTTTTTTTTATTAAAGAATGTCACTAATATAAGCTTCAACATTTATTTAATGCAAACTTCTAGGATTAAAAGAAACTTCCACACATTTCACATTTTACAAGGGTACACAAAATGAAGACATTCTGTCTTTAAGTTTGTGTTTTTCATCCACCATTCGCATTTCCATAGTTTGCTTCATAGTAGAACATCAGCACCTATTGTGTCGCTCATTGCTGTACTTACAAATGGTGAGGAAAAGGAAGAGGTTGTTTGTCTTGGAATGTGAGAGAATGCTTATTCGGGTACAATGCAGCGAGTTTGTGTTAAATTGCTGACAGGCAGTGGAAGGTATAAATAATAATAATGATGATGATGATGATGATGATAAAAATAATAATAATTTGTCCGACAGAAGTTTTTTACATGCCAGTAAATCTACTGACATCAGCCTGTCGCATTTAGGTACACTAGACCGACTGAAAGTTGGAATTTTAGGATTGGAAGATTGTAAGAATGAGAAGGGGTGCCCGGAGGTACTTCTCTGTCGTGTCGTTCACTGCTAGGAAGGAGTTGCTGTTATCCGTCTTGGAATGTAAACGGTACAGGATGTTAAGAAAAACAGTAAACAGTTACGAAAAATTATGCAAAATTAAAAAAAAAACTTAAAAATAGGCACTAACGTCGAAATAGGCATTTTAGACACTATAAAACCCCTTTATTTATACCTATATGCCCATGAAAAGTGTAAATATCAAATCTGAAGCTTGTATGCATCAAGGAACAAAATAGGTTTTTGTATAAATTCCGCTCACTACTTATAACATAGATTTAACAATCCCTTCCTTAATGTAACGCCGAGTAGTACGTTTAGGCTGTATGCATATGCCGTAACTGCAGAATTGTAATTTGCGTGCTGATTTCGTGACCGCCCGTAAGAAATTTAACTCTCATACCGATTGATACTAGAATACCAAGTTCGGTTGTATTCAACAGCAATTATTGTTTCAGTAAGTAAAGAATAATGCAGCTCTCAAATTCGTTCCCTATCCGGAAATCTGAAAATCAAAATTACTTCATATTCTGAGACGAGTGACGTCAGAACACTCGTGTTGAATTACTGCCGTGTTGTTAGTCACGCGGATCGATTGTCACGCGTGCTCTGATGATACTCAAGTTAAGCTTTTTTATTTTCAAACCATGAAATATTCATCCCATAACTGCACCATTTTGTGTTTCATTGTAGAAACATGAACAACCGTGCGCATCGCTGTTAGGCCTGCATAGCAACATGGGCGTATGTCTGCTTTGTGGCGGTGAAGAATTCTACCTAATAATAGAAACTCCACCACCACCACCACCACCACCACCACCACCACCACCACCACCACCACCACCTCGTTTGATCTTTCGCGTGAAGTAAGACACAAATTTGGTTTCATAGTGTCAATTAATCGCTGCAACTTTGCGGCGTAATTTTCAATTTTGCGTACCTCACACTACAAGTTACCTCTGATTGAGTTTTTAGCTGATATGTAGGGGAGAGTCGGGTAGTATCGGACAGTGCGTTTCTTTCATCTACCACCATATGGTAATACCTGAATGACATGGTTACGTTTCTCTATGCGGCATCATAGAAACGTAACCATGTCAATCAGGTACTATCATCGTGTGGTAGATGAAAGAAACTCACTGTCCGATATTACCCGATGTCCGATACTACCAGACTCTCCCCTACATCTATTATCAGGCAGTACATCTCACTTGACGATATGTGTCAGAGGAAGAACAATTGTTTGTATGCATCTGAAGTCTGACTAGTGTAACATGTAGTCGGCGATGTATGCAATGGAGGGGAAGGAATTGGCCACCCTATCCCATTATTTCCTGGCCTAGTTGCCTCATAAGCGGTGCCTTCTTGGTATCACTTGTGAGGTTCAGACCTGTCTTCGGACAGTTCACTGAACAACACGATATTACTGTAGTATGTAAACGAGATAATACATAGATGGCGCTGAATCAGATAGGATCGATATGTTTTCACTCTTCTGCAAGAGAGGTCTCTTCAGTCGCTATACGAGCGACATGCTAGGGAGTAGGGGCAGCCTTGGACAATGAGTTTTGTCTTCATTCATTTCATTTTAATTTTTTGTCGTTTAATCTAATTCATTTTGTACCATAAATCTTATATAACCATTGGTAGTGTGAGATGTGGAACAAGTTAATTAGGCCTACATAAAACATAATAGTTGTTAATACAAACTAACATACAAACTAACTTAGATTAATTTACTTTACAAGCATGAACAATTCAGCAGAAAGATTATTAATTCTGTTCTGAACATTTTCTCTTGGCCCTCCAAAGCTTTAAAACAATTATGCAGTGCATTCAAAACCATAATACGTGAATTGTGAACTTCTTTCTTTATAACAGGTAAGACTAACAGAGGGTAGATAAAGATCTGATTTGCGTCTTGTGTTAAAATTATAAATCTTCTAATTAGTACAAAATGTATAAAACACAATCTGGGAAATAATTTACTCACAAGATAAGTTAAAGTTAGTATTTATAAATTAAACATATTTAATATTATTAATGGCTGTATAAAAAGTATTTAGAGAGAAATTTGGGTAATTTCATTGAGCAGTGGAGCAACCAGAATTTGGTTCTGGAGGGTTTGAATTAAAAAAAGACTTTCTATAACACATACAGTAACAAAACTCTAATGCATCATGACCCTTAATTACAGTTTGAATGAAACAGAACTTCTCATTGACTAAATAGGTCCCCAACTAAAGCACGCAGAAATCAATTTGCTGCTGAGTCCACATGGACACAAATGTAGCATAATATGCTTTCTCGGCAACAATGCAGTTATGCACATGTGCAATGCGTTATCACGGTAAGGTACTTCAGCAAAAAAAAAAAACTTTGGAGTTCATATTTCACACCATGCAGGCTATCCTTTTGCAAATGTTGCCCTGCAGTTCACTTCGTCTTATTTTAGCTTAGGACATAGGTTTCATTTCATCGCACTTCTTGTTCAGAATTCAACATGCATGGTTTGGCAAAGCTGTACAGCAGTGGTCGTCAGCACTCGCTGAAATGTGCAAAGGATAAGCGGAGCCGTCCCGTGTGCACCGTCGTGCACCAGGAAGAGATAGAGAGTATATCGACTAGCAGGTACGAGTGCACCATGGTGCACTGTGTTCTCCGCGGGTAAGAGACGCTAGCCACAGAATGCTCTGTGCTGACGACCGCTGCTGTACAGTGTACTCTACTATAGCCTATCTCGTAGACGAAGAGTGTCTGTGTTTAGTCGTGGTTGTAGTGTATAGTATTGCATTTGCTTTTTTGTGTAGTAGTTAGGGAATTAATGTGTCTTCGGTATAGGCCCAAGACATTTAGCGAATTTATTTTAAACAAATGCTCTTTGGAGTTCCAATTAATTGTGTATTTTAACGTGTTAACATTTTATGAACGTAGACTTGTTGTGGGTCCCTATCACCACGGCATGGCGCGTCCTCAGGTTGAGGATCGAGGAGACGGCCTCCAGATAAGGAGGGTAGCTGTGAATATATTGAATAAGCAGTCGCGGACAGCCGATGAGGGGTGGTCCTCCAACTTGGGGGTTGGGCGGAGGGCTAACAACGCATCACCGTAAAAACAGCTTGTTACGAATCCTCATAATAAGCCTCTGAATGGGACTGATTCTCTGACACGACCACAGCAAAGGAATAAGGTTTTGAGATTTGGTACTTGGAAAGTTACAAGTCTATATAGAACAGGAGGGGTAACATTAGGAGCAAAAAAACTAGTTAGATATAAAATAGAATTCGTGGGAGTACAGGAGGTTAGGTTAGATGGGAACAGCATATCACAAATAGGAGATTACTTGTTGCATTATGGGGAAGGAAACGATAATCACCAATTAGGAACAGGATTCTTTATCCATAAAAGAATAAAATCAGCAGTAAAAAAGGTCGATATTATCAGTGATAGGTTATCGTATTTAGTACTTAAGGGTAGGTGGTAGGTAGATATAACTACAGAACTGATATCAGAGGCCCCTACCGTTAGTGAATGATTTGAATTTTCTCATATTCTGGAAAACTATTGAAACATCAACCTTCCCCCCTGAATTATAAGTTGAAACACCACAATTTAGAACTGTACGGTAGAATGTTACCACAATCCACTGGAGCATCAATTTTGTAAGACATCCACCTACCTTCGTGGTCAGATGCATTGAAATTAAACATAGCCTACATATGAGGTGTTATAAATGCGAGAAATAGAAATGAGGATTGTAAACAAAAAATTAACAAACAAGTAAGGAAGTCTTCATCTTGAACCAGTATAAACAATCCACTTCGAACGAGGTTTCCCGCATACAGTATTTGAGGAATAGGTGAGCTCAGATGAAACATTGTATTACTGTGTTGTCATCTATGCGTTGAAATATAAAAAGTAAAGTGCGACGAAGTGACCGATGCCCTTATTTTTTTTAAGTCAGACGCAGTGTATTTTAACTTTCGTTTCTTAACTAGTCCCTTGAGCACATAATTTTCATTGACAGAAACTTTCTCCATTAAGGTGCTCCTCCCTTGTGTTCCTAAGGTAGGCCTACTTTTTGTTAGTGATGAAAATGACCCTTCAGAAGTACTAGTAGTTACAGGGAGAGTTCTATTATTGTGAACAGGTATCTGCAGTGCTCGGGAAAAGTGACACAAGTCAGTTTCCACAAACCTTTTTTGATAATTTATTGACAACTTACAGAACATCTGCTCGCTTGGAAAAAAATACATAAGTATTTCTCCCATTACAATAATTCATACAGAAAAAAATCAATTCGACATAAACCAGTTTAAGTGTCAATAAATTATCAAAAAAAGGTTTGTGGAAACTGATTTGTGTCAGTTTTCCCGAGCACTCCAGATGTATTACTGGAAGTAATTCACAATTATAATGTTGCAGAGCTTCAACAGCATTTAGTTTTTTTTTCTGAGGGACTCTGGGGGGGGGGAGTTACCCCCCAGAAACTCCCCCTCGCTGCGCCAGTGCGTTAAGAGATAAAGTAAAATGTAATAGCATAAGAAAAGAATTAAGAACGAAAAGATTGCTGGAAGAAATAGTCATATGGAAAGAAATGACATAATTAGCTATGTTAAAAGAATGCCCTCCGAACGTCTGTCATGCCAAGCACATTTTTATAATCCAATAGGAAGACGGGGCATGGACGTCCGAGAAAAATATGGAGACAGTTTAACATTTTAATCCTTCACGGGTCAGCGATCGAATTATTCTTGAAGGAAAGAAGAAAATTTAGAAAAAAGGAATTATGAAGTGCATGAGGACTCTAATTATATCAAAGCTAAAAGTGTGTAAACTTCTTACCGGAGTTAATTACCTTGCGTGATTTCTGTAAAATAAAGATTATGCCGATTATTTTGAAATCAGATAATTTTGTACTTCATAATATCTCCATATTCATGATTTCCAAGGTGATGGACATTAATGTCGCTTTGCCGTTCAGTTCTATATTTAGTATGTGACTGTAGTTGCGTAAAGGGAAATGTTTGATTTATATAGAATAAACCATCTCGAAACTGTTTCACTTCAATGGGCTCGCGGAGTATATGTGTAATGTAATCAGAAAATTTTACAACTGCGATACTGGTGACCAGTCTTCCAGTCTGTTAGAGCGAGGTCGTCATGGGAACAGTCCGGAATTGTCGAAGGTATTAAAAACATCATTTTCTAGAGATGCCGAATACCAACTACACCACGTGTGCAGATATTTAGGAAGATTACCGCACGAAAAATCCAGACGTACACAGGCTACAGGTGGGAAACGGATCTTTATTGCATGACTGACGAATCTATTACGAAAACAGATTGCGCGATACATTAAGAGTTATTTTCTGGCTCTTGAAATTGATTCATTCATATGGTTTTATAATGTGATGTTATAGGACCTTCGCATTGATTTTTAATCAAGCGCATTGTTTAGAATTTTGTTTATTCGAAGATGAGATCAGAAATCGTTACGCAAGTTGGGAGACATTGCGACACGAGGCACGTTGCGCCTACCCGCTCGGCATGATGAACACAAGTTAGGCCTGCTGGTTGGCATTCAGACGACTGGCCGATGTAATTTTCATCTTTTATTGAGCGTACTGAGAAAGAATGCAAAGAGAGATGTAATAACGACACATCCGATCTCAACATGATTCCGCTCTCGTTCAGATCTTCAGAATGTAACAAGTTCATTTTGCTTGTTATTTATGTTTACGACAGTTTGTCCGTTATTAGAGAAAACTGATTTCTAAAATGCTATTCACTTATTTCTAAGTGTCCAATTTAATATTAGCCTTAGAAAGTAAAACAATATACAGGGTGTTAAAAACATTCAATACTTTGATCAATATTTTCATAAAAACTAGAAAATCTCCGCAAGGAATTAAACTTAATTTTATGCCCTTTAGTGTCTTATTTGCGATGTTCTTTTGTCTCACATACGGCTGCATATATTCATACTTCTATTTAATCTAGAAGACTGACATTTTCAAGAATTGTTTATTTGGATGCTGTATAGCCTGTTGTTGTTGTTGTTGTTGTTGTTTAGTCAACTGTCCGAAGACAGGTCTGAACCTCACAAATGATATCAAGAAGACACCACTTATGAGACAATTAGGTCAGGAGATAATCGGGTAGGGTGGCCAGTTCCTTTCCCCCTCCATTGCATACGTAACCCACTAGCTACATATTACACTAATCAGACTTCAGATGCATACAAACAATTGTTCTTCCTCTGCCACATATCGTCAAGTGAGATGTACTGCCTGATAATAGATGCACATATCAGCCATAACTTCAATCAGGGGATAGTTGAATAGTTTAAGTAGCCTACTGAAAAATTATTTTTGGAAATTTTTAAATTTTCGAGATATTACAGGAGGTAATGCAATGAAAAACGTTACAAATGTACGAATGGAGAAAAAATTATTACTCAGTATGGAAATAAATGAAAATCTGCTCTTTCAGAATAGGGACAAGTTAGCCTATGTGTTTATGCGTTGTAAAAATCATGTGTCCAGCTTGAACAGTTTTTTTAGATAAAGTTCTTTATGTAAGACATAATTTAACATTGTCAAGATAGTCCACACATGTGGAGTAACGGTCAGCGCGTCTGGCCGTGAAACCATGTGGCCCGGGTTCGATTCCCGGTCGGGGCAAGTTACTTGGTTGGGGTTTTTTTCCGGGGTTTTCCCTCAACCGAATACGAGCAAATGCTGGGTAACTTTCGGTGCTGGACCCCGGACTCGTTTCACCAGCATTATCACCTTCATCTCATTCAGACGCTAAATAACCTAAGATGTTGATAAAGCGTCGTAAAATAACCTACTAAAAAAATTGTCAAGATAGGCACTACCGAGTCTCCTCAATGACAGAGCCCTAAACTTGTTATTCTTCCCGACTCTGCTCTAGCAGCGTAGACCAACTCAGTTCGTCAGAGTGCAGCACAGGCGGTGGAGCCACATTGCACTCGTATTAGCTAAAATTTCACCTAGAATAAATCATACGTTCATGAGAAAGTAAAATATTACAACTTGAGGAGAGGCAGTGCACAACTCTATCTCCACTGTCCTAACCGTCATCATCATCATCATCATCATGAACGTCATCTCCGGCAGCAGTAAAAACGTCGTTGATAAATTCGTGATTAATTAGATAAACAGATTACACAGATGCTGAATTATCTTCGACGCGAACTAGATTCCTTACTTGTGCAATTAAATATAAACTAATATGATGATAAATTTGTTAAAAAATTACAGTTTCTCTGTGACGGAATAAATTAAAAGACAAATTAAGCAAGAATGGCGTGGAACTAAGTGGACCAAGATTTATTCTATTCATGTATGAGCGGGCCGTCTGCAGCACACAATCACGGTGTACTGATCACTCGTCCATAAACTTCACAAATATTATGTTGTGCCTTTTTAGACTTTTGGGCATTGCACCGTGTCATGCAAACTTCATATCCCCAACGTTTAAAAACTGCATACAGATTCCATCGTCAGGGCTCAATAGCCAGACAACCAGCCCCTTTACCCTGATGTAGTTCCGAAACGTTGGGAATAATAAGTGGCAGCACACTACACAAAAGTCTATTTCTGTTCGCGACGATTGTCCGATATCATTTCTTGACGTTACTTTTATAATCGTAGAAAAAAAAAAAAGAAAAAAAAATATATATATATAAATAAAGAAACCAGAAAGAGGAAAAAGTAGAGGAAAAGAAAGCATAAGATAGTAAAGAAGGGAATATATTGTAGTCTAAGGAAGAAAGACTATATTGAAAAAGATGGAAGTAAAGAAAGATACAACTAACTATGCCTGGTAAGGTTTATCTTGTCTCAGTAGCAATAAAACCAAGTCCCTTCAAATGAGGGTGGAGATTATAGGAGGGTTGTAAATTTTCAGGATTCCTTTCAAAACCTTGTTATTGTACAGGCTGCCGGAACTCAGTTTCTTGAAATACAAGCTCGGTGACGGAGCTACACAGTACGAAGAGAGATATTTTGTTATTTTATTTTGCGCTACAGAATGTATCAACTAGTCCCTTCCGCCACTGGATGGATGGACGGCACCGCTTCACTCCCCCATCGCCATAACAACACAGACGAAGTAAATCACATCTCCTTTCTCTCTCTTTTCACAGTGAGACAAGATACATCACACAGCCTTTTAAAGAAGGAAAGAGACGGCAAAGAAAGAAACAATAAATAGGAGCGGTAAAATTTTCCATCACCTCAAAATTGACAGATAATATAAGCTGTAATTTATTATTTCACTAGCAAATTTATTCACTTGCATTAAGACTGCTTAAAGTTTGTGGGGGAGGGGGAGAACTTATGTTGTAGCTATACTTTTGTTTGTAACATTGTCTTGCAAACTTTTTCCACCGCGGAATTCCCTTTAGCCTCCGTGCAACCGCAGAAGCCTTGTAATCCATGTTCTTTGTTTTAGTTAAATAATTTTGTTCAGTAGTACGAACTACTCAAACACCATCAATATGCGAAAAATTGAACGAGTAGGCCAGGATGCGATCTCTCGTAAACTGGGGTGGAGAGCGCGTCACTGGAGCGTCCATTACGCCTCTGACCTGTGCGTCCGTGTATTTTCGTGCTCCGGCCCCGGATTTCGCAGCCATATTAAAGAGTTCAGAGATGTGTATCGCAGCTTGACTTATCGCGCATCTCGTGTTTGTGTACAGAGGAATGGCGCTAATTGCCCCTAAAGTGGCCACGAGATAAGATTGGCTGGAAGAGAGCCAACCGAGAAAAAGTCTGTGTCAACGGAGTTTTGTGGGCGTAATACAATTTCCAACATCTTGTTACACCGACAGAAAGGAGTCTTCTGCTGTGACACATTTTCTTTGAAACAAAACAAAACTTCAGTCTATTCTCGTATTGCGCGGTAACCAACGTCAGCCTCACTAATCCCAATATCAGGCCTTGCAGCTTTACCCGTACTTGAGTGCTTATTTATTTTGTGTTAATAATTGCTTATGCAACAGTAACAAATATAAATGACACTCGGGAGGAAATTAAACACAGAATAAATATGGGAAATGCCTGTTATTATTCGGTTGAGAAGCTTTTATCATCCAGTCTGCTGTCAAAAAATCTGGAAGTTAGAATTTATAAAAGAGTTATATTACCGGTTGTTCTGTATGGTTGTGAAACTTGGACTCTCACTTTGAGAGAGGAACATAGGTTAAGGGTGTTTGAGAATAAGGTGCTTAGGAAAATATTTTGGGCTAAGAGGGATGAAGTTACAGGAGAATGGAGAAAGTTAAACAACACAGAACTGCACGCATTGTATTCTTCACCTGACATAATTAGGGACAATAAATCCAGACGTTCGAGATGGGCAGGGCATGTAGCACGTATGGGCGAATCCAGAAATGCATATAGAGTGTTAGTTCGGAGGCCGGAGGGAAAAAGACCTTTAGGGAGGCAGAGACGTAGATGGGAAGATATTAAAATGGATTTGAGGTAGGTGGGATATGATGATAGAGACTGGATTAATCTTGCTCAGGATAGGGACCGATGGCAGGCTTATGTGAGGGCGGCAATGAACCTCCGGGTTCCTTAAAAGCCAGTAAGTAAGTAAGTAAGTAATAATTGCTTATGATTAATATCAAATTTCCGATTTGCAAGATTTGAGAGATCCGCAGTGTGTATTAATATCCTCTTATTTCAAGAATAATTTGAATACCCCATAAAATTTACTGTATTTTATAAATGCGATTATCAACATTTCTCTAATCCACAATGAATTATACTTTTTACAAGCGAGCTTTCAGTCGCTGGTTCCTTCACATTTCATCATGAGTTCCATTTGTCAATGTTTCCACTTAAATTTCATTTATACAAAACAATGCTTTTTACATCATGTAGCTGTCCTCTCTCCACTGTCGTTGAAACCATCAAATGGAAAATAAGCAAAGTTAGCAAGATTGTCTCAACATTAAGGCAGTTGGATAACGTCATAAAGCTAGTGTAGGTTTGACTTGTTTCATATTCTAGCTGTGAAGCAATGTACGAATACCATGGAATGTAAACAAATACAATACAATACAAGCACAGTGTAATGCCTCCTATCTGACTGTGGAGATTACATATGACTCCACTTAATAGTCTCTAAGTTATCTTTCTTTCACTATATGGTGTTTTCTGTTCACAATCAGTGGCACCAACTTTTGAAAAATTTTAGGTAGGCTCAAATTTTTGAATTACAATAAAATATCAAATTCTTCCTTGCATGAATCGTGATTACGTCTATTAACAACAATGATATAAAATATAGAATGACTGAAAAATGAGAGATCTGACAATCTTTTTGATAAGTCGATAAAAATAACCGAATACAGATAGTAACTTAATTAAACCGTGATAAAGAGTTGTGTAGCCCTGTGAATAACAAGACTGTGATTAAGTTGTAAATTTAAGTCTACAATTAACTTTTTAAATTTACAATTCGGCTTTGTAATATAATATAAAACAATATATGGACATCACTATGTAGCACGAGTTGCAAATGTTTCTCCTCATTCCTCCACGTCACAAACATCCTCCAAGTCCAACTCTGCAGCGCTATCCTTGTGTACATTTAAAATAGTCAAGTGATTCAGTCGCTTCTGGGACGTTGTTGAACGCAGAAATGTCTTCAGCCTTTTCAACGCGGAGCAAGATCTTTCGGCTGTAGCTGTGGAAACCGGCATGGTCAAAGTCAGGCGTATAAATTTAATTAATTCAGGCACTATTTCTCAGATGTTTGTCCTGCCATGAATTTTGAAAAATTCTACCCTTACCAGCATCCTTTATTTCGCTTCCGCACGACAAAACAGAATCATAAAGTTTTGAAATACGTGAAGACGAGCTTTGTACATCAGCTGATTTTTGAACGGAATTCAAATCCGTTGTATCGGAACAGGACAGTTTGATGATCGTTGGGTTCCACTCGCGTTGGGTAGGATCTAATTAAACCTTTATCCTGGTCTTGACTAACAGCACAAGAAAATCACACCAACCGCACAGCGACGTTAGCGCAAACTAAAATTAAAGTCAACTGATTCTTTCGTTCTTTTATTTACTAAGCATCGCTACTCAACGAAGAAAAATTAAATTGTTCATTGTTGGTTTTCTTCTAAGATGTATTGTTTGATTTAAAATTAAAAAACATGAGTTGTCTGTTATTATTAACTAGCTAACTCTTTGCCCAACAATGCTTCCTTACTTTAACTTATGTATTTTAAAATCTCTCTTAACTGATTTTAATAAATCATTCACCTAAAATGAGAAGACGATGTGATAATGATGACAATGTTTATAATAATAATAATAATAATAATAATAATAATAATAATAATAATAAACAATAGTAATAACACGACAAATTATTGGGTGGGCTCGGGCCCCACGGGTCCATTATTATAAGTTGGCGCCACTGTTCACAATAATTCCGTTTTAACAAAATTCTTAATGATAACAAAGTTAAATGTTCTACAACAAACGTTTGTCATTTTTGCCTTTACACTGTTATAGTATGAATGAAAATATTCCTCACCAATTACCAACAATGAATCATAATCCCTTAAAAATTAGTGATTTTAACTCCATTGTTATTGTCAATTGATTATTCGCTCCCGAAAATGTATCTAGGAAGTCGTAATACAAAATTTTGTCTTAATCTGAATGGTAGGTGCAAGCAGTTCTCTTCGTTAGTAGCAACAGAGGTGGCCATGTAAAATCATGTTAACGGTAGCGCTTCTACCTTTCTTAGCTTGAACTTTCTACCAGTAAGGTTTTTAAAAGCTGTAAATGAGAAATATTATGAAGTTCTAAAATTAATATTCTAAATATAGTAATTTGACATTTTTCACACAAATATTAGAAGACTGAAACAAAGACAGATGAATTGATCATTGCTTCAAAATCACATGTATATTATGATTGAGTAACTAAATATCATATGAAACAACAAGAATATTACACCTGTCTTTATATTGTTACGTATTAGGTTCTGATTTCTGCAGACGTGTGGGGTGCTTGTACTTTTATTTATAGATCTGTTATTCAGTAAAATTGTTACGTCTAATTTTTGTAGCGAACAAGATATGGAAATCTGTGAAATTTAAATTGGTGGTTAGATAACAAATTTTATTATACACCGTGTTCCGCTTATAAGTATAACAAAAGAAATAGCTATAACTTCTGAATTAATACAAGTATATAGTTGAAACCAACTGCTACAAAGAATGAAAACTGGGAATTTTTGTTACCTTATGTTCCATAAACCTCAACATGGCTTCCATTGGTGGCACGGGAAATATCCAACCGGTATTCAACCTCGACCCAAGTGTTATGAAGCATCTGTGGTGTAACATTGTTGACAGCAGCATAAATTCTTTCTTGTAAGTCTGCCAAATCACGTACTGGCGTCCTGTAGACCTGGTCCTTAACAAACCCCCACAGGAAAAAATCAGGTGGTGTTAGATCTGGTGATCTGGCAGGCCATGTGATGTACGGTGATCCTCTTCCGATCCATCTTGCAGGGAATTGTTCGTCTAAGAATGTGCGAACCATGTTGGCAAAGTGTGGTGGAGCCCCATCTTGCTGGAAAATTGCTCCATCTGGGAGTTGTGGCACAGCATACAGTTGCAACATATCCAGGTACGTGTTTGCAGTGACTGTCTTTTCAGCAAAGAAATAGGGACCAATGATTCTGTCACGCATGATCCCACACCAAACATTCCATTTAGGGGAATCCCGTTGGTGTTCAATTACGACACTTGGATTTTCCGACCCCCAGATGCGACAATTGTGTCGGTTTACTTTTCCACTGACGTGGAAGGTTGCCTCATCTGAGAAACAGACTCGAGTTAGAAATGTGCAAGATGGGGCTCCACCACACTTTGCCAACATGGTTCGCACATTCTTAGACGAACAATTCCCTGCAAGATGGATCGGAAGAGGATCACCGTACATCACATGGCCTGCCAGATCACCAGATCTAACACCACCTGATTTTTTCCTGTGGGGGTTTGTTAAGGACCAGGTCTACAGGACGCCAGTACGTGATTTGGCAGACTTACAAGAAAGAATTTATGCTGCTGTCAACAATGTTACACCACAGATGCTTCATAACACTTGGGTCGAGGTTGAATACCGGTTGGATATTTCCCGTGCCACCAATGGAAGCCATGTTGAGGTTTATGGAACATAAGGTAACAAAAATTCCCAGTTTTCATTCTTTGTAGCAGTTGGTTTCAACTATATACTTGTATTAATTCAGAAGTTATAGCTATTTCTTTTGTTATACTTATAAGCGGAACACGGTGTATTGTGTGTTAAAAGGAAGCCAGTATTTGTTTATATATTTACTTTATTTTATTTATTTACTTATTTAGCGTAGTTAAGACTATCAACCTTCTCTTCCAGTAGGTTACTTTAACAATATTATGTTAAACTTAAGACTTATTAATGAAAGGCGTCATTGTTTTGCATGTTTTTTAAGTAACAGTTGAAAAGAATAAAATATCTACAAAGGGGAATATGCTTTGTTAAAAGCCTTTAAGGATTGACTTGTTACGAAATCTATGATGAGGAATTTTGTCATCTTATGTACTGAATTTTGTTGTTATAGGTTTCCTAAATTTATTTTACCAATACAGATATTTCACTCCAATATCAGTGTTGTAATTACAGCTCAGGTGTACTCTCGACCACCGTGAACCAGACGGGCAGTTTGCATAATGTTCCATTCTCCTTCAGTCGAAGGCGTAAAGTCGGGCTGGAATGCAGGCGGAAGAAGGATGAGCGATGTTTAACGGCGCGTAACAGCCATTGATGAGGTCACTTATTGTCAATATTTTTTCATGGTTGATGATTGTGTTGGATTGTGTAATTTTCTTGTGGGAGAGGCTATCCGCGTGGTCACGACCCTCCACGGCGCCAGCACGCTCCTTCTTGTAGGGGTGGTCCAGGAGCGCGGCCGATAATTCATCTCTGCAACGACGCCACTTCCGTTCCACTCCACCAGCTCCGTGCCTCGCCAAACGATAACAACGTATCTGCGTGTTATACATAAAGTCTTATTTATTGGTGCCTGCAGCAGAACACATAATGAAGACGTCTTCAGCAATGCTAAATGTTAAACAATTTCCGTAGAATTTAGTTTCATTTCATGAATGTTGATAGTTTCTAAAATGCGTGAAAATTGAAGCACAGTTGAGCAACAACTACTACGTGGATGAGAGTGAGGGTCCTTATCCTAGTAAGCTAAGAAATTCAAATTGTATATACATTTGTTGCTAAGAATTGAATTTGTATGTATAGAAGATAAGTGATCAGATTGGAATAATTTATTAATTATCACAATTGGTTCCCACTGATACTTGAAAGTATCCGTAATATACAAAGTAGACATAGGCCTAAGACTGAGGTTCTAAAGTATCTGGAATATGCTGAGATAGACACAAGACTAACTGAGGTTCGAAAGTATGTTCATGTAGCCTACTGATATGCCTCAAACATTAAAACCGGAAATATAAAAAGTTCATTAAAATTCAAGTAAGAATAACAATTGAACGAGCCACTGGCGTAACACAGTCGGCTGACGTGCTTGCCTGTTAATCCGGAGTTTCGCTCGAGCGTGGGTTCGATTCCCGCTTGGGCTGATACCTGGTTGGATGTTTTCCGAGATTTCCGCAACTGTAAGGCAAATGTCAGGTAATCTATGGCGAATCCTGGACCGTATGTCACCAAATACCATCTCGCTATCACCAATCCTATCGACGCTAAAAAAACGTAGTATTTGATACAGCGTCGTTAAATAACCAAGTAAAAAAATAATAATGGAACGTACACGCCAGACGGTCCCTGGCGGAGAGGTTTGCGGAAATAAGGATTGCAGTGTACAACGAAAACCTTAAGAGATAACGAAAGAAGAAATCCATTTTCTAATTCAAGCCACACGAAAAAAAAAAAAAAAAAAAAAAAAAAAAAAAAAAAAAAAAAAAAAAAAAAAAAATTATTTCGAGATAGGGAAAATTCGATGTTGTACAGAGTGTTCATTTCTTTAATCGTCGTCGCCATACGTTGTGTTGGTGTCTGATTTTTTTTTAAATTTAATTTAATTTATTTATTTAATACTTTATGAAATCCTCTTTTCACCTCGTCTGTCGGGGGTAATTGTTTCTTTGGTAAGTTATGACCTCTTTAGAAAGCTTCTATGTTTGTGTGAACTCTTTTCCCATGTTTGTCATTGAACTTACACTCATTTCATCAGAAATAGTCGTAGACTTTATCTTAATTCTGTTGCACTCATAATTAATAATGAATGATGATTGTTGGGATGTCAGGGAACAGGAGTGTACGGAGAAAAATCCCTGTTGCCTGGACCATGGACTTGCCCAACACAAGTTATAAATTAAGGGTTGAACAAGATTTGAATCCGGGCCCTTTGACTTATAAACCCAACGCGCTAACACTAAGTCGCCATGGTGGTTATTTATTTATTTATTTATTTATTTATTTATTTATTTATTTATTTATTTACTTTTTTGACTGCTTTGGTGTGTGGTAGACTCCTTGTGCTGCTCAAAATACAATTTTTGTCACAACTCAATTGTTTCTGACGAGCTTGGTCCGCCGTCGTGTGTGCAGTCCCCAACTGAACTTCCATCCTCGGGGCCGGGTGTTCTTCATTGCAGTATCACTAACCCAGGGCGGGTCGTGGTTCGCATACCCACGGCCTTGCTTAAGAGATACACTCACCATCACCACCATCTTTGAAAATTGGGGTCGTTAACAATCCATTGTCATAGTGAATTACTATTTGTGACTTTCACTTTAGGCATATTGCAGCAAGAAAACCTCAGACTAGCTCTCAGATAGGCTAACCTCTTTGTACTGAACATTGTTTTTCTTACATTCAACATCTTACACAGAAATATATTGGATCACAATAATAACGAAATTTCGTTAAAAATTTTAAACGCCTCGGTATTAGACTATGTATTAAATTACTCATTTGTGCAATAACAATGTTTTCCTTCTTTTTCTGAAATGTTTAATTTAGCCTCTTTTAGCCTGTGAGGTCCTTTTAGCCCTTTTCAGAATCTGTATGATTCATTCATTCCACTAAGAAAAGATTTAAACGGAAATATTTGTTACAATAGTGACGTCACCAAGTAAGAAATGAAATAAGCTGAATCCTAGGGATCAGAGTACAATTTACTGCCGTTAATCAGTGCTTTGCAGGACTAAATATTCATGTTATATATTTTTTACACACTTCAGGTAAACTTCAGCAGCAGAAGTCCATGCTGCATTTTACCAAAAAAAGTTAACGAAATCCGTGTAATAGGTTCAAAAAACTCTTTCTGCTTGACTATGATGTAATTATATTGACATGGTAACTGGTATCTAAGATTTGGACATAGTCGACTAAGATCAGGATGAAATTCAATCTCGGAATTTGACAGTCGATTTGACAAATGTCAGCAATTATATGCCGTAGCTAAAATGAAATAAGATCTTCTGCAATGGTTGAACATTTGACATTCGGAAACTCTAGGTCATGGTTAGTGAAACAAATTTCCTGGAAGTAAAATGCATTGAATCCTAAATCATTTAAACCGTTGATCTGTTCTGTTATTTTAATATGGGCTGATATTTCTCTTGGAATCCCCCAGCTTTGTCTCTTGCTATGCGTTTTTTCCGCCTCTTGCAGTAATCGCAAAGCGTGTGGAGGCGGAACTGTGTTCACATATAAGTTATTATATTCTTACGCTACGAAAGTAAACCACAAAAGAGGAACATAGAAATGGTGAAATGCAACAAGAACGGCGTGGAGCTGATGTGGAGGGACAGAGTCCGCTCGGCTTCGTTGGTGGTCGCTTTCTAAACTCGTTCCAATCGCCTGTAGTTCGTCCGTGGCATACGAGACGGATAACGCGCAGTATTAAAGCTGCGTCGGTTCGAGTCCCGCACATTTCATAGCTGTACAGTGTTACAAGGACTAGTATGGTACTTGACCTTGTTTCCCACGAATTTCATCTGTGTCTGCTGAGTTCGATCCCCGGCCAGTTCGTGATAGAATTTGTGGTAGGAAAACAGACATTTTGCAGAGGATTTTCTTCCGTTTCCTTTCATCATTCCACAAACACAACTACCATCCTCTGATTTCTTCTGTCAACTTCAATCGTAAAATATAGCCTGGGTTGAAGTTTTGGGAGTACTACGGGTTTCACACGCCGATATAAGAAGGACTTGTGGCTCTGAACCCTGGGGCTTATCGGTACTCGTATGAAAGTGAGGCAATATGGCCCATATATTAGCATCGAATTCACGAATGATACCCAGATACTCGGATATCTTTCCGAATTGGACTATCATCTCATACAATGGACCAAAGCAAGCCTGAGAACAAGAACTCGTCCCAAGTAGCAGCTGTTGTTGTTCAGGTACTTGAGGCAATGCCAATTGATGTTCCTGAGCTTTCGTTAATTATATTCCCACTAACATTCACAATAAAATGTTGAATTATCATGTATTTCACTTCGCAGAGTAACGTACGGATAAATACGTTCCCGATAATGAAACACGTTCAAAATTATCTCGCTCAGATGTAGTGTTCTATCTTCGTACTGGATTATCTTTTGTTTATATCAACTCACCTCCCAAAAAGTGATCTAAAATGGCATCGATCTGCCCTAACAAGTTCAGAGTAATGACTGTACTACTTCTCGGAGCTGTCGTAGGCTACTCCGCAATGCTTGTTTATCAATAACTACCTTGTTACGTTAACACGTGATCTTCTCTACCTAAACGCAGTAATTACCTTCCTTTGGTTACTCTAATGTGCGTTAAACACTGTACAAGAGTCCGGGTTGTGCGCTGTTAAGTTGGCATAGCGTGTAACAATAACAAGGTGAGTTGCTAGGCAACACCGTGGCTGCCGGTGTTTAATTAAAGTACTTGTGAGTAGTGCCAAGAGCGGCCAGGCGAAGCCGTCATCTGTCTTCATTAGAGCTGCCAGGCCGCTCGGATTAGGCAGACGCGAACCTCGTTGACAACGCGCGTACCGGACTGTGTGCACAAGAAGAAAATCGTCAGTATGTCTCCGAGACTGCGCGGGCATATCTGACACCCTAGATCATATATGTAACAGATAACTCCTCGATACGTTAAAATCGGCAGCACTTTGAAGAGAACAACCGCCAGGATCGCCACCCGTCCGCCGTAAACGAACACGAGATGGCAGCACAGTCGCCAATGCAATTCAAATGGGTATTATGACGTGACTCCTTATGTAACAACTAGATGGCAGCGTAGTAAACCTGACAAAAGTTAACCTCAAACGGTCTTACTAATAAAAACTCTATATACAGACGTTTAACTGTCTTATACTTATACATTGAGTAGCTCGTTTATACGTCGTGTGTAAATTCCTTGCTAATCACTACATACGTCGTGTATAACAGTATGACTGTTACACAGCTACGTCATAGTTTCGTCATTACTTCGTTACGAAAGGTAATAGAATATCTGAGGTTCTCTATTACATCCGGTAGAGTGCTCTACTGTGGAGTGTGAAATGTCGATAGTACAACTAGCTCTAATCGATTACCACACTATATTTTGGCCAAAGAGTACAAGCTACAGCAATATTATTCTAATTATTCTGTGCTCTTTGGTGTGTTCTTCTGTGGTTACAAGGCATCCATCATCATAAAATGACAGTCGATACGAACAGCTGTTAGAGGGGCGGCCATTTTTTTCTCTATATACAACGCTTAAACAAGGGGTTTCGTGTATATAACTACTGCAAAGCAATTCCCATTGTATAGTTACAGCCTGTTTATACGTCCATAGCTTATTCACGGTTTATTAGTAAAGTTTTCTGTCTCAACGCTGCATAAGTCTCGTATATAAACTATACACGGTTTATTAGTAAGACCGAAAGCCTATAACCCCGACATATCTGTTACATATATGATCTAGGCTGACACTCAGTATTAGTGGCAGAGGAACATGGAACTCGTGTTGTTGAGGAACTGTCCGCTGTCCTCGGTTGTCGAGTGGGCAGCCATGCGCTTGGCTACTCGGGCGTCGGAAAGAGTGGACTGAACTCAGTTCCACAAAATATAGCAATGGTAACCATTAAAGTGTTCTGGCATTGAACTCGCCTTGGTTATAAGAAATGCTGTCCTCCTCCTATCACACGTTCTTAACATCTTAGGAATATTGTTTCATCTGACCATTCCATTGTTGGCACAAATGCCATCAAAACTGAGTGCATACGCACGATATGTTTTCTTTGAGAGCGGACGTAAACTGAATGGAAATGGGCGAAGCTCTCACTGCTCTCTCAAATTGATGATAATTATGATATGGTTTATTCTCACACTAATCTCTCCGGTCCTGCTGAGTCTTCACATTTCTGTATTCGGGCCAGCAGTTCCGTTCTTACATTATTTACAACTTTTACATTACCAGACGGTTAAGACCGACGCATAGGCTATTCATGGTTACATTGTTCATCTGTCACCCACTTTGTCCTGCATGTTCATTCACTATACTCGTTACTTACTATATTTCTACGTTTATTATCTAACCCTGCTTATCTTCTAATCCTATCTTCTACTGTTTCCTATTCATAACAAAACCTAACAATTTCCTTTACTACTCCGTATTCCTACCGTCCGTACTTATTTACAATTTCACTACAATCATGTTACTGCACTGTGTAACACATAACAATCTTATTACACACTGTTATTTACTTTATAACTGTCTATATTACCTCTTTGTCCTTATTGATATTTATCTAGGCTAATCCTTACTTTTAGTTCATCTACTCATATAGTACATTATGCAACGAGCCTATAATGGTAGTAATAAAGACGCAAGTATGATTGTTTATGAAACGAGCGCAAGCGAGTTTCATAATTTTCATACGAGCGTTTTAATTACCATTATAGGCAAGTTTCATACGACTTTTTATGCTCGACCATATTTCTAACTTGAAAGTATTGAAAATTAGGTCTTTTTATGGTTATGTGCGAACTGACCTGAATTGTGAGATGTGCGCAGACGCGAAAGTATTGATTTTTTCTGAGGCCGAATGTCATTGATCTTGGCACAGAATAAGAATGAACATTACTCTGATATAACCTGGAAATTGATATAGAATTGAAAAACGAGATGACAAATTGAATTTATTTGAATATTATTTACAATTAACGCTAATTATTATAGTAACAGAACATAACCTTCTGCGACAGTATTGGATTTCCAGCCTCCGTGACTTTTCGCTAATTGTCTCTCGATTGCATATCCGAGAATAATCGATATAACGGTACAAAGCTGACTTGTGATTGGCTGAAGACCTGTACTTTAATGAGTAGGTGTACTTTAATGACATGCATTAAAGGACTGCTATCAGGTGTATAATTACTACATTTTGGCATGGTCGAGCATAAACATCTTTATAGTATGTCCTACTCTTTGCCCACTATTTTAATAAAATCAACATTACCTATTCTTACTTCTTAATCACTATTCTTCCATATTTCACTGCCCACTTCTTAGCTAATCCTTGAATCCACTAACAAACCATTTTCTTAGATTATAAGAGGGTTTATCCTTGCTACTGCCCGCTGATTTTCACTATCTGCTCTATTTACCTTTACTATACTTCCTCTTCTTATCCCTAACCCTCCTTTTTTCCTATCGTCTTATTATTATTATTATTATTATTATTATTATTTCCAATACGCTCATTAACCTTTACCAGCTGTTGACTCACGTTGCATTTATTTCCCTCGCTGACACCACAAATGTGTCCGTCATCGCTTCCACTCTCTTGACACACTTCACTCCTATCGTGACCTCGTGGTGACATCACTACTGACTTCCTCCCCTCTCTACTCTTAACGCCCTTCCCTCTCTTTTCTCCTGTCAGCAAAAAGTCCAGGGTCTTCGTACTGCTGCCTGCTGCTCGATCGAAATTTGCTGCATTCAACAAAACTCCAACTTCCGCAATCTCTTGCATTTCTGACTTCTTGCTTTTCACGACTTCGTTCCTGATGGTAACTGAGTTCTTCTTCACTATTCCCCTTACTTTATCCTTGATCACTTTTATTTTTTCTTCATTCATATTCTCTCCTAGCCCAGATTTATTTAAGCTATCCAAACAATTCTACGTCGAATACCTCACCATTTATTTTTAATTTGTCTTTCACTAGTCTCGCGTAGTGACCGCTGCTTTCAGAAAAGTCACTAGCACCTCACTTCATAGTCGAAGTCATTATCAATACTAATATTTGAGTCTTTCACCTCTTTCCTTTTGCTCACACTCTTCACCTTTATCATAGTGTTCGCCAATTTGACTAGTATAGGCCGATTGGCCCCATGTCCCACTCTATAGACCTCTTCACTTGCCCGTTACTAATGCCTAATCCCATCCACTCCCAGCACACATTCAATATCACTCATATGTCTCCCCCAAGATTGCTCTCTTTCCTGTTCTTCAATCCCGAAAAATACTAAATTATTCTTTTGCTTCTCTTCTTCCAAATCTTTCACTTTCTCTTCAACATCTTTTTAAATTAATGAGCGTATTGGAAATTCAATAGCTTTCCCAAAGTACGCCATGAAATATTATTCATATAAAACCATTTTATCTCGAAAAGGAAGGAAAAGCGAGCAAAATCGAATTAAACTTTTTTGTTTGAAATATCTCAAAGAATAACCATCTGAAATTAATGACATTACTTACGGTTATTGTGTATAGTTATTGTAGCGTGTCTGTGCAACGCATTTTTCCACTGGTCTCTGTTCCTAAGTTTATATTTTTAAGCGTTATTTTCTTTTAATTTGTTTTATTCGCTTACGCTGTCTTAATCATTGTTTCTATATTTCACGTAATAATGGCTGGTCTCATATGGCGGGGAGGCACTTTAAATCCGTCCCTCTCTGCATTTATAATCTGACTTGTGTTGGGCAAGCCCATGGTGCGGATTTCGCCGGTTCCCCCTTCATCGTTGTCACTCATTAACGGCAAAGTGCATCAACATCGGTTAAAAACGCAGTAATCATAGATTACGAAACGACGGTTAAACAGTAACTGTGGTTAAAATGTCATTTCTGTGCACAATTCACAATCACCGATTACTTAAACATGGCTAGCTGACACCTCATTTAACCAGAGTAAAGTCTATGATGGTACACTGTTTCTACAAAATGGCTAAAGGAAAGCATCCATACCGCTGCAAAGATAATAGTCAAGGTCTAAAAGCGACTGTGCTCACTCTGTTTTACATCAAAATGAACGTGTCCTACATTTTCGCGTTGCATTTGTTTGCCTTTCGGCACTGTTATATTTACGAGTTGCATTTCTTTGTTTTTCAGTGTTGTTAGGTTAAAATCGTACAAAATGGAAAATTGGATGCAAAAATGATTATATCCCAATGTGAGGTTGAAGTATTGATAGACTTACTTACTAGATGTAAATATATTATATAAAAAAGAAGTAATATCCATAAAGGAAAAGAATGCAGAAGATTAGTAGGAATGTGTGTACGATCCAGGACCCCATTTACACGAGGGAACTGTTCATTATCCTAAGATCCATCCATAACTCTCTTTGTTCAGCCAGTGACATAGAGAAAGAGATATTCGAGTATTCCCTCTTAAAATACAGAAAATAACAGTTACATAGAATCGTAACATAAGCAGCCGATCCATAGGAGAAATATGACTGTTCTTGTGTTGTATCAAGTGATCCATTTGTAGATTTTGATAAACGAAATCCCTCCTGAAATTTTCTGTCACATAATTCCTCGTAAGAATTCTCTCTTTCCACTAAAGAAACTTCACGCTCACGCTCTATCCAAGTAATTGAAGTACTGTACAATAATAATCGTCTTCGAAATAAACATCTGGCCGCCATTTTGCTTTACTTGCTCTACTAATCGCTGGTTATCTCCTTTAACCGCTCGAATATGGCCGGTTAGAGATTACTGTGGTTAACCTCCTATTTAAGTCGTAACTGAGGTCGATCCACTGTAAAAATGCTTAAACACGGATTAGGTCACAATTTTAACCAGTGGTTACACTAACCGACGTTGATGCACGTGGGCATAAGAGAGTAATATGGAGGCACAGTCTGTGGTGCACTGTGGGTAGTCTCTGAGGAACTAAGTCGTCTACGATTCTCGGCACAATCGGGCGAACAATACGCTAAAGCGTGCCATTGGACAAAACAACATTTCACTCACACATCCGTGCGGTGGAAGTGAAGCAAGTACTGTTTGGTATAAATTCGTTATTACGAGCAGTAACAGGTTTATGTAATGTGTGCTCCTGACACACATTTCAGAATAGTCGCGTATGTGTCCACATGCATGACGCACTATGGGAGTTCAAACACTTTCTGTTAACGGCTGGCTCATTGTATGGAAATGATGATAGTTGTTAATGAAATGAAGAGAGCCGACGACAAATTAGACGTTAGCGTCACGCATAGGAAATGAAATCTATGGCTGGGCTGGAGTACATTGATCACGAGGCAATATTTGGACAAAGAGAAAATTGCCGACACAGCTGGGATTCAGGGAGAATCACGTTAGTCTTCCCTTTGTTCTAAGCTGAAACTACAGCTCAGAGAAACTGTTACGTATTATTTCATTGCAAACTTGTGAAAAAATGTGAAAATTTATTTTTGTGTTGAAAAAATTGGATACTTCTTCGTAAGTACAATAAACTATTATGCAACAAATTTTTTAACAAAAAATATATCGCATATTTCATAAGTTTTCAATAAGGCAACAATTTCATTGAGCATTTTATTAAACAGAATTATGCTACACTACATTCTGACAGAATGATATTCGATTATGGGTAGGAACTGGGAGAACTATGTTTCACAATGTTCCGAGTTCGGCACTGAGAGAAAAAATCAAGCTATGTTCCGAGTTGGAAGTGAGGGAGTTGTCACGCCTTGTTTCGAGGTCTGAACAGGCACGTGGTGAGAGCTTAATGGGAAGGACCCGGGCAAAACATGTCAGCAGCAGAGCTATTTCGCCCATGTCAATATTTTGAATAGCACAGTATGGCCATTTCAGTGGCATATTGCAATCCAAAATGCACCGTAGGCCTAAACTTTCATTAGAAGCTGAGAAAAACGGTAGGCCCATCATCATTATTATTATTATTATTATTATTATTATTATTATTATTATTATTATTATTATTATTATTATTATTATCATCATCAAGATGCAAGAGAAGCAAATCAATGCGATCAAGCGTTGAGCCGTATCGAATGAGGATAATAATAATAATAATAATAATAATAATAATAATATAATAATAGTATATGATTATGTCTCGTGACCAGAATATTGTACGAAATGGAAATATAGAATTTGGAGATTTATCCTTCGAAGAGGTGGAAAAATTCAAATATCTTGGAGCAACAGTAACAAATATAAATGATACTCGTGAGGAAATTAAACGCAGAATAAATATGGGAAATGCCTGTTATTATTCGGTTGAGAAGCTTTTATCATCCAGTCTGCTGTCAAAAAATCTGAAAGTTAGAATTTATAAAACAGTTATATTACCGGTTGTTCTGTATGGTTGTGAAACTTGGACTCTCACTTTGAGAGAGGAACAGAGATTAAGGGTGTTTGAGAATAAGGTGCTTAGGAAAATATTTGGGGATAAGAGGGATGAAGTTACAGGAGAATGGAGAAAATTACACAACACAGAACTACACGCATTGTATTCTTCACCTGACATAATTAGGAACATTACATGCAGACGTTTGAGATGGGCAGGGCATGTAGTACGTATGGGCGAATCCAGAAATGCATATAGAGTTTTAGTTGGGAGGCCGGAGGGAAAAAGACCTTTAGGGAGGCCGAGATGTAGATGGGAAGATAATATTAAAATGGATTTGAGGGAGGTGGGATATGATGCTAGAGACTGGGTTAATCTTGCTCAGGATAGGGACCAATGGCGGGGTTATGTGAGGGCGGCAATGAACCTCCGGGTTCCTTAAAAACCAGTAAGTATTATTATTATTATTATTATTATTATTATTATTATTATTATTATTATTATTATTATTATTATTATTTATTATCATCATCATTATTATGCAAGAGAAGCAAATCAGAGGGATCAAGCGTTGAGCCGTATGGAATGAGAATAATAATAATAATAATAATAATAATAATAATAATAATAATGATGTACGTTAAAGTCTTTAGACACAAAAATTATCAGGCTTAGTAACAAAGACTTTAATACAGTTATTATACAAACTCTATCTTGACTCCTATGTACCAGAACCATAGAAATCTGTAGACTTAATGAATTCTTGACATTAAGAGATATGCCAGATGAATTCTGTCCTGAAAAACGAATGCTATAAAATGCATGAAGATAATTCTGTTGCCTGAGATGAACCGAGAACTTTCTGCAGGGGTTGGAAGTGTCGCGGGTTGTTAGCGGCAAGTAAAGCGCGCTGTGCTGTAAACTAAAATGTTTCTTTCTGCATAATTTAATGGGCCGCTGTGTTACAGCGAACATTTCATAAATCTTCATACAGGATACGAACCCATGTAATAATTAATGCAGTGGTTGGACCCGTGCGTATTTTTCTAATGTTACGTCACTTCCTGTACGGTGTGACACTGCTGATGTTATTTAAATGGTGCGGGCTCACTAATGAAGAGCGCATCTGATATTATCGAAGAGGTGACGAGCCGTCACTACTCTACTACCCATAACGAAAACATTCCCCTCATTATGTGAGATCGTCTGAAAGCATCGCATGTATGTGTGGTTGTAGCGTCAACAAATTCTGATCTAAATTAGTGCTTATTTAATAAGAATTAGAACATGTAGACTGCCTGGGCGAGTGAGGAAGAACTTAATAGTTAAGTACAATTTAAAACGGTCGAAATTGAAGTAATTGCTGTGACAAAAAATGTTTTACATCGCGTTCTAACCTAAAACTATCTTAATTTCCACTGCTGGAGTTGTCCGTGCTCAACCCGAGATTGCTGTGCGACGCTTCAAGGTTCCTGTCTACTGCCTCCCAAGGGCTCGGGCTGGCCAAGTTGAGTTCGTACACAGCCTAGAAATTCGTTTGCAGAAGATTTTGCTGCAGAGGAGTCATTTAGAGGGCAGGGGCAATCCCCCCCCCCCCACGACTTCAAGATTAAAAGAATAATAATGGAGTAATACTACTGGCATCAGGACACAAAAGGAAGGATTTTGGGTTATGGTTGATTCTTGTGTAGCATTTTATATTTGTTTTGGTGGTACTTCCGATTTGCAGTTAGATAGTTGGGTATATTTTTCGATATTCGAAGGAAGTAAGTGACAAAGTTGTGTGAACATTTCTCTGTTGATTTCTGGTAAAATGAAGCGAGACACATGTGTTTAAATTGAGTTGCTGTCATTTGAATTAAATATTATTACCACGCTTCATATCGCTTTGGTCTACTGTTTAGAAAGAGTGCAATATTCATCTCACTATATCTCAAAATAGGGATTTTAGACTTACTTCCTCCTTGCTTCTGAGACAAGACTGCTGAAGAAACAGAATGTGATGTGGGAACTGTACTTTTAATATTAAACTATTTCATTATTATAAACGCTTAAATAAAAGACTAGCTAGTTAATGTACATGTTATAATACTCTGCTGCAAATTTAAATTTATTTTACATTATTAACTTTCCTTGTAAGATAAAAATGTTAAAAAGGTGCTTTTAGGGACAGTAATGCCTGTGTACTTATAAATAAATAAATAAATAAATAAATAAATAAATAAGTTACGTAAGTTAAGTAAGTTAAGTAAATAAGTAAAGTAAGTAAGTAAATAAATAAATAAGTAAATAAGTAAGTAAATAAGTAAATAAATAAATAAGTAAATAAATAAATACGTAAGTAAATAAGTAAGTAAATAAGTAAATAAATAAATAAGTAAATAAATAAGTAAATAAATAAGTAAGTAAATAAATAAGTAAGTAAATAAATAAGTAAGTAAATAAATAAGTAAGTAAATAAATAAGTAAGTAAATAAATAAGTAAATAAATAAGTAAGTAAATAAATAAGTAAGTAAATAAATAAATAACTAAATAAGTAAATAAATAAATTTCCTCTAATGAAACCAAGGCGTTACCCTTTAGTAGTTGCTAACTATTGAAAAGAAAAGTGCAATTATTGTGCTAATTGAAATCAAAATTTGTCTATGAATCTGTGTGCATTAGTTCGCACGTACGTCATATTGGCAGAAAGTGCATTTAAATTACTTATCATGTAAGATACTAAGTTAAACATTAGACCTAGTTGTGGAAACTGAAAATGTACTCTAAAATTGGGCAAACTTTACCGTAAAACAAACAAATTGAACCATGTTGTGACTTGAAAAATAATAAAATATGCAAGAAATGGGGAAAAAAATAACTAGTTTTGAACATAGGTTCAGTGCATCTGATATGGTTTGAATTTCTTTTTAGTCAAGTTTGCCTCTGTTTACGATATAGAAAACAGTTCATTTCAGAGGAAATAGGAAGGAGTACGCCACGCGATATGTCCTATGTCTCCTCTTAAAAAATTAATCTTCCAAATCAAAAACTGAATTTTTTTTTATTTTAGTAGGTTATTTTACAACGCTTTATCAACATCTAAGGTTATTTAGCGTCTGAATGTGATGAAGGTGATAATGCCGGTGAAATGAGTCCGGGGTCCAACACCGAAAGTTACCCGGCATTTGCTCATAAAAAAACCTCAACCAGGTAACTTGCCCCGACCGGGAATCGAACCCGGGCCACTTGGTTTCGCGGCCATACGCGCTGTTACTCCACAAGTGTGGACCAGAAACTGAAATGACGACCTTGTTTTTTGTGTGCGTATTCTCAAGTATCTAGCAAGCAATACATTAATGTTTTTGTTCATTATCACCACTACCTCCTCCTCCTCTCCATATTCATCTTCTGCTCCTTAATCTTCCTTTCTTCCCCTTTCTTCTCTTCTTGTTATCCTCAATTATGCCTATTCGTCTCCAGTCGCCTCCAAATTCTCCTCTTGCTTGTGATTCTGTTGCGAGGAATGCTGGGGGATTATTGTCCTTAATATTCTTAGTGGGAACTTGATTTCAGTCGATCTGCATTGTGACTGTCTTCAATAGCAATTAATTAACTTGCCATTGAGCACACTGTTCAGATTATTCTCACCTGTTCTCCGCAGCCCTTCACTAAGTCAGTGTGTGTGTGTGTGTGTGTGTGTAATTTTGTTTTCTGTATTTCTGACTGCATTAAATTTGATAATTTTCTTTTTTCTCTGTTTCATGTTATCCCGCAGTACCAACGTGCCAATAAAATGAACTGCACTCATTTGCTCCATCGGGTTTAAGGTCAGTAGCAATGCTGTATTTTAACATTTTAAATTACTTGAAATTCACTCAAACGTGCAGGCCTACAATGTTTCATTCTGTTTCATGCTTTATTTCATATTAGAAAGAATTAGTAAGCATAATAGTGAATGTATTCTATTTAGACAGGAAATCGATGTGGAGTTCGAGAGCGCAGTGTTTCTCTCCACTGAAATGTATTGGATTTAGCAGACGGGTGCTGGACTGTTTACGACAGTTTTCACATTGTTGCATTTTAACTTCGCAATTCAGAGGTTATTACGTCGGATTGCGATTTTCAAAGACAGCTTCGTTTTGCGTTGTCCAATATCTTCATTTTAAGATCCATTCAATTAGTTACATCATGGATTTGTACCTACATAATGTTCTGTTCAGTATGGATTCTTCATAGAGTAGGCTGAAGAAATGTGTACAAATCATAAACATTAAATAAACCGGACAGCATTCACATCTGTGTTAACGAGCAGTTGGACGGAGCAATGCATTACACTAACCTCAACTTCAGTGTTCAGTTACTTTAAAGTAGGGCTGCAAGATCTATTGTAATAAAATGATTCGAAATTCTACTCTTATAATGAAACAGTTCTGAACGTAGCATGGACAAGAGAGATTATACTGAAACTGTATGTCAAATGATAAGGATAAACGCATTCTTATTCAACACGACGCTTATTAGGCTAAGTATATGCACAATTTGAACCGAATGTATGGATGTTTTGTGTTCCTAAACGTTACAAATCAGCCTCTAGTACAG
The DNA here is from genome assembly GCF_040183065.1 of Periplaneta americana. NCBI lineage: Eukaryota > Metazoa > Arthropoda > Insecta > Blattodea > Blattidae > Periplaneta > Periplaneta americana. The sequence goes on along the minus strand of NC_091122.1, from coordinate 187,769,709 downwards.
TCCTGGGTATAAAGGGGAAGGAAAAAGGAATGGAGATACTCCCGCCCATGTCCTTTCCGCTTCACCGCTTTAGAAACGAATACATAGTAAAGCACTGTGCAGCAGTGGTGGATTTTAGGCGATTAGGGAGCGCCGAAAGCTATGACGCATGCCTTACACAATCCGTCACTCAGCAATGCTTACCTTCAGGTCTACTCGTACAGTCCGATACTATCTGTCTCTGTTAGGGAATATGGAGTGGAGAGTAAAGGGGTAGTCCGCAGACCTCAATTGAGGCAATAACGCCCAGGCCTGCTCTAGTGCTACAGTGTGTGCTACTGCCGTTTATCTGCCCACATTCGATTTAAATGTAAGGGAACTTGATCCCGAAGAATCAATAATTTTTTTTAATTCAAGAAAACTTAAGGGAAGACTCCACTGAAAATCATGATTTTTTTTTTTTTTTTTATTATTCAGAATTTATACCCCAAATGGATTCAGCTCAATTCTGATTACAAATACTCGTATGTTTATACTTTTTAAATTAAGGCTGGAAGGGGGCGTGGAATTTAAAGAGCTGTCAAAATTGTTTTTTATCGAAGAATTCTTTTTTAAAATTTCTGATTACAAATCTAGTAACTTTTTGTTGGCTCCCTGAAGTTACTAGATGAATGTAGCGGAGGAGAATATAAATTTACACAAATATTCATTTTATTTTCAAATCTATTTTTCTGTGTTCATTTTTGTTGATTCAACACCAACTTTCTTATGCCAAATATTGATCAATCTGGATGAAATTTTTCTTAAGAAAAATATTAATAAAATAAACTAGCAGCATTTCTCACAAAATAAATGCATAGAAACATGCAGCTACCTCATAAATACTTGCAGTGAAAATTTCATCCAGATTGATTAATATTTGGCGTAAGAAAGTTGATGTTGAATCAACAAAAATGAACACAGAAAAATAGATTTGAAAATAAAATGAATATTTATGTAAATTTATATTCTCATCCGCTACATTCATCTAGTAACTTCACGGAGCCAACAAAAGTTACTAGATTTGTAATCAGAAATGTTAAAAAAGAATTCTTCGATGAAAAACAATTTTGACAGCTCTTTAAATTCCACGCCCTCCTTCCAGCCTTGATTTTAAAAAGTGTAAACATACGAGTATTTGTAATCAGAATTGAGCTGAATCCATTTGGGGTATGAAAATATGAATTCTGAATAAGTGAAATAGCTAAATAATTTGGAAAAATTTTCATGATTTTCAGTGGAGTCTTCCCTTAAAGAGGATGTTTGCACATAATTTTAACTTATCATATGGCTGGAAAAAAATTAATTACGATTGAAAGATAATGGCGCATACTTTAACAAAATTTCAGTTGAACTGAAATGCGTGACGAATGATTCGATGATATTTCAGAACGCAGGAAATCCATTGCTGAACTTGTCGCATTGCAATTTTTGTCAGAATGGGTAGTAAAGACAGACCCGACGTGGTTCTCTAATTTAAGAAAGTGTTGGCCACCGGGATGGGCTAATATAAACACAAAGCACTGAAACTAACAGCTTGATGCGTTCACGCCGCGACAGGGCCGGATTCTTCTCAGTTTGATGTGATTTACCCCTCGCCTCTGCGTGACGAACCAGCCTCGCTGCCAGCTGGCAGGCCGGACTCGCTTATCGAATCGAATTCATCTCGCACTTCTGTATTTTTGTGCGACCTCTCTAGCACTCGCTGTGAAATCTTTTTTAAAATCCAGATGCCCCCTGACGTTCACCCTCGTGGACATATCTTACTATGATTTCATCTCTCACGACTTCGCGTGTCTAGATGTGACTAAATTAGAGTTACATGAGACTGACTACATTGTGACTTTTTTTGTCCATGTTGCTGGTCTGGAAAGAATTTCTGCACTTCTTGAATTAACCCTGCTGAACGTTCTACCCCCGCACTTCTATTGACGACAATTTCTTTGGCTTCGGGTTCTTCGTGTATCGTGCAATGAGTTAAGGCTGCTTCACAATAAACCGGAAACTAGAATCGGAACGAAAACGAAACGGTAAAATTGTTAAAATGTGTACATTTAAATGTGAGCATTCACAATTAACGAAAAGCTTGCCGGAGCCCGGGATCGGGAACGGAGAGTTGGCCAAGTTTCAACTTTGGCGTTCACGTTTCCGATCACAGCCCACTAGATTCATTCTATTGCCATCTAAAAGCTATTTTGTCGTCGTATATTTTGTAGCAAGAAGACCGTGACATAACCTGTGCATTATTTTGTTCTGTGCTGTGCATCATGGAGCAAGTTTTATTTGATGACATTCTAATATTGAGTGTTGAGGAAAATCCTCATATTTACGATAAGCGGCGCGCCTCGTATAAAGATGAGAAAATGAAGGAGAATACGTGGCTTTCAATAGCTGCATCTTTGAACACCGATCGTAAGTGAACCATATTTTATTACTGTATTGGTTGTATTACAGACTACATATTCATGCTTCAATTCAATAACTACTGTTGTGTTCATTTTTGTTTTATTACAAATGTTTCTTCTCTAATTATTTTACGTTATGGTAGACTTAAAACAGGTTGTGATAATAAAGATGCATGGGCATATTTATAGTACCGTACCTAATGAAATGTTTCAGTTGAAATTTCGAAGTTGGTTAACCTGTGTTTATGTTGGCTGCCTTGTGCTCATGAGAGAACGCCATTGGTCAATTATACACAAATAACATCAGAATGCGTAATATCGACTTTACATATCGTTATTGACATGCATATCGATATGCATAGTCGTCTACGTTCTCGGTTTATTGTGAATCAAAAATTTTCATATTCACGTCCTCTGCTTCTCGTTTTCATTCTGGTTCTCGTTCCCGGTTTATTGTGAACCAGCCTTTAGGCCTGTCCATTGTTTATAATCCCTGTGTATGCTATTTTATTTGTATAGGCTAAGGAGGTTGTAGACTACCTATTTAGCTGGTTTTTGTAGGTAAATAAAGAATGTGAAAATGAGTAATGTAGGAAGTTTCTTCTACTTCAATTTGGAATACCATTATTCAATATTGCGTGTCAGAAAATGTAAACATTACATCGATAATCCCATGCGAACGTTTCTCGGCCAATGAACAGCTCTTTGACGCTACATTGACCAATGAGAATCGAATTACACTGACTATTACACTCTTACTACGTCATACTACTTTTGACCAATAAAACGGTACGAAAGGACGTATTTCGACCAATCATGGCTGCTTATCGCACAATTTTATCGCGTCCCTAGCATTTGTTTAATTTTATCGCGTCCCTAGCATTTGTTTCTTTGTTTGACAACATTTGAAACTGCGCTGGTCTGGACGTCAAAAAAAAAAAATATATATATATAATTACAAACCACTCCAATCGATGCACAGCAGTTTCAAATATGACTCGCATTGGCATTCAAGAACAAGAATTAATAAAAATCACTGATCATACCTATCCATCTTCTGAAATCCGATTTACAAATAAATGAAGAGCACCATTCGGAAATCCTGAATAGGTTGAATACACCATGTAGGCCTAAATCAACGAGTTCCACTTCTATTACGCACACGTCCAATATAACATCAATTGAACCACCAACCACATTCAAATTTGAAAATTGTACATTTAATAATTATTCCTTTTAAAATTATTCATTCTGAAATCCTGAATAAGTTGAATACACCATGTAGGCCTAAATCAACGAGTTCCACTTCTATTACGCACACGTCCAATATAACATCAATTGAACCACCAACCACATCAAATATGAAAATTGTACATTCAATAATTATTCCTTTTAAAATTATTCATGTTTATTTTTTATGTCGTCGTCGTTAATTAAAACTTTTCTAACACTTGTGTATATTAGTTAGGTTATGTTATAGCTTCTGCTATATGATATTATGGATAGTCACGTATCAGAGATTGTTTAATATTAAGATTTATTGAAAATCATCTGTCAAGTGACGTTGATTACTGGGATTCGGATAATTGAAGTGGAATGCAACTGTCTTAATAAAAATGAAACTGAATCAATAAAGCTTTCTTGACTAGTAACCGTCTACAGAGTTCAATGAAGATTCCATAGTTGGCACAACTGCCATCTAGCGTAATGGTGCAATAATACATTTGAAGATAGGTTTATTTTCGTAAGCCAATTAATATTTTATTGTATTGGAGTACTTTGTTACTTATAATCTTTATATACTTTCTTCTAATCGTGTAATAGTCAATTAAATCCCACTCGAGTTTTGATTTTCTCTAGATAAATCAAAACCTCTAGTGAGATTACTGTTGATAATTATAAGCATGCTGCTCAGAATTAAGAAGTGATAGCTTTCCTCCTACGTTCATTTGTTTCGATGTATCAGCAATTACGTGAGGCTCGCAGTCTCAGTATGCAACAATAATTACTATAAGTAAAAATGGTTTACAATAAAATTAAACATGTTTGTAGATAAGCAATGATAAAATCATATTTACCTCTCCTCCCTTATGTCCATGCCTAAACTAGTGGGAAAGCATATCTTCTTGTAGAATAAAAATGATGATTTGACGAGTACTTATAGTCCCGTCGCTCTAATTTCCGGCAGCCAATTGTGTTGCAGGTCGGCTACATTTAAACTTGTGCGTCTTGTGATTCGCTGGTGAAGACGTTATTCATTTCTTAAGGCTCGATAAATATTTAATATAACCGCCCGCCATTTTGGCTCTTTCGTTGGCGTTCGCAGAAAGCACACGAAGACGTTATTTGCCGCTCAATTATTTGCTGAATTACAGTGCGTTTGATTTATTATCATAGGAGCTACGACATGATAATGTTTAACGGTGTGGCAAATAGATTCCTCGTATGGTAGCTCGGCAACGAAAGAACAAAAAATGGCGAACGATACTACCTACCTAGACTTTATAGAGCCTTGACTTCCTAAGACGTAAGCAAGGAGGAGGAGTCACGCCGGGAATAACAGCGTCGCGACTATAGTTTTGTCTTTGTGATAATTTGTTATTAATTATGTTCGCAATTCTTTCTGATGTCTGAAACTTTAAAATTTTTGTATGTGACATTTGTTGGATAAATGCTTTTTAAAACAAATTTTAGTTATTCTCTTATGAAGTTGGTTCATGGCGAAGAGAAGAGATTTTGTTTGTACCTCTCCAACCTATTACTCCAAATCGCATAACTGACTGGGCTAAAGCTACATTACACATGTCAGAAGGGATCGTAGATAGTAAAATGTATTTTGCAATTCATTTTGAATAATTTTTCAGAAAAGTCTATTATATACAACAAAAATATTTATTTTCAGTCAATGACTTTACTTTGTATATGTGTAAGGTACAAGTCCTTATATTACATCATTTAATACTGTATTAACGTTTTCGTCGGTCATCATCAGATATAACTTTTTATGCTGCAATATCATCCTTAAATAAATACATGTGCCTCTATGATCAAAATACAATATACATCGATAAACATAAAACGTGTTAAAATCAATCTGGTTTGGGAACATCAATATTTCTTTTCTCATGTAAATGTACCTTATTGTCAATTGGTTAAAAACACATTAATTTTTCAGTTTTAGATTTTCATATAGTGAAGACCTGCAATTTTATATATATATATATATATATGTATTGTAATCGCACGTTTGTGTTTTTAACCAATTGACAATAAGGGTACATTTACATAAGAAAAGAAATATTGATGTCCCCAAATCATGTTGATTTTAACATGTTTTATGTTTATCAATGTATATTGTATTTTGATCATAGAGGCACATGTATTTATTTAAGGATGATATTGCAGCATAAAAAGCTGTATCTGATGATGTCGGTATGACCGACGTAAACGTTAATACAGTATTAAATTATGTAGTATAAGGACTATATAAAGTAAAGTCATTGACTGAAAATAAATCTTTGTATTGTAGTAAAACGTAGCTGTATATCAATAGAGTAAACATAATCTTTATTATCTTCCCAACGTAAGTTTTTGTTCATTATAATGTCTAAATGATTCACCTATCCGAATGTAAGAATTTAAACATTGGTTATTATTTGAACAATATCCGGTTATTGAACTTATTTTGAAATTATTTTAATATTGGGGAAAACCTATTTTATTCAAATGTAAGGCTATAACGGCTCTTTTGTTAATATTGAGGGACAGTTTTGTTTCTAACCAAGTTTTAACAATGTTGACTCCCACATTTGCATTTAGGCCTACATTTCCCAGTTTATACCACTGAAGATTAAAACAGAATCCTCAGCGAAACAGTAAATATTTCCTTTAATCTTTTAAACTAAATTCAGCTGCTTGTGGTTTTTCAAGATTTTAATTTCTTTAGAGCCTCTGAAGTAATGCAGTTACTGTCAACAGGAGAGAAATTGAAGAGATCCCTTACACTCGTTTCAAAAAACATATGCAGACACTAATTCAAGAGTCTTTTAAATAAACTTGCACAGTTATATATAGGCTTGAAAAGAATAAATTAAAGCGTGAATAAAGCAAGTTGAAATCTTAAAAAAAGACTGAGGACACTTTGAAATCCACCCTTCAATTGTTTCCTTTCGTACTGCATCAAATGGGATTGCCACAACATCTCCACATATAGTAGTCATTCCTCTATTTGACCCTTTGGTTTTACACCTTAGAATGCAGCAGTTGTTCACATCATTGGAGCACTGTCCAAGTCAAGCTGCAGCATTTAACTAGGAATCTAGTTGTTTCCCGTCTCTCTCTCATACAGTAGATGTTGGCCTCGTATTTGTTCTAGGCCTATGTTGTGTCTCTGCTTGTGGATGTCTCGCACTCATAGCCTTCCTACTATAATAAAGCCACAGTTGGGTGGCTCGGCTGGTAAAGCAGCTCCCTGTTTTTGACGGCGTACCCACCGCTCTGTTTTTTGTGTTCCCTGCTCCCCCGGGTACAACAATTACAACTGTACCGCACCGTAGTAATCTCTGGAATGGACAAATCAATCAAACGAAGTGCTTGCTACTGCGCCTCCCTCTTGAGTGGAGCAGTGGCATAAGGTGCATCGACTGTCCGACGTGAATTCAGAATTTTGCGTTTCTCTCTGTGCCTGTACAATAACGGCAAGAACTGGGATTCGGATTCGAATCCCAGTGACGCCACCTGGCACTCAGAATGAGAAAGTGGAATACTGATTGGTATTCTAGCAGGTCGCTTTCTATTAGAAAATTGTCGAAGTCTTCTGTCGTAATGGTGAATCTGGAATGAAATGAGTGGCGATTGCAAGGACGCTAGAGAGCAGAACCTTAGATTTTTTCTTATTTTTGTCATTGTTATTGCATCTGTACTCTCATATCATAATATAAGTGGGGGAAGATTTTTCAGATGAAAGTAATTAAAATTAAAAAAAATATATATCTCAAAAAGCACATGACTTAAATTACAAAACTTGTTAGCAGTTCCAACAGCGTTACATGTCAGTGAGATTTTGATTCCGGAAAGCAAAACCCATGAAAATTAACCACTTCCCTTATTATCCCGAGTTAACTCGGGTTGCTAACATGTGTCAAAATTTATTAACCCGCGTTAACTCATTTGAGTCCCATTGTCTATTTCATAGTGATTTTTTAAGTATGTAAGAAAATTAGTGATGTACAGTGATTCTGCAATATTAAATGACCTCGTTACGAAAATAAAAAAATATGACGCCTTTTTTCACAAAACTGGTAAAATATATAGTAAGGGAAGAGGTTAAATACAAGAGTCGACCTGGTTGGCGAGTTGGTATAGTTCTGGCCTTCTATGCCCAAGGTTGCGGGTTCGATCCCGGGCCAGATCGATGGCATTTAAGTGTGCTTAAATGCGACAGCCTCATGTCAGTAGATTTACTGGCATGTAAAAGAACTCCTGCGGGACAAAATTCCGGCACATCCGGCGACGCTGATGTAACCTCTGCAGTTGCGAGCGTCGTTAAATAAAACATAACATTTAACATTTAAATACAAGAGATTAAAAAAAAAAAAAACAATATGGGTGAAGTTCGTTGGTTCTCAAAAGGAGCAATGATGAAATCCTGCAGAAAGAAAAGTGTGGATAATTGGGTATGATACATACAATAGTCCATACTTTGAAGTACCGACCGACAGGGAAAAGAATAGTGAAAGAAGACCTTCGAAGCCTCTGGCAGACAGCATTCATTTTGTTGTCGAAACCGGACCACCTGGTCAAAGATTCACGGGGGACTGCGGCAAAATGAAGCAATACTTGCGATCAATGTGTATCGTGGACAAGTGGGTAGATTAATTTCGTCCAATGTGTAAAAAAAAAATCAAATTGACGAATTTCGAGTTGCCTTGATCGTAAATCATGAGTCGGCTTGAGTCTTGATTTGACTCGTTGCTCGAGCAACTCTGCATTATTGACACGTTACGGACAGCTGGCCGCCTCCGGACAGCCACTGTAAACTTGATTAAATAGAAATCTTCCTGGCCCGTAACCTTGCCTAGTAAAATATGTATTCGGTTACATATTTAATATGCAAGATGAACTGTTATCAAACTTGGGGTTGTCTTGAGATGCCTATATCGATTTCCAATGACACTAGATTCGATTTATAATACATACGTGCAGGTGGTTAATGCAAGAGCGTCGTATGTCTTGTTTTATTCACTCTCTTCAAAGATGTTCAATAGTTACACTAATTTTTTATATTTCAGGTTTGTCGGTGCTCGTAAGACATTTATGAATTGGATTATTAACAAGGTCAGATACCTGAAACTCAAGCAAGATAGATTTATACGTGTGAAGACGCTTGGCATGCATTGGACGTATTGACATACTTGCGTAGTGTTGTAACAGCGTTCAGCACCTCCTGGTTCAGGAAGGATATCCAAACTGATCTTCTGCTTGTGTCTCAGTCCACCTAGGCCACGTGGAGGGCTTCTCGGGACCAGTAATTGGTTCCTAGCAAACTGCATCACACACGTGCGGCGTGTTGTAAGTCATTCAACCGTAAGAGTGCAGCACGGTGTGTTCAGCTGCCATTCCTACGTACGTAAATACAGAGTCCATTCAGCAAGTTCGAAAATTATTTGAAGAAATATTTCCCGGTTTGAAGGTTCCACCTCGTGAAACAATTCGTAAATTAGTATGTAAACTTCGGAGGGCTAGAAGTACTTATTACAGATAAGAAAAAGAAGCGTTTTGAAGGAAGAAACATTGGATGACATTCGCTATCTCTATCTAGAACATTCCCGTAAAATCTATGAGGCGGCTTGCCAAATAAACGGGAATTTCTCGGCCTGTCGCGCACAGAGGTACAAAGTCGTTGAATTACAAACCTAATTAGCCACAACAGGGAGATCATGCAAAGAGACGGGATTGCAAGTAACGTGAATGGTGAGAAAATAAATTCATGTCTTATTTTCTTTCCGACGAGGCTTCGTTCCATCTCCATAGCTACGTGAATTCACAAAGTTATCAATACAAACCGGACATTATTCGCAAGGTTCACCTACATGACGACGGGGTTGGTACGTTGTGTCCCATAAGCGAGAAAATAATTTTGACCATTTTTTAAAGAAACATATGTGGATATGATTTTAAAGAACTTTTTCAATAGTTAACTGAGATTAAACTAAATTACATAATCTTTCAACAGAATTCTGCCACTGTTTCATATAGCCAACGTTTCCCTACAAGAAATTAGTAGACTGAAGTGTAGGAGGATCATTAGTCCTAACCTGTGGCCCCCACGATCACCCGACCTGACTCCACATGTGACTTTGAAATTCTTTGAAAGGTAAGGACAAAGCCACGCACCTTAGATTTTAAGCATAATATCCGTCAGAAATTGCCTCTATTTCTCAACGAAAACTTGAGGCATCAAATGTGTAGAGAAAAGGACGAATGGCAGTTTCAACATGGGCGAATAGATAACAGCAGCGCCAACTCTGCTCGCAGCGTAGCCGATAGATACCGACCACGTTAAACTGGTAATGACCGGCAGCAATAAATTTGCAGTAGAAAGATTTATTATCGCAACTGGTTTATAATTTAATAATAATAATAATAATAATAATAATAATAATAATAATAATAATAATAATAATAATTAGAACAAGAAAACCAAACGATAAACACCATTGTACAGATAAAGTGAGAATATTCTGGAAAGAATACTTACTTACTTGCTTTTAAGGAACCCGGAGGTTCATTGCCGCCCTCACATAACCCTGCCATCGGTCCCTATCCTGAACAAGATTAATCCAGTCTCTATCATCATATCTCACCTCCCTCAAATCCATTTTAATATTATCTTCCCATCTACGTCTCGGCCTCCCTAAAGATCTTTTTCCCTCCGGCCTTCCAACTAACACTCTATATGCATTTCTGGATTCGCCCATAGGTGCTACATGCCCTGCCCATCTCAAACGTCTGGATTTTAAGTTCCTAATTAGGTCAGGTGAGGAATACAATGCGTGCAGCTCTGTGTTGTGTAACTTTCTCCATTCTCCTGTAACTTCATCCCTCTTAGCCCCAAATATTTTCCTAAGAACCTTATTCTCAAACACCCTTAACCTACTATGTTCCTCTCTCAAAGTGAGAATCAAAGTTTCACAACCATAAAGAACAACCGGTAATATAACTGTTTTATAAATTCTAACTTTCAGATTTTTTGACAGCAGACTAGATGACAAAAGCTTCTCAACCGAATAATAACACGCATTTCCCATATTTATTCTGTGTTTAATTTCTTCCCGAGTATCATTTATATTTGTTACTGTTGCTCCCAGATATTTGAATTTCTCCACCTCTTCAAAAGATAAATTTCCAATTTTTATATTTCCATTTCGTACAATATTCTGATCACGAGACATAATCATATACTTAGTCTTTTCGGGATTTACTTCCAACCCTATCGCTTGGATAATACTGTTACAAATAAAAAATCATATGAATATACGTTACTGACCCGTGTCACCCAAGTAATGTTCGGGTTGACTTCCTTCCTATTACACTCATTTCTAGTATCTTCTAATGAAGTTATCTAGGCCGCCCGATGTCATCCACAGTGAGCACTGTGCGTCGTCGTCTTCGCTTCTTACCTCGAAAACTCCCCGTTTCCCGAAATTTGTTGACTAATTTGGACTTGGAACGCGATCATCAGGAAAATTGTCTTGGAATAATCTCCTGTACGCACATATGAATCGTAATGAGCACTCCTTGGCCTACTTTCTTAGTACACGTCGTTGAGCTCGGACTGCTCCCTGCCGTGGCTGGCGGGCAACTCATAATCTGTTCACCTCGTATTTAGAAAAATCAACCACAGTGGAGAGTTAATATTTGAAGGACGAGGAGTTGTGGTGAACGAGAATTGGCACGAGATCAAATGATAGTTTAATCTTAAAACTGCATCAGCTTTGGTTTTATGTGAAGCTTCACAACGGTGGTTGGCCAAACCAAGCAGGTTTATCAGTAACTGATAACCTTAATGTAATCCATTCACAGCTGACGCTGTGTTCGAAGTCGGGACTGCAGAACAGGATCGGTCCGAATACCGAACTAGGCCTCCAGGCTGGAAATTTCTACGGTAATTGAAATTTATCTCTTTAGCATTTTTGGGTGGTCCAACATTTACTTTATATTTTTAATATGCTTTAACTGTAACAATTTGTTGGACTCCATTCTTAGTTGGTATTTTGTAATTCAGTTCAGACCGTTTGTAATATTATATAGCCTACGGTCAGCTGCAGACCTAAGTAAGCGCGTTTTATCAACTGTTTCATTTGGTTGTTTCTGTGGTATATGTGAATTTTATAGGACACGATTATTGTATCGGCTTTTAACCTCCTGATGATGTTCTGGTTTAATTATTGTTTTGTTTTGAAGTTAGTATATTTTGCGTTTTGCATCATTAATTGTCCCGTGTCACCTGCTTCGATAATTATATATTTTTTGTTTATTGGCATTTAAAGATGAAAACATATGTTTTAGATACAGTAGTATTTTTAAGTAATTTCTCATCGTCGGCGTATAAATGATGTACAAGCACATTAAAATTTCAGCTCATAAATTTACATGTAGGTCTATCACATTTAATCGTTAAGTCTATGTATCACACCATGGACACAAAGATTTGAAAGTGTGGCAGCAGATTTACTGTGTCATAATACTTTGGTTTCCCAGATTGTAACATCTGCACACTTGAGTATAGAGATTGCCTCGGCTTTTAAGCAATGTTTATTCTGATAAGTTGTTAACAAATATACAGACTGGAAGTAACATAAATGTGCAGATTTTAACAGCTTATTCTTTGGATATTCGGTCCCGGACAGGACGGTTTTGTCTCGTAACGTCCGATGACGGTGCTCACACGTATCGCCGCGAGGCTGCAGCATACTGCGTTGGACGAATGTCCGGTGCAGCTTGCTGTCAGCCGTAGAGTACAACAAATCCCAAATGAATATTTTTCTCAGAAAAAACCTCCTAAATATAGACACTGTTTTACTCGATAAGTACTGCCCGTACTCTTATGATTAGAGAAACTGATAAGGAATGACTTATCCCTTTGCAGTTTAAAAATAAAATGGACGGTTTTCTTGTAAACTAAATCAAAAGATTAATACGTATCATTATTTCTTGCCATTAGGAAGGCTGGCAATCCTACTACAGTGACTAAGGGACGGAATGCTGTTCAGGCCGAGTGTAATTTTTTAATTAACCATGCACTTGATCACAAAACGCATAATAGGTTTTATTTAGGCCTGTTTTAATGTATTCTATTGCCGCCTTCATTCTATACAATTATATCACTTCCGGTCTGTATTTTTTTTTCATTTTATTGGGTTATTTTACGACGCTGTATCAACATCTCAGGTTATTTAGCGTCTGAATGAAATGAAGGTGATAATGCCGATGAAATGAGTCCAGGGTCTAGCACCGAAAGTTACCCAGCATCCAGTCTGTATAATAAAAACATAATACATCCTTGTTCAGTTCTCGTATAGTTCTAAGAAACCTTTCATCTTTTTATAATCTGTCACAAAATAACAACAAAGAAACAACTATCTTATAATAAACTACCACAGTTAAGTGAAATTATAGTACGTAGTTGTCAAACAATTAGAAGTAAAGAATTCCTTCCACAAGTAGGCCTACCAGTTATATGCGGACCATTGTTTTTGACAGTGACCAACTCCTCTTGGTGCTTATAGATGATTTTAGAACACTTCTGTTTAAGGGGTTATGTACACCATTGGCCTGCCTAAATTTAGTAATTAAAAAAAAAAGTATTACTTCCTAATCCGAATTTCTTTCATTTTGAAATTTGGTTTAGTGTTTACACAATTCGTCTTCATCATTACACAACTTTAGAGTTAAAAATAAATTTATCTTTAACGATTTGCGGATCATTAAATTGGCGGGTGCATTCTGCGTTAGGAAAAACCGTTTCCCAAATACCTCACATAATTTTCAATATTTTAAGTATGCTCTTTATTTAATTTTATTCACCATGAATGCCTTAAGAAAATTGAAAATTGCAAAATTTCATCAAATTATCTAAAAAAATTGTACCAGTTATCGAAGAAACGCAGCCACCGGCGTAACTATGTCGGCAGGCCTAATCTACAGCGGATTCTCGCCAAATATCATCTCGTTGTCAACAATGCTATCGAAGCTAAATAACCTCGCAGTCGATACCGACTAAAAAATCACAGAACGGTTTCAAAAATGTAAGTTACGGGAACTTCTTTCACTAAACTAAAGAGGAGAGTCCATTTAATGGAATAATGAATAAATGAATAAACAAATAAATGAATGAATGAATGAATAAATAAATGAATAAATATTTTTTTACCCTCAGTGGTATAGAGGACTCCTCAACCTAACACTGAAAGAAAACTGAGCACTAATACATGTACGTACTAAATTTTATTAGACTGGTTTTATCAACATTAAGTGCTGCGTTATTTGCATTGATTGACTTCAGCTCTGTATTAGATAATCGCACTTGTACCATCTGAAAATAAATTACATGTATGAAATATTTACGGTTATGCTAAATCATTAATATAAACTAGAAACAATACTGGGTGCAAAATTTATTTCTGGGGAATTTTATGTTTGCTATCCCTAAATTGTGAACGAGTAATTTTGAGACAATTAGAGACCCTTATTTCTAGTTTTTGGTTTCTGTGATAAAGGAATATGTAAGTGAAAGTAAGGTATGGTTTTCAATGCCATAACATTTTAAATAATTTATCAACGGTAATCTCACTAGAGGTTTTGATTTATCTAGAGAAAATCAAAACTCGAGTGGGATTTAACTGATTATTACACGATTAGAAGAAAGTATATAAAGATTAGAACTAACGAAGTATCCAATACAATAAAATATTAATTGACTTACGAAAATACAACTGTCTTCAAATGTATTAGCCTATTGTATCATCTCTACATTACAAATATTACGCTAGATGGCAGTAGTGTGTTATGATTAGCTCTTTTCTTGTTATCAGTTGTGCCAACTAAGGAATCTTCATTGAATTGAACTCTGTGGACGGTACTAGTCAAGAAGGCTTTGTTGATTCAGTTTAATTTTTATTGAAATAGTTGCATTCCACTTCAATTATCCGGATCGCAGTAATCAACGTCACTTGACAGATGATTTTCAATAAATCTTAGTATTAAACAATCTCTGATACGTGACTATCCATAATATCATATAGCAGCAGCTATAACATAACCTAAATAACATAAACTAGTGTTAGAAAAGTTTTAATTAGAGATGACGAAATAAACAAGAAAAGTTTTAATTAAGGATGATAAAAAGTAAACATGCATAATTTTAAAAGGAACAATTATTATTGAAAGTACAATTTTCAAATGTGAATGTTTTAATGGTTGGTGGTTCAGTTGATGTTATATTGGACGTGTGCGTAAAAGAAGTGAACTCGTTGATGTACATGGTGTATTTATCAATTTATTCAGGATTTCCGAATGGTGCTCTTCATTTATTTGTAAATAGGGTTTCAGGGAAGATGCATAAATCTATTACCAGTGATCTTTATTAATTCTTGTTCTGGAATACCAATGCGAGTCAAATTTGAAATGTTGTGCATCGACTGGAGTGGTTTGTAATTTTCTGTTTTTGACATCCAGATCAGCGCAGTTTGAAATGTTGGCGAACAAAGAAACAAATGCTAGGGATGCGATAAAATTGTGCGATAAGCAGCCATGATTGGTTGAAAGACGTCGTTTCGTACCGTTTTATTGGTCAAAAGTAGTATGACGTAGTAAAAGTGTAATAGTCATCATAATATATTTTATGCTCGACCATGCCGAAATTTAGTAATTATACACCTGGTAGCAGTCCTTTAATGCATGTCATTAAAGTACACCTACTCATTAAAGTGCAGGTCTTCAGCCAATCACAAGTCAGCTTTGTACCGTTATATCGATTATTCTCGGATATGCAATCGACAGACAGTTAGCGAAACGTCACGGAGGCTGGAAATCCAATACTGTCGCAGAAGGTTATGTTCTGTTACTATAATAATTAGCGTTAATTGTAAATAATATTCAAATAAATTCAATTTGTCATCTCGTTTTCCAGTTCTAAATAAATTTCCAGGTTATATCAGACTAATGTTCATCTTATTCTGTGCCAAGGTCAATGACATTCGGCCTCGGAAAAAATCAATACTTTCGCGTCTGCGCACATCTCACAATTCAGGTCAGTTCGCACAAAACCATAAAAAGACCTAATTTTCAATACTTTCAAGTTAGAAATATGGTCGAGCATAAAAAGTCGTATGAAACTTGCCTATAATGGTAATTAAGACTTTCGTATGAAAATTATGAAACTCGCTTGCGCTCGTTTCATAAACAATCATACTTGCGTCTTAATTGCTACCATTATAGGCACCTTGCATAATGTACTATTATGGTGCACATAGTCAACTGTTTTAGCATATCATAAAATATTTCTGCAACACGTAATTTAGAATTTAAACAATTTAATACTTAATCCACTAATGTAATAGCTGCACTCTCTGTTAATTTTTGTTTAAGTCCAAACTGCTCTTAACACTAATAGCCTATAATGTTGGATCTGCATTAGCTGTAGTAGGTTTCCTTGAATCTTCCTCTTTGTACATTGGCTTTACTATTTACAATTTGAGTCTTCCTTGAAAAATAGTGTAGACATATCATATTGCATTGAAAAAATTATATAATTAGCTTCAAGTGAAGAAATTCTTTCAACACAGGCTTGTAGGACTTTACTTAGATTTCATCAGATCCAGTGGAATGTTTATTGTATCACACATAAAATATCTCCTTCCGTCACCTTTTCTGCAGTTTACTCTCTAGGCGTCTTCATATTCCACAACTGACTTGTACTTGTCATAGAGATAAGATTGAAAATCAAATCACTTTAACGTCTTCAGTTGAAATGGCAGATTATCTTTGCTTATAGGCTAAAACTATTCCCGTTTTTTACTTTATTTTTTTTGACGGATTTCACTTGTGTGATGTTTTTGTATTTTCGATTTCCCTCTTTATTAATTAAAACTAGACATTTGCCTCCAGTCCAATTTCCGTACAAGTTTCGTAAAGCATATCATTAGAACAGTAAATATCCGAATTCGGATCTGTCACAAGCTCAGTCAGATTTTCATTCCCTTACACCTCAAAGAGCGTCATATTGTCGCAACAAGCAGCAATCTCTTGGCATTATTCTTCTGGATGTTTTTGTTATCTTCAGTTCACCTAATCAAAAGTAAATACAGCGAAACTCCGCTAATTCTGACTTCACTTCTTCAGAATTTCTGAAAATTCGGACAGTTCGTCCCTTTTTTATATACATGACACTTGGAGATTAATATCACCTTTTAACTACGTCTATCTCCGTTTTATGGGTGCTTTGAATACATTGAGGCCAAAGACTTTACCTTCAGATCCAGGAGGTGGGACTGAAACATAAGATCATCCTTTGTCCTGTACGATATGATGGGGAGAGGCTGATGTCTGGTTTCGTCCTCCTCTTGAAGACACTGTTGAAAAGAGGACTTTGATTTTTATTAATTCTGCAACCAATGTGTTTTATAGAAGATATTTCATTACTCTTGAAACTTCAGTTTGTACAGGTAATAGTTTTAAAAGTATATTAATCCAGTTCCATTATTAAAAATTCAGTGTGCTGTTGCATCTGTGCCTCGAACCTGAATGTCAGGTCGGTAATATAGGTCTAGTTAACGAAAGACTCCGCC
This sequence comes from Periplaneta americana, assembly GCF_040183065.1. Lineage (NCBI taxonomy): Eukaryota > Metazoa > Arthropoda > Insecta > Blattodea > Blattidae > Periplaneta > Periplaneta americana. The sequence goes on along the minus strand of NC_091122.1, from coordinate 187,752,437 downwards.
TTGTTAAATTTAAATGTGGAAAATATAAAGACAGGACTGTAAAGATGTTTGTGATTTGAAATAACATTCCGATATTTATTTTCATTTCCAACAGTGCTTCCTGTTCAGTTTCGAAAACCGTTGAGTGCAAGTGGCAATTGGACGCAAATTAGTGGGTCAGGATTCAGTCCGTTTTATGTAATCAATTGAATGAAATGTCTGCAGAAGAGATTCTCGTGGTTTATCCAAGGAGTGAGATTTATTAAATACAGTGAAGATTACACATATAGCTTGGAGTAGAAGTTACAATATTGAGATGAGGCATATCTATATTAAGTGACCAGACACTGAAATTAATACAGCGCCATGCGGAAGTTGAATGTGCAGTTGATGTTAATAGAAACCGATTTCTAAAGAAGATCGGAAATTACATTTAGCTATAGGGGTGAGACCAATTAAATGTTTAAAACTCCATTAATACTTAATTATATTTAAGGAGGCAAATACAGCGGTATGAAGGTGTTAGAAGGCGAAAGGGATGTCATCTTGAGAGGTGAGGAGAGGGAAATTCAAAGCGTTAGAAAGACTTGCATGAAGATCAGTAAGAGGGTCGGGAACAAGCTTATTGCATAACGAACAAATATAGCAAAGTTTGTAAACCCGGGAATATGTAATATTCAACATAAAACAAGTATTAGTATTTATTGTTATCAACACGTCTAGATGAATGGAAAGCCTGGCTTAGGTACTTTCACACCAAGATTAGAAATTCTTTAGAGTTGTTTGCTTTATATTTTGAGTAAAACAAGTAGACTCTCCTAATGTTATGTAAAGTGAATCCTTAGTAATTAGCGACCTTTCTAATGCTATTCAGAAACTTGGATCCATCACTATTTTAATTTATTTTTTAATTAGTCTGTTTTATTTAACGACGCTCGCAACTGCGGACGTTATATCAGCGTCGCCGATGTGCCGGAATATTGTCCCGCAGAAGTTCTTTTACATGCTAGTAAATCTACTGATATGAGCCTTAAGCACACTTAAATGCCATCGACCTGGGCCGGGATCGAACCCGCAACCTCCAGCACAGAAGAATAGCACTCTACCGACTGCGCCACCCAGGCCGACTATGACTATTTTACATTAATCTTAATTGTTATTTATATTTTTATATGAAACGTCAGACTAAACGTATCGAATGTCGTGGGGGCGCTTGTGGCCTTGTTGCGCCGCGCCGCGTTGTGTGCCACAGAGGGACCCGCTCGGTGTATTCAGTGTGTGTATGCGATGTCCTATTCGTGCCACACGCTAACGTTAAAAACTCTTACGAAATGATGAGCAACCGTGCTTGCTTGTTCAGAGTCCAATTTTCGAAAATGGGAAGTGATATATCGTAGCTTTTAACATGAGAAAGCAGTCGGAAGAAGAATCCGACTAACTCCATCAGTGCCAAGCGAAGTGATCAGTCCACGGCCTGCTGCATTGTGCTCGAAATTATTGCATATTCCGCAAAACAAAACTGGTGCACTTTGAGTAGAATAATTATTGGAATGATTGATACGAAGACCTAAACCAGCGCGCAAGAGTGAATGTAGCCTACGTGACAAGTAGGATCAGAACTTAACTTGCTAAAGTGCTTAATTATACTCCGTACGACAATTGTGCCTTGTTCCAATAACTGCACGTGTGACATTACGCATAATTCACTATATCGATGATACCTCGCATCTATAAAAATGGTAATTTAGTTTATGCCATTCTAGCATTATAAAGAGGCTGTTACTACTGTTACTACATCCATCTCACTTTGAGAGAGAAACATAGGTTAAGGGTGTTTGAGAATAAGGTGCTTAGGAATATATTTGGGGCTAAGAGGGATAAAGTTACAAGAGAATGGAGGAAGTTACACAACACAGAACTGCACGCATTGTATTCCTCACCTGACATAATTAGGAACATTAAATCTAGACGTTTGAGATGGGCAGGGCATGTAGCACGTATGGGGCGAATCCAGAAATGCATATAGAGTGTTAGTTGGGAGGCCGGAGGGAAAAAGACCTTTAGGGAGGCCGAGACGTAGATGGGAAGATAATATTAAAATGGATTTGAGGGAGGTGGGATATGATGATAGAGAATGGATTAATCTTGCTCAGGATAGGGACCAATGGCGGGCTTATGTGAGGGCGGCAATGAACCTCCGGATTCCTTAAAAGCCAGTAAGTAAGAAAGTTAGTACATCCATTATCGTGCGTAATCGGCTTATTATGGTACGCGTGCAAATAGTAGCAATGACGTATTCGCTATGACGTAATACCGGAACGCTTGAGTGGGGATACATGCAACTCGTCTGGCTATCTTGCTTACCGCTTCTACGCGCCACGTGACGAGAAATGAAATGCAGCACAGAAGGCAACGTATCATTTATTTCCAATTTTTAACGATTTTGTATCACTTTTGTAATATCACATAAAACAGTTCTGTGGTTCAGAGAAACTATATTAACAAAATATAGGAGCATTTGTAACATAAAATTTGATACCTGAGGTATAACCAGAGTTTGTAATACCTGCAAGATCATCCATTTATCTTTATTCAATGCCAATGCCAGGCGCAACTAATCGATACCAACATATGAAGACTCTGCGAGCTATGGATGCCGAATTATTTCATAATTTATTTCCATCAATTTACATAATGCTAAGATGTCATAAAGTGTTGTGGATAATCTTATTATGACACCCGTGAAATTGTCACTCACACCATAATCATCAAAATTATACAATTGTTGCATAAATAACTATTAACTACCGTAAAGGCCCATTCACAATGAAAATTAAACATAACCGTAACATAAACACAGAAGTTTGCGCCCAGGCTACCAAATGGGATCATTCACAATGATTCACATAAGCATTGACGTAAACATTACCGTAAGACGTTAACATGAAAGTTTGCAAACTCCAAACTTTCATGCTTATGCTTACGTGATTTGCAAACAGAACACAATCGTGGAGCGCTGAAGTATACGACAGAATATGAGGAAATGGCGTCGTTGTTATGTTTCCATGGTTACCAAGTATATTTGGGGTTATGTTTATGTTCCCATCGTGAATGATGGTATGACTTCTTGATTTTACCGTAACGTTTATATTCTTAAGTTAACGCTTACGTTATGTTTAATTTTCATTGTGAATGAGCCTTGACAGGTTACTTTGCTCCATTTTTCTGATATTTTAATTAAAATAGACTTAGAAAATGACATTTTTATGGAATTGTCATTTTTTGACAATTTTATTAACTGATTTGGGTTAAATAGGATATTGGTAAACTATTACTATGTTCAACAAAAAATACTTAGGTTTCATTACATTTTTTAAAAAGTGGATCAAAGTAACTTTGCACTAGCCTCCAAACCAACACTTCAGTTCTAATCAACAGTAACAACAATCCAGGTTGCCAGGCGACGATAGAAAACAAAAGATGTGGAACGAATGAAATGTATAAACAATTGCACTCTTTCAAGTTGAAATATCATAATACAGGCAAGGAAGAAAGAGTGAGACCACAGTCTGCTATATACAGTCACGAAGCTTGAGTTTTGAGGGTGCTAGAAAAAATAGACTGTGACGGTACTATTTTGCATTGCCTCTAATGAGGCGATATTAGCGATCCTAGTGGTGAGCAACTAGGCCTATCTAATGTTTGCATATTTACTACGTATTGAGCTTCGCGACTGTATATACTAGACTGTGGTGAGATGTGATTGGTATAAATAGTTATCTAGACCGGGAAGTTTAGAAGTGGAAACTCGGTATAATTTAACATGATAGAAGAATCAACACCCCTGATCGAGGTTCTGTCTGATATGTACATCTATTATGAGGCAGTACATCTCACTTGACGATTTGTGTCAGAGGAAGAACAATTATTGTTTGTATGCATCTGAAGCCTGGTTACTGTAATATTGTGTTACTAGTCGGCGATGTATTCAATGGAGGTGCAAAAAAACTGGCTACCCTAACCTATTATCTCCTGACTTAGTTGTTTCATGAATGATGCCTTATTGGTGTCACTTATGAGGTTCCAAGCTGTCGTCGGTCAGTTGACTAGAGTTGTCATCTTCGTGATGTCCAGTTCACAAGCTCTGCTGCTGCAGCTCCTTCAGCGGGTTGTGCAGCCATCGATCTCCATTACGCGCCGGCCACTTATTGTAAGTAACTTCAATGTATAACTAACGTAAATGGGAAGCATGAGAACATGTTAGCTGGGTTGCATAATCGGCAGGGGGCTTTTAGGCGGCGAACTGTCTGCTCCGCTGTTGTCTATAGGGATTCGAACATATCGAATGGAGAAATCAAACATGGCCGACGTCCGTGGAGATTTGTCCAATTCTCGGCGGTACGCATCACCAACAGCTCTACAGTAAAATATCCTGTTCGATATGTGAGGGCCGATTACTTCGAGTAATAGCAGGTCTTCGAATTTAATAAATTATCACGCTTTCATTAATTCCAATGCGAAACAATGGGTAACGGAAAAATGTACCTTAAAAGTAATTGATTCGGGAAGTTGGTTTCGGGAAAAGTGCAATTCGAAAAACAGGTATCATGAATAATGGTTTCGGAAAAGCGAATTTGAAAATATGGTCGGAAAAAGAGTCTTTCACTGCTCGGTATGACCCTGATTTTGATTTATGTTATTCCGTATTCCTCGAGCCAGAGGCATGGCTTGCAATTTCTGTTCTATAATCCTACTGTAACTTGTAAAATATGTTTATAGATTATCTCTCTTATTTTTATCATCTTAAAATTTTAGAATATTATGTATGATAAGTAGACATCGGATTTTTAGGCACTAAAAATTGCAGTTTTAGGCGCCTAAAATCAGCTCAAAATTTGTAAAATTAGGCTCTATTTTAATGAAAATAGGCATTTTAGGCACATCAAGGTATCATACTTATTTCTTTCACTGAAATTTTCAGTTATACACTAAAATACGCACAAAAAAGTATGTTTAAACATTAAAAAAGAATACTATATTATATTTATAAACAGAGCTGCACAAATTTAATATATTGAAACTAATGAAATAATGATTATTGATATCAAGATTACTCATTTTAAGTTATTGAAATTCAGTTCCATGCTCAGACTTTATTATAATTATCTGCACAGTACACCACCTGAATTTTTTCTAAATTCTCCACAGTTAACCTTTGCCTTTTGTCACTGAGAATCATTTTGAAAGCAGAAAAACTTCTTTCAACCGAAACTGATGTGAGAGGCGCAAATTTTAAATTAGGTACAATAGAAACATCAATACTTACTGGAACATTTACACTTTCCCCCGATATCACTCTTGATACTTTTTCCAACAATGAAAATCCTACATTCTTATTTAATACGTTGTCCCACTTATTTTTAACTTTTTTCCCAGTTTCGCCCAAAGCAGAATGTATGTTCACTTGAGCTTCCTTTACTATTGTTATTTGGCTACAAAGAGATTGTTTTTCACGTTCTAATTGTTCAATGCTTGCAGGTATGAAAGAAAAGTTTGATGTTATGTAGGCAATATCGTTTTTCACTCGTGAGTCATTCAGACAATCTTTCACTGCTTTCACACACGCTGCACTATCAGTTTCAGGTAATTTATCAATAACTGTGACCACTTCTTTAAAATACTTAGAATAATACACCACTGACTGAATCCAGGTTCCCCATCGTGTAACAACCGGCTGAGGTGGGAGTGGGATATCTGGAAAGTTCTCTCTGAATATTGAAATCCTGGATGGGGCTTTACAAAAACATTTTTTTGTGTTAGAAATAAACGAATTGACGAGAGGAAATTCATTCCGGATTGTTTCAGAAACCCTGCGAAGGCCATGTGCTAGACAGGTTACATGCGTGAGGTTAGGATATAATGTTTTAAGAAGTGGAGCTGCAGCAACCATGTATGAGGCAGCATCAGTACAAAACAACAGAACTTTAGAATCGTCTATATTACCTGAGTATAAAGACTGTAGGCCTTTATTTACAAAATAAGCAATGGCTTGGCTATTCACTTTCGAAAGTTCCTTAACACATACGAGGTGTGGAATCGAAGGTCCATCAGGACTAAGTTTTCCTACTACCATATTTGCTATATACCTACCTATTCATAGGATCTGAGGTTTCATCCACAGAGACCCATATGTAAGAATCACCTATATCCTCCCGAATGGAAGCTAAAGTTTCATTGTATATTCTGTCTAAGTAATTTTCTCTTAGGGTCGACTCAGATGGGATATTTTATTTACAGTATTTTTGTAAAAACTGTCTTAAAACCGGATTTTCAATTGCATTCCAGGGAATGTTAGCAGCAACAAACGCTCTGATTAAATCAGCATAGAAATTGCTGCTGAGATTGGATGAAGTAGGCTGTGTTAGTAAAGTTTGTTGCAGTTGATTTTTCTGCTGAGCTTTAGCCTTATGAGCCGCTCCTTGCACATGCTGCTTTAGGTGGCACTTCTTTTCTTGCGAAATCTAAAAATGTAAAGTAAACTGAATTAAAATAAAATCCTAATTGTTGTATTGCCGTATTTCTATCACAAATCCTAATTGTTGTATTGCCGTATTTCTATCACAAAGTTAGTGGGTTCGAACAATCAAAATTTTAATGACCTGCAAATACTTTAACTATCGGAATTTAAAAGGTTAAAGTGTAGTGGTCTTAAAAAGAATTATACCTCAGGATAGCTCAGTCAATGTATAAATATTATAGGCCTACTCATTAAAATTAATAGAATTTATATATTTCAACTATTGTTACATACCTGTTTGCTACAAATCTTGCAGAATATTATTTTTCCATCATAAGTGAATTCTGAATATTCTGTTAGCCATTGCCGGATCAATGTAGATTTTGCACTTATATTTTTCGGCATTATCGCGTTAAACTCCACAGGAAAACGTCCTACCGCTCAAAACTTCTCAACACAAATAAGGTGAGGGAAAGAGCAACTGTTAACGAGCATTCAAATGAACCGTTGTTATTGAGATTCAATTGGACAAAAATACAAAGTTCCACTTATTGTTGCATTTCCTGGTAGTGTTAACACTAGGAGGGCCATTCTTTTAAATATTTTGTAACGGTTTACCCTACTAATTCGCAGTTTTACGACTTTTCATAAATATTTCAAAAACACTCTTTCTCCAAAAATTGTGATTTTATGACACTTTGAAGGGCAGTACAGCTAATCGGTTTCAGACCGAAAACAGTCATTTTTATAGTATAGTATATCTCTGAATCGGTAGCAACACATGTTGTGATTGTTGCCTGCTTCAAAACTAAGGTTGGTTCTTTGTCGGCATTTATGCCTCCAAACATGTTAAATTCGGTGAAATCTATTGCGAGTGTCGTGAGATTCAAAACATTTTGTTTCCTTTATCAATGGTTTCATGGCCGGTGTGAAGCAAACTTTCCACTTTTTAAATGCCTTAAATTTCGCAGTGAATGCATGTATAAATTATAAAAAGTAAGAGTAAAATGCGAAACTTAACAGAGAGTTAGGCATTTTTAGGCGAATATTAACAAATTAGGCTCTAATAACCGTTTTAGGGCATTTTAGGGCACTATAAAACTCTTTGAATACCTTTCAATTTCCATGAAACACAAATATTAATAATTATTTTTACATTTCTCCTAAAGAAACAAAATAGGCATTTGCCCTAGAATCCGATGTCTGATGATAAGACTTTGTTGTGTTAAATTTCAACGTATCTTGTTTACGTGTTTCGACCTATTTATGGGTCATCTTCAGAATTGGTCGTTGTTGGTCTTGGCGCCTCTTGTTGTTTCCTGTGTGGGTGCGTTCGTAGTGTAGAGTCAAAGAGTGTATGTGTTTTGAAATAGAGTTGTGTGTTGAGAATATCGTTGGGGTGTGTTTTCGTGTGTCTGTATATTTCATATTGTTCTAGTGTGTTGAGTTTCTGGCTTTTTGGTTGGATGTGCAGTATTTCCAAGTCTGTGTTGATGTCTCTGTAGGTATGGTTGGCATTTGTGAAGATGACCCATAAATAGGTCGAAACATGTAAACAAGGTACGTTAAAATTTAACACAAGAAAGTCTTATCATACATATTCCGAAGTGATATAGTGTTAAAAGTTGTGTAATCAAGATATATTAAAATTTTAGTTAATTTTTTAAAGTCTGAATACATAACTTATTCATTTTTAAGTGCCAGGTTATTTTCTCTACTTTTTATCACATATATTTAATTTTGTTTATTTCTATTAAGTCTTGAATATTAATGCAGCACCTTCAGTGTGAAGCTGAGCGTACTGCCTATCTATGTTTGCCCCTGCCCAGTCCCAATTACCAGGACATTTGAAAAGTAATGAAAACATAGTTACTGCTTCACACTACATTTATTTAGGTTACTTTTGACATTACATACTTCAAATATAGTCTCCTGCCATGTCAATAATACGTTGCTAAATCCTTGGGAGATGGCGGACTCCATCTGCAGCACCATTTCTGGATGTCTCTCTCAGTGATTGATCTAAAGCTCTTTGGTTGTCAGCTCTTGGTTGAAACAGAATGCCTCTTGCAATAGTTCATTGTGGTAGGACTTCTCTCCCATAAGCTTCTTTTAATACCCTGGAGCACAGAGTTGCATTTTTTCCTCTTGCAACTTGTATTTTTATGAAGCATCTTTGTTCATACCTACTGAACATTTTTAGGGCGATATTTCTTAATACAAATCAGAAACAGTCGCTGTATTCACAAAATATGGTTACTTAAAGCCTTTTAATATCTGATTTGCAGTACTGTTGCTAATGCCCTAGTATTAACTTTACACCAACGATTCTGTATGTACCGCGATAGGCCGTCTGTGACATGACGGAGAACTACGTCATTACGAAGAAATCCGAAACATGTATAAATTCACAATAGTAGTGTGTTTATAGTTGCAGGTTTCTTTGTCTTTCAGAAAACTTGCAACCGATGCGACAGGGCAATTTTTACGAAAGGGAGAGAAAATGTTTAACATTGCAGCGTGTATATTTTGAGGCAATTTGCTTTGAACTTTGGTATCGTCTTGAAGCAAGAGAATTTGATCACTACAAATCACACTTGTTTCTAGGATCAGTGGCGGATCCAAGATTCCCTAAAGTGAGGCCTAAATTTTGTTGCCACTCGCCAGTCTTGGCCACTGCTGGGACGAGTCCAACAATGACTATTTCAAAGGGTGTACGCTCACGTCTAGCAAACGCTTTCGTGACGTAGTATGTAAGGCAGAAATAAAACTGTTGAGTTTAATTTCAACGAAGTAAAATAACTCCGTAAACTTAAATATAACTCTTGTAATATCGGCTAAAGGAGGGATGAAGCCCACTTAGCTTCTCCCTGGATCCGCCTATGTCTAGGATCGAACCTTGGACATTAAAGTACTGGGGCTCGAGGTGTATTTCTATACGAATATGATATATTGTGTAATACAAAATTTTGTATACAGTGAAACTTCCCGACAGCGGACACCGCCGGGGAAAAATTAAATGTCCGTTATTGAGAAGTGTCCGCTATTTAGAAAATCGTTAGTAGGCCTATGTATACAGTACATTAAAATTATTCATACATATTCAACACTATATTTTACAGTACATATAGTAGACAATGAGATTGTTTACAGTATTCATCCGGAAAGAAACCGTACCAGTAAATGTTTCGTAAATGAAATAAACATTACTAACCTGAGTTTTTCCCACATTAAACTTTGTGGCCAGCTCTCGAAAACTTAATTTCTTCTTCTCACAATACTTTACAATATCCACTTTCTCTTTTAGTGACCAACGTTTACGTTTTTGTGACATTTTTAATGTGACTGTACTTCCGAACACTCAACTTGACAAACTAAAAAAGTACGGACTGCTCACGTACAGTATCGCAACTAACAACCGTGCTGCTTACCTTCAATAAAGTACAAGAACGTTCAAATGCACGATAATGATTGTTGCAAAGAATTCCGTTTAATTTACAACCGTCTTTTTCTTTTTTTTTTCTTTCACGCTGTCCGTTATTTGGAAGTTTTAATTGTTGTTGTGAGATTTCAGTGTCCGCGTCCGTTATTGAGAATGTCCGCTATTTGGAAGAATTTTATCATAAGAGCCAATGTTATTTTGCAGGAGAATTTTAAAATGTCCGCTATTGAGAGGAGTCCGCTATAGGGAAGTTTCACTGTATTAGTTTCTACTGTTTTCTGTTTGCGATGATGCATCAGTACTGTTTACTTCAAGTATAAAGACATTATCGAACAAGCCTTGTTAAGTTCCTTCAAGCTAATCGGTTGATCTGTATGTTTCCTTAATCAGACATTCTTTCCAATGCTACATGTTTTATGTAAACGCGCGATGGAAGAGGAATTCCTTTCCGTTGATTGTTGTCGAGTTTTATCTTAAAAATGAGGTTAATTTCTTTGTTGTTAGAATCGCAACAGCATCTGGGTGGGCCCGGTTCAATCTGCATGTGAAGATATAACTCAACAAACCGTTGGCTTATCGGGCCAGCAAACAAGATCTACAGCTTCTGTACTACTAATTTGAATTTATTTAAAATTCGAATTGATGTTCCCATGATGTCTGTAATAATGCAGGGAGTATTTGCATATACCGCACAAGGTGCGCCTCGAGGATTCTAAACGGGTGGCATCAAATTATTACTTACAGTTTAGGGGCATTTCTGTCCAGTGGTGTTGAGGTCCCCTCCAGCATAGCCTAATGAGGAAATGTTTCACAGTGTCATACAATCCGATGTGCCTCAGTAACTGTGATACAGTTTTGAATGTCACGTGCAAACCAACCAATGGAGTTCGTGCCGATACTAATGTTAAACTTCATTTCAATCTAAATTTTTCATACGGTTGCAAGATATTTGCATTTGAATTCACAAGTTGGAAAATACGTATAGGAATTTAATGAACTGAAAACAGGGTCGATAACTGTAATAATAATAATAATAATAATAATAATAATAATAATAATAATAATAATAATAATAATAATAATAATAATAATTTATTTTCAACTTCTTGGCGATAGTAAAATAATACAGTCCACCGCTGTGGAGTAATAGTTAGCATGCCTGACCATAAAACATGCGGACCCGGGTTCAAATCCTGGTTGGAACAAGGTACCTGGTTACGGCTTTTTCTGAGGTTTTCCCTCAATTCATTAAGAGAAGATGCTGGGTAACTTTCATCGCTGGACCCTGGACTCATTTCGCTTACTTACTTACTTACTTACTTACTTACTTACTTACTTACTTACTGGCTTTTAAGGAACCCGGAGGTTCATTGCCGCCCTCACATAAGCCCGCCATTGGCCCCTATCCTGAGCAAGATTAATCCATTCTCTATCATCATATCCCACCTCCCTCAAGTCTATTTCGCTGGCATTATTAATTTAATTCAGGTGCTAGACAACCTTAGCAGGTGATAAAGCGTCGTAAAATAACCAATTAAGAAAAATCTAGTGCTACAGAATGTTTCTGAAACATTAGTGACGCGTGACCGAGGCGTGAATGTTTCAATGCTGTTCAAACATTTCTTATACATTTATTACGCCATACTTCCATCTGTAGTTTATTTTTTTATAAATAAATAAATGATTGATTAAGGTTCCTTTGTGATTACACACGACTTTTTGTTACAAACTCGAGAAATACGAGATCTTTCTTCATTAATAGCATACAGCTGTAGTTGAAGTTGTTGCATATCTTTGCATGAAATAGCTAATCATGTTTTTGAACTATTTTCAATATCCATGGTCTAGATCTGGTACCACATATCTTCCAATTTTACGAAATTGAGGTTTTGAGCTTTATATGCTATATCCAATGGTGCTAATCACACGCATAAGAAAAAACTACATCAATAGCTATTTAAGTTTGCTAATAACTCGTATTATAACTTTTGAGTTGTTGCTGCTAATAAGACGTATGAAATATTTTATAATAACACGTATCAGGTATTACATTAGAATGTGTGCTGATATCACGCACCTGAGTTCATATTCTTTCTAAATGCCTTGCGTATCTCGTGAAAGGCGGGTAGTTGAGCTGATTTGCAGCTCTATATTTTGTAAGTAAACACTGCGAATAATTTAAGTGAATGATTTCACATCCTTACTTACAAATGACTTTTAAGGAACCCGCAGGTTCATTGCCGCCCTCACATAAGCCCGCCATCGGTCCCTATCCTGTGCAAGATTAACCCAGTCTCTACCATCATATCCCAACTCCCACAAATCCATTTTAATATTATCCTCCCACCTGCGTAACGGCCTCCCCAAAAGTCTTTTCCCCTCCGGTCTTCCAACTAACACTCTATATGCATATCTGGATTCGCTCATACGTGCTACATGCCCTGCCCATCTCAAACGTCTGGATTTAATGTTCCTAATTATGACTTCACATCCTGCAGGTAAAAAAAAAAACTTGTATTTTTATTTTTAAATTATTATGCTAGTTTCCGCTCGGTATTCAACTTCATCTCCTCCTCAACTTTCAATATATAAGTCACAATTCAAAATAATAATCTCTCTTTCAGCTCTCAAAAGCTCCAAACACGCTCTAAAATTATACGGACTCATAACAGTGAATGGAAAGAACAACGAATTTAATCTATGACGAAGATGATGTAATGTCCGTACTGTAATGAAGCAACTGCGGACGGCAGGTCTCGGTGTGGATATTTTCATAGACGCCGCAGCCTACTCTGATTTTGTATCTCTCTTAAACAAATAAAACAAAACAAAGAGATTTGTGTAGCTTTTGACATTTTGTATGCGAGTACGTCCCGCAGTTATGATGCAGCTTGTCTTTCCCACGGCGATCATATCGCGATCTGTACCTGACCGCACTACGAGTTGACACAGGGTGCTCCACAACCGAGCAACACCTCCTGCAGCCGCTACGAGAAACATGCGGATGAATTGAATATGTTAGGAGAAAATACACAAACTGTTAGGGAAAACTCGGGAATTTTACTTGGAGCAAGTAAGGAGATAGGTTTGAAAGTAAATCCCGAAAAGACAAAGTGTATGATTATGTCTTGTGATCAGAACATAAAACGAAATGGAAATATACAAATTGGAAATTTATGCTTTGAAAGGTGGAAGAGTTCAAATATCTCGGAACAATAATAACAAATATAAAGGTCACTCGGGAGGAAATTAAATGCAGAATAAATATGGGAAATGCCTGTTATTATTCGGTTGAGAAGTGTTTATCATCCAGTCTGCTCTCAAAAAGTCTGAAAGTTAGAATTTATAAAACAGTTACAGTTATAAACTCTTGTCACTGAAGTATCTCTGTCTGCAGTGAAGGGATCTATTAATAAAAATCCTAAGAAACTATCTCTACAGTTATATAAATTGATCTCTTTGCTATGGCGATCTGCTCACTTAAGTTGGGTCTTGCAACCAGTGCTAAATAGACGACTGTGATCATCCAATAGCTGATAGATACCAGGAAATTTTATGTTTCTTCTGGAATTAATGATGTTTTGTTTAGTCTTTTCCAATTATTTCTAATTGTGCTATTTCTTATTCTTTTTCTTCTCCATTGTTTTATTTATTTTTTATTATAACAACAATTTTATGGTAAGCTTTGTCTTTTAGGCAGCCTTCACTTGGAGGAAGCTGAATAAAATTTATTCGAAATAAAATACTGGTTTTTCTGTATGGTTGTGAAACTTGGACTTTCACTTTGAAAGAGGAACAGAGGTTGAGGGTGTTCAAGAATAAGGGCTAAAGAGAATGGAGAAAGTTGCACAACGTAGAACTACACGCATTGTATTCCTCACCTAACATAATTAGGAACATTAAATCCAGACGTTTGATATGGGCAGAGCATGTAGCACGTATGGGCGAATCCAGAAATGCATATAGAGTGTTAGTTGGGAGGCGGAGGGAAATAGACCTTTGGGGAGGTCGAGACGTGGATGGGAAGATAATGTCAAAATGGATTTGAGGGAGGTGAGATATGATTGTAGAGAATGGATTATTCTTGCTCAGGATAGGGACCGATGGCGGGCTTATGTGAGGAGGGCTCCTTAAAAGCTATTTGTAAGGACCCATGTTCACCATCACGATCCCGGGTTAATCAGAGGTTAATAATTCGCTAGTTTGGACATCTCCATTGCTAATAATGACGAATAAGATTCCACAACATTTTAAAAACCGAAGTTACTTCTCCTCCGAATAATCTTGCGATACTTTTTCCTAATTTATAATGAGCTTAATTAAGTCCTATGTAATGTTGTCGTACAATTATTAAATCGGATCCAACCCGTTGTGATGAAAGAAAATGAGCCGTGGAATGTGTTACACGCTCCCAAACAAATGCAGCAATTGCAACAGCATTGCATTTGAACTTTTTTTGTTCAACGAAAATGCAGTCTGTCACATGTTCGGTCTCGATGCGCTTGCTTATTGGATATTTTTTTTCTGGTCACAGAGTGCCACGTGCTAAACATTTTCAGTTATGCAGCAATTAAAATTTGTTTATTATTATTATTATTATTATTATTATTATTATTATTATTATTTAGTTAAAATAACTCTTATTCAGCTCTTTGAAAACAAATTCAAATATGTATTAAGGGGGACACTCGACTATATTTTGGAACTTTTTTCCTATTTTGACCAATCTTTTTCAAATTTGGAGAAAAAGTTTAATATACACTTGTAAAGTAACATGCAAAATCTCAGCTCATTAGATCCAATACTTTTCAAAATAAAAAATATTTCAATTTTTAATCAATCATTAATTGAAATATCACTTTTAATTATAATTTTTTATTTTTTGGCTTTGTGCATTTGACTGTGCCTTCTCAATGGAAAGGGGAAGAATTCTGCGTACTGATTAAGTTATGTCACGTAAATTAGTGTAAACATTTAATTTTTTTATTTCTATGAAATTAAATTATAAATTGTTTAATAATTAAAAAATCATAAATAGCTTCAAAAATATAATATTGTAAAACTGATACACAAAATGACACTTCTTCTCCAATTTTTAAGTTGATTGTCCCCTTAAGCGATCAATTAATTTTTCTTCCTTACCTTATCAGAATATTATGAAGGGGTCCTGGTTCATGGAAACATGATGAAATTATTATTATTATTATTATTATTATTATTATTATTATTATTATTATTATTATTATTATATGAAAATGCACAATGAAATAAGCGTAAAATATGAACTAAAATAAGTATAGGTAATCTTAAAGTAAAAAATACTAAGAAATGATTTAAAATAACTCTTCTGGACAAGTCCGTCCACATAGTCCAAGTTTGTTACAATAATTCATTCAAAGTGTTATATTTTCATAATACACAGATGTTAAAATTAATGAATTATGATTAATTAATTATTATAGTTTTGTGTTCTATTAGAATTTTCGAAAATACCTTTACATTTTCAATTTTTCCCAAGGAGTATTTTTTTGAACTTGCTTCTGACAGATATTAGAATATTACATAAAACAATTATTGCAGTTAATGTCTACTCAATGAAGTGCGGTGAATGTAGGCTACATCACATCATTGTATCTGAACTGCAACGAGCAATGAATATCTCGCGAAGATTTTCAAATGAGAATTATTGTTCTTGGCAGACGAAAATTTCAATTTGGAAGTTCATTTATTTAAAAAAAAAACTTAAAACGTACAATATCGCTTGGATTTAGTTCGTGGTAGTAATATTGTCAGTGTCGGTAAAAGGAAATTGCTTAACATAATGCTCGTACATTCAAAATGAAAACTATTTCAGATACCCTGATCTTATGATGTATAAATACGTAAATCTTAGCAGTCCAACTTGTTTATTTCAATCCTTGTTGTCCAGCCTGTATTCCCCGAGATTGTCAGGATATCCATAATTTTATAAACATCTGAAGTGTACACTTCGTTTGCTTAGTGTCACAATGCCATTTCCTCCAATTTAGGTGAGGTCCATCTCTTCTCCGAACGTTGTGAACTTCCCGGGCGTCTCCTCCTGCATTATTTGCATACGCTATGTGTGATTCACGATCTTCATTGTTTTCTACGTATGCGACTTTTTTTTTTTATCTTTGCACCGTGTTACGGACGTAGAAGTGATTATATCAGCTCTATTATCAAGGGAGAAACTGAAAGGGGAAACTATCGGTTACATCCTTTAAAAAGGAAGAAAAGGAAATGGGGAAACTATCAGTTGCAGTCTTTAACAGGGAAAAAAATTACATTGGAAACTGTCAGTTAACATTCTTTAACAAGGACGAAAAGAAAATGGAAAACTATCAGGTACCAGTACATTCTTTAACAAGGAAGAAAATTACATTGGAAACTGTCAGTTACATTCTTTAACAAGGACGAAAAGAAAACGGAAAACTATCAGGTGCATTCTTTAACAGGGAAGAAAATTACATTGGAAACTGTCAGTTACATTTTTTAACAAGGACGAAAAGAAAACGGAAAACTATCGGTTATGTCCTTGAACAAGGAAGAAAGTGAAATGAGGAACTATCAGTTATGTCCTTTAAAAAGGGAGAAAAGGAAACGAGAAACTATCGGTTATGTCCTTGAACAAGGAAGAAAGTGAAATGAGAAACTATCGGTTATGTCCTTTAAAAAGGGAGAAAAAGGAACGAGAAACTATCGGTTATGTCCTTGAACAAGGAAGAAAGTGAAATGAGGAACTATCAGTTATGTCATTTAAAAAGGGAGAAAAGGAAACGAGAAACTATCGGTTATGTCCTTGAACAAGGAAGAAAGTGAAATGAGAAACTATCGGTTATGTCCTTTAAAAAGGGAGAAAAAGGAACGAGAAACTATCGGTTATGTCCTTGAACAAGGAAGAAAGTGAAATGAGAAACTATCGGTTATGTCCTTTAAAAAGGGAGAAAAAGGAACGAGAAACTATCGGTTATGTCCTTGAACAAGGAAGAAAGTGAAATGAGAAACTATCGGTTATGTCCTTTAAAAAGGGAGAAAAAGGAACGAGAAACTATCGGTTATGTCCTTGAACAAGGAAGAAAGTGAAATGAGAAACTATCGGATATGTCCTTGAACAAGGAAGAAAGTGAAATGAGAAACTATCGGTATTGTCCTTTAAAAAGGGAGAAAAAGGAACGAGAAACTATCGGTTATGAAGAAAAGGAAACGGAAAACTTGAACGGGCAGTCCCACACACAGGTGCTCCGAAGAAGCCTCGCATACTTCTACATCGGCCGCTCGGTGCAGAAACGGAAGAATTCGCACCGACTTGTAATCGTTCTGTTTTCGTTCAATCTGAACATAGTACAACAAGGAAGGTAATATTTCCCGTGTTCTGAATGGGAAGCTCCTCATTTCTTCATTAGTCGACCGCGAAGGCAGGCAGATCAGTCAGATCTGAACTTACAGCGGACGTCAGTTAATTGAACTCAGCCACAGTTGAATATGTATAGATTGATCGACTGTTTATTTTATAAAACAAATCGTCCCGCATGTGTAATTAATCCGAGTGGTTTGTATTCAGTCGGAATGTACGCAGTTTGCCCCTTCACTTGTTTCCACATCCTCGTCACGTGTTGGCGATGCTATCTTGTTTGTACCAGGGGGCACGGGCAACTCTTCCACGTGACACCGATCCTGTCTTGCTGCTACACCTGTTCCATGGTTCCCATAGCAATTACCTGCTGCGACACCTAGCCGCGTGAGAAAAGGGTTTAGGCCACGAGGATCTGAACCCATGATTCTTCCATTTAAATGCATTGGCGGACATTGTCCAGTATGTTGTTGGGTACTTCATTTGTTACATTTACGATCTCGCAATGTGGTATCTGGCGATAGAACCGAGAATCCCATTTGTTGTGTTCTTATCTTTCTTCCACAATTTATTCTGAACCACACCTGAAGGTTGGCTTTGCTTATATTTCAGGTAATCTCAGTTGTATATCTTGATATATTTTCCGCAAGTTTTCCTTATAATTCCATTCTGTTTATTATAAATTATTTTATGCTCGACCATGCCGAAATGTAGTAATTATACACCTGGTAGCAGTCCTTTAATGCATGTCATTAAAGTACATCTATTCATTAAATTTCAGGTTTTCGATTATTCTCGGATATGCAATCCAAAGACAACGAGGGAAACGTCACGGAGGCTGGAAATCCAATACTGTCGCAGAAGGTTATGTTCTGTTACTATAATAATTAGCGTTAATTGTAAATAATATTCAAATAAATTCAATTTGTCATCTCGTTTTTCAATTCTAAATCAATTTCCAGGTTATATCAAAATTAGTTCATGTTATTCTCTAAATTATATCAAGGTCAATGACATTATTGTTCCTCGGAAAAAATCAATAGTCTACTTTCGCGTCTGCGCACATCTCACAATTTACGAGCTATGCACAAGGTCACTTCCGATCTTCAGTCAGATGCGAATAAAATTAATACTTCTGAATAATTTCAAGTTAGAAATATGGTCGAGCATAAAAAGTCGTACGAAATTTGCTTATAATGGTAATTAAGACGCTCGCCAAACATACTCGCGTCTTAATTACTATCATTATAGGCTCGTTGCATAATGTACTATATTTTTACTTTCACTGTTGATAGCATTCGAAAACATTTAAAGGTGACATTTGTTCAGTGATCTCTTTATTGTTGTCAGTTTTACAGCGAAGTGGTTCTTTCCGTCTCATGGCCATGGATTTGGTTTTGGATATTGATATTTGCATTTCATATACTGTAATAAGCACATTTAAAATGGCTCGGACGCAGATCTCTCTAATTTTATTTGATGCAACTTGATACGGTATTAATTCTTATTAGATATATCTTGTGAGGAGAAAAACTGAGAACAATTAGGAAAAGCTCTCGTAGGCGAAAGAGATGACGCTCGCAGCCCGAGGGTTGCAGTCCATGTGTCGCGGTCATCAGTCACCGCGGCAGTCAGTGGTCCATATCGGACAGTGTTTACCCAACAAATCACAGCCAGTCACATATGACACGGCACATGCACTTCCTGCACGGCAACAGTGGCACAAGACCCTTGGAACCCCTCCAAACTCACCATCATGTGTTCTATCCAGATCACTTCATATTTTGTAATGTTATCAGTGGACTTAAAAAAAAAGGCATACTCGATACAATTTCATTACCATACTTCGTACATCGAGCTGAAATACAGTTTCTTCTACCTGGTACTCACTTAACACACCCTTTTCTACTTCATATCATCTACTCTGCCTCCCTACTCTCTTCAGCCTTAAACCTTCCCCCTTTTCTCTCTTCTTCCTCTTTTCCTCCTTTCTCCATCATTTCCTCTTTCCTTCCTCTCTCTTCTCCTTTCTTCTTCCTCTCTCTTCTCCTTTCTCTTTTCTCCTTTCTCTTTTCTCCTTTCTCTTTTCTTCTTTCTCTTTTCTCCTTTTTCCTTCCCCCCTCCTTTTTCCTCCTCCCACCTCTCCTTATTCCTCTTATACTCCTCACCTTTTCCATTACTCTCTCCTCTCATTTTTCCTTCCACACTCCTCTCCTTTTTCATTCCACTCTCCTCTCCTTTTTCATTCCACTCTCCTCTCCGTTTTCCTTCCACACTCCTCTCCGTTTTCCTTCCACACTCCTCTCCGTTTTCCTTCCACACTCCTCTCCGTTTTCCTTCCACACTCCTCTCCGTTTTCCTTCCACTCTCCTCTCCGTTTTCCTTCCACACTCCTCTCCGTTTTCCTTCCACTCTCCTCTCCGTTTTCCTTCCACACTCCTCACCTTTTCCATTAATCTCTCCTCTCATTTTTCCTTCCACACTCCTCTCCTTTTTCATTCCTCTCTCCTCTCCTTTTTCCTTCCACACTCCTCACCTTTTCCATTAATCTCTCCTCTCATTTTTCCTTCCACACTCCTCTCCTTTCTCATTCCTCTCTCCTCTCCTTTTTCCTTCCACACTCCTCACCTTTTCCATTACTCTCTCCTCTCATTTTTCCTTTCACACTCCTCTCCGTTTTCCTTCCACTCTCCTCTCCGTTTTCCTTCCACACTCCTCTCCGTTTTCCTTCCACACTCCTCTCCGTTTTCCTTCCACACTCCTCTCCGTTTTCCTTCCACTCTCCTCTCCTTTTTCCTTCCACACTCCTCTCCTTTTTCCTTCCACACTCCTCTCCTTTTTCATTCCACTCTCCTCTCCTTTTTCCTTCCACACTCCTCACCTTTTCCATTACTCTCTCCTCTCATTTTTCCTTCCACACTCCTCTCCTTTTTCATTCCACTCTCCTCTCCTTTTTCCTTCCACACTCCTCACCTTTTCCATTACTCTCTCCTCTCATTTTTCCTTTCACACTCCTCTCCTTTTTCATTCCACTATCCTCTCCTTTTTCCTTCCACTCTCCTCACCTTTTCCATTACTCTCTCCTCTCATTTTTCCTTCCACACTCCTCTCCTTTTTCATTCCACTCTCCTCTCCTTTTTCCTTCCACACTCCTCACCTTTTCCATTACTCTCTCCTCTCCTTTTTCATTCCACTCTCCTCTCCTTTTTCATTCCTCTCTCCTCTCCTTTTTCCTTCCACTCTCCTCTCCGTTTTCCTTCCACTCTCCTCTCCGTTTTCCTTCCACTCTCCTCTCCGTTTTCCTTCCACACTCCTCTCCGTTTTCCTTCCACACTCCTCTCCGTTTTCCTTCCACACTCCTCTCCGTTTTCCTTCCACTCTCCTCTCCGTTTTCCTTCCACTCTCCTCTCCGTTTTCCTTCCACACTCCTCTCCGTTTTCCTTCCACTCTCCTCTCCGTTTTCCTTCCACACTCCTCTCCGTTTTCCTTCCACTCTCCTCTCCGTTTTCCTTCCACACTCCTCTCCGTTTTCCTTCCACTCTCCTCTCCGTTTTCCTTCCACACTCCTCTCCGTTTTCCTTCCACACTCCTCTCCGTTTTCCTTCCACACTCCTCTCAGTTTTCCTTCCACTCTCCTCTCCGTTTTCCTTCCACACTCCTCTCCGTTTTCCTTCCACACTCCTCTCCGTTTTCCTTCCACACTCCTCTCCGTTTTCCTTCCACTCTCCTCTCCGTTTTCCTTCCACTCTCCTCTCCGTTTTCCTTCCACACTCCTCTCCGTTTTCCTTCCACACTCCTCTCCTTTTTCATTCCACTCTCCTCACCTGCAGACGTAGGCAAACTGGCTGCACTTGATCGAACAGGGGAGTTGGCTGTTGGCTCTCTTCATATCACCACAGTCAATCATCATTAGAGTTTCAATTTTCTCTTTTTCTGTAAGATTTTCCGTGTTGATCGACTTTAGAAAGACTTTAGAATGAAGGAGAAGTGTTAAACTAATTTATTAGAAATAGGCTTTTGGGTACGCCACTGTGTTCTGGAACTTGGCATTTACAACGTTACAGAACTACACAAATGTTCCATCATCAGAGAAAAAGATGAAGGTCTTCCTTTTGCCCTGGTGCTGGCACCTGTGTGTAATTCCGAATTTAGTACACGCTGCAATAACCAACCCAGAAGTCTAATTATGACCACAATCACCGAGAAAGCCTACTCATATTTTGGTTTAGTTTCTGTTCAGGATTATCGGATGGCTGTCTTTATTTCCAGTTATGGCAAATTGATATATAAACACTTTACAATAATTATTAAATAATTGGTTGGGTGCAATAATAGTAAACCAATAAAGAAAGACAAAAATATATTTAGGAGTTCGTATATTTGAATAGCTGGTGAATATAGTATTTAAAAATACAAATGTTGGGTGTCATTTTGAAAAATAACACATTTTGTACGAAGTGAAAGAGTGAAAATGTGTGAAATAATTTGTCGATTTCCTGAAAAGAATTCTAATACACAATAACTGAAAATTAAAAAGTTACAGTAACGCCCCACACTTCCAAGCACTCTGCATTTGTTACTTTTTGTTATCCACAATAAAATGGTGCGTGTGTTCATATCGCTCACTTTTAAGAATTTATAATTCGGTATTTAATATCTACATAATTTCAGTCCAATATTTCAGCAAAATTGAGTGAACACTACTTGAATCTTGTATTGCAATATTATTATTTTCACCAGCAAAAAATATATTTATTCAAATATTGGATTTAGTCAATCCAAAGCTCTACACAAATGTAACCTGTGAAGCTTGTACTGCCGAAAGTTTAATTAAGGGACAATAAGTCTTCTTTCGTTTAAGAAGTACGGTATTCATAAAGTTTTAAGCATCACAATCATCATCATCATC